>NC_058419.1:96186154-96348957 GCF_002201575.2 Neomonachus schauinslandi | reverse complement strand
ATATATATATATATATATATATATATATATATATATATATATATATATTAAAGTGAGCAGTGATCATAATGGGAAATGCTGGAATTCTCTATCCTTTTATAGAGAACCTATGAGAACTAAGGTAGCATCCTCCATAAAGCACCTCCTACTGGTTATTTATGTATTATGAGGTATGAAGTTTACTACTCGGTGGGGACAACTGTAACTCCAAGACAGGCAAAAATAAGCTAGGTGACTAGATGCATGTGAGAATGGGCAAAATCGAGTCTCTTACTTTTCCTGGTTGTCATCAGGAAAAAAAAAAAAACCCTCAAATTACATCATGAGATAATTGTTCTGACAGTATCTACCTTCTTCTCAAATGCAAAGCTGGATCAGATAATATTGCCTCCTATTCTGACACGTAATCCAGGACCCTATCTACAGTTTCAAAAAGATTAACTAAAAGTCTTGCAACATTTGAGTGCCCGGGGTTGAGCTCTAATTTCAGCATCCTGACATCCACAGCGCCATTGTGGTACCCAACAGCCTTAGGACCACTCACCACTGACCTAGCTTCTGGCAACCACCCAGCTGAAATACAAGTTTGCCTTCACCCAAGAAGAGCCTCCAGGCTTGTCTCCATTTGCACGAGAGAAGTGGAGAAGTGGAGTGACACAGAGGGTCTTATGTCTTTTCTGAAAAGACTGTATCAACAGCGCAATTCAGAATTAGGATGGATGGGAATGCAATTTGGCTTTTTTAAAATATTACCCTTTACTCTAGGAGCCTTCATTTGGGCTGTGAAATAGCTTAACACCTGAAAAAAGACTAACAGGAAACTGAAACACTTAAGTAAGATAGATTGACGTAATATCCCTTCTTATTTAGTAAAGAGTTACTTGTGTAGAAAACTCAATGTGTCTAGGTTTTGAGGGCCACATAATATCACAACAAAGGACTCCTCGATACCATAAAACAATATTTCAGGTCTTTGTTATTCTTCTTTCACTTGTCTTACTGGGCTTATTTGCTTTTTTGGTAGGGGACTGAAATCACTAAGGATATCAGGATTTTCCAGGGGAAATAAATATTTATTATGAAGTTACAGGGAAATTCTTCTTCTAAATAGTTATTATGTCTACTGGGGAATTTCCCTGTTGCCATAACAGAAGGCTTTGAGCATGAAGACATTTGTCTTTGAGGAAAATGTTAGGGTAAATATTATGTATTGCTCTCTCTACTACATGCAAGTTTAAAGATTGATCCTAAACATGATCCAAAATTTTCTTCAACTTAATATATGAAGTAGCTCCTATCCATTATTCCAAGTCATAAATCATTACAATGCCAGATTTTAGTTACCATTACAATAATGATAATAGGTCAGGCATTTTGCTAACCATTTTACATGCGTCCTATGGATTATTGTGGGGTACTTCCTATTTAGCCCCATTTTACATGTAAGTACCATGGAACTTACAAAGGCTGTGTACCTGCCAAAGTCACCTCGATAGGAAATGGCAGAGCAGATCCTTGCTCTGAACTAATGAATTATGTGCTCATCTGCAGGTCATTTAACTTCTGTGGCCTCAGTTTTCTTCATCTTTAAAATCGAGTAGTTGGACTGGATGCCTATTATTTTAAAATGTCTTAATGCTGCAATTTGGGGAGGCCCTCCACAATTATGCAGAACCAACTACATAGTTTGACTTAGAGATAACTCTGATAACAGAGTTATCAGTTTGATTTACTTGGACTCTGGATTTTTGTCAGTATTATTTGCAAGAGCTTTTATTCTAAGTGTCTCAAAGCCCTCCATAAATTTTGTTCAATTCCTATTAGAAGGTTATGATAAAGGATTTCTGCTCTCCTGACTTTCTATTTATTTATTTTTATTTCTTCTATCTCTAATGAATTGTCAGGGCCCAGTGGGCAAACAGGCTACCCCAGGCAGCAGGGATTGATGAATTTATAAAGGAAGCTCAAGCTAAACAAGTGGACTTTCTAGTCCGAAGCTTTTCCCTTTCAGCAGGTGATCTGCCTCTCAATTCAGAACCTACAGTCCCCATTCGAGCCACAGTTCCTATATCTGATCTAAATATTCCTGACTCTGGTGGTATGGGGAAATGGATTCAGACCTCACTTGATTAATGACTATACAAAGGATTAATCAGGACCACCAAAGACAAACGTCAAGTCCAGGCAATAATCAGGAATAAGTAAGGATCAGAGATTAGAATTAAGTGGGGCTGGGGCAGCTAAGCCTCATTTGAACTCTCCTCTTGCAAAACATATTTAAGATGTCCATTATGTATAAATCGCTCTTTTCATACAGCATTTTTTAAAAAGATTTATTTATTTTAGAAAGAGAGAGAGCAGGGGGAAGGCAGAGGGAGAAGAAGAGAGAGTCTCAAGCAGATTCCACACTGAGGGCAGAGGCCAACTCAGGGCTCGATCTCACCACCCTGAGATCACGACCTGAGCCAAAACCAAGAATCGGAGGCTTAATTAATGGACTGCACCAGCCAGGCACCCTGCATATAGCATTTTCTAACAATACACTGTTATGTGGTTCTTTTTTTGCACAGATCCTATTTGCATTGGAAACAATTTGAGGCAAAAGAGATCAGCCAGTATTATTTATTGAGCTATTATATGTTACATATTTTGTCATTTATTCTAATTTAATTCTCCAGACAATGAGAACAGAAGTGTATCCATTTTCCAGGTGAGAAAACTAAGGCTCACAGAAGTCACAGAAAAGCTGAACTTAGATTTGAACATGGTCTTTTTACTACAAAGTCCGTTTTATTTCTACTTGGTCATGGTATCTACTCCTACATATAACCCTTTTAGATATTTAGAAGGATCCTAAGCCAATAGCAAAATTATAAATGCAACATTAAATTTCAAAGTATCTTTAACATTATCTAGTCCAAATTCCCTTTAGAAATGGGCAGTCTGGGGCAGCGGGGTGGCTCAGTCGATTTAGCGTCTGACTCTTGGTTTCGGCTCAGGTCATGATTTCATGGGTCATGAGATCAAGCCCCACGTCAGGCTCTGTGCATAGCGGGGAGTCTGAAGATTCTCTCTCCCTGCTCCTCCCCCTCCTCACACGCTTGAGCTCTCTCTCTTTCAAATAAATAAGTAAATCTTAAAAAAAGGTAAAAGAAATGGGGAGTCTGAGGCCTGAAAAGGTTATGTGACTTGTTCAAAATGGTTATTTAATAAACACTCGTCAGAAGACAGGGAGACAGAAAGCAAAATAGAATTTATTTTGTCTGCAATGAGACCTGATTCCATGAAACATGATTGTTTAGATGTAAGACTGTTAGGGGCAAAAAAGTTTAAGGGACATACTTAGATGAAAAAAATCCGTGGAAGTTACTGAATTCAAGAATTATTTCAATTTAAATTGGGAAATAAGTAGGTTTTAAAATTTTATTTCCATTCACTTTAAACCACAGGTCAGACAGCCTCCATTAAAGCATAAATGCTACACAATTGAAATCAAACATACATGAAAATTTCCTGTCAGCTGCAGGAGAGTAAGAGCAATATTAAACACAACAGTTTGAGTTTACAGGGCTTTTTGTGAAATCCCTGAGCTATAAAACAAAATAGCAAATAATCTTGAAAAGTGATAGTAAAAATAATAGGACTTTTTGTAGGCCTCATTTAATTTTTTCTCCCTCATTCTGGAAAAATAGATAAAACACTCTCACTGTCCATCTTTGCGTCACACTCTGTAGAAGATATATTTTCCGGAAGAGGTTTGTGTGCTTGTTGTTCTTGTTTGTTTTGAGTTGCAGGCACTGGAAATTTTGTAGCTAAAATATTTTGATCCAACTGTTTCCATGAGTCAACAACCGAAGCTATCAGGAGAAAGCCAGGCAGTTACGAATGCTGACAGCGTCCGTGTATGGGCCCTCTTCCAAAGAAGCTGCTCACTACCAAACCTCAAAGTTGGACCAGGAAGGAGCGAAATCTGGAATCTTGAAACTTCACTTTTCCCAGTAACAAAAAAGAAGTCACATGCTTCTTTTACTGAATGGCACTTAAAGCACACTGGAACGAGATTGGGTGAAATCGTCCCTTGAACCGCAGTTCGTGTACATAAAATGTTAGTTGGGAAAAGGCAGGTATAGTCAGATATCTAGGCACAGATCTATGGAATCCACAGATCTGGGAACCCTAGTGTCCTTCTACTGGAAGAACGCCTGTCCTAGTACTATGGTGAGAAGAATGAACTAAAGACATCCCTGAGTTAGCTAGAGGGCATGAACGAGACCACAGGACCGTAGCTTTGCGGCGGGGTTTCAGCCCTCTTGTTGGAAATGTACTCATAAAATAAAAACATCCTGCACGGACTCTAAAATAAATAAAGATGTATTTAGAGTGGAACACTCTTCCTGACTTCCTTTCCAGCTTTCCTGCCTGTCTAAAAGAAAAATATTTTCATTTGTTGGTGGCATACCACCATGATTAATTGCTCCTAACCAAGGAAACAGAACAGCAATTCTATGGCTCTCAGCCTTTGCAAAGCTCGTCTTGTTCAACAACCCAGAGGATGCTCAGAAAGGTCTCAGTACAACCCATGGCCCTGGCAGCAACAATTTTCCAACATAAATCTCAGTAGGAAATATGGCTTTCTGTTCTGTTCCTTTCATTGCTCATGTAGCTTGTTACCGGGACTAGCAGAAGTCTCCTGGACAGTCACCCCAGCATGGCCTTGAAGAGAGTGTTTCCACTTCCCAATTCTGTATGTATGAGAACAGACAACAAGGTAACCGATGCTACCGATTCCTACCTTGACTTGTACCCCACCCGTTTTTAGTCCCTGTTTTCCTGACCAGAGCCAGGATGGTGGACAAAAACTGGGAACGGCACGAATGTCAGACATTATACTCAGAGCATTAGGAATTAGACTGCTTCAACTAACTTAATTATGGCACACTATACAGCCCAGGGGCAGCCTGGGATCCAGCTTAGATAAATGAGGGAGTCTTTTCTATCTGTAATTGGTCTGTCAAAACAGGTTTTTAGCAATAAAGAACCACAGTCTTGGGACAGATGGAATTCACACATTCTACTCATAATGCAAAATACATAATGGGGTTCAGATGCCAAACTCTCCTGTCACATTCTCTCAGCTGCCAATGCAGGTGGTGTTTACCCCAAATCCATTTCCCCCCAGGATCACCGTAATTGGTACTTAGGAAAAAAAAAAAGAACTACCTACTTGGCTCGGATTAACACTTCCAATGTGAAGGTCTGTTTTGTGCAGGATTTATGTTCCTTCCCAGGATAGCCCTGGCCTTTTGGATGAAGAGTTCCCCAGTGAAGAGCAAGCCTTTCCCTAATGCCAGCCCGGAGCCGGTTTTAACCTCTAATTCGGTCCACAGAGACCCAGGTGTGATTTGAGAATTTGCATGTGTGCCTCTGCCTCATCGGTGAAGCCAACAACAAGAAGTTGTTTGCCCTCCCCCCACGTGGTGACACTTCCTTTTACAAATTTATGGAGTTTCACATCCAATCACGACATACCCATCTTAGGAGCAGGGAAGTGAAGTTTTCTTTCTTAGTGAAAATGACCTAACTAGGACTTGTGAAATGCTCTATTTTTATTGAAAGGGGACAGATCTACTAAAATAGAACCATTAAAAACCTGTCTTTTAAAAGGTAAACAAAAACCGGGGCGCCTGGGTGGCTCAGCCATTAAACGTCTGCCTTCGGCTCAGGTCATGATCCCAGGGTCCTGGGATCGAGCCCCGCATCGGGCTCCCTGCTCGGCGGGAAGCCTGCTTCTCCCTCTCCCACTCCCCCTGCTTGTGTTCCTGCTCTCGCTATCTCTCTCTGTCAAATATATAAATAAAATCTTAAAAAAGTTTTTTAAAAGGTAAAGAAAAATCAGAACCTCAATCCTCCCACAATTTATTCAGATTAAGTGAACTCTTATTTTCTGTCTAGGGAGTCCAAGTGGGACTTTCATGGGTTTTCACTGTGGAAACCCTTGTGATGGTATTTCTCAAATAAGCAGTTGTGTCCACTGGAGTTAGGAGTGGAGAAGAGGTCAATACAGTATCTTGAGGAAGTTATGGGGAATAAAGAATGTTCTGATTTGTCTGGCTGGGGAATGCAGGTTTTATTAATTTGAGGAGCAGAGCCTTTTCTCTGTATTTTCATCTTCCCGGGTTTTAAAGTAGGCTGGACTCCCCAAAGAGAATCTTGAGGTTTAATACAGACTTTCAAACTTTTTCCCCCCCCCCCCTTTTGGAAGCTGGGGCTGAGTCTCTGGTTGCAGATTGCCTGGGTGTGAATCCTGCTTTTGCCTTTTTCTAGCTACAAGCCCATGGTCATGTTCCTTAACCTCTCTAAGCCTGAATCTCCCCATTTGTGAAATCAAGATGACTGGAGTCCCTAACTCATAGGGTTGTTCGAGGATTAAATGAGAAATGAGATGAGATCATCTTTATTACAGCACCAGGCACAAGCGCATTCTCAATAACTATTTCTTGATGTTTTGTATCACTTGACATAAAAGGTTGTGGATTTTTCCTAATAGGGTCATGGAACAAGTTTGACGCACCATCATGGAGTGATCAATATCTAAAGAGAAACAAACGACCCATGAGGTTTAATAAATAATCAAATAAAAATAGATCTTAGAGTAACTTAATAATGGGGTATTTTATAATAAGCTTTTCCGTGGCCTCTCAGAGTGAATGTAAGTTAAAATTTCCCTTGTCTTTTTAGGCAATGAGGAATAAATTCATAATCTCTATTTTCTATGGCTTCTCCATTTACGTGTGACCTGATAGGTTAACACTGATTATCTTAAGAATAATTAGCTAGGGACACCTGGGTGGTTCAGTTGGGCGTCTGCCTTCACCTCGGGTCGTGATCCTGGGGTCCTGGGATCGAGTCCCACATCGGGCTCCCTGCTCAGCAGGGAGTCTGCTCCTCCCTCTGCCTGCCGCTCCCCTGCTTGTGCTCGCTCGCTCTTCCTCTCTCTCTGACAAATAAGTAAAATCTTAAAAAAAAAAAAGAATAATTAGCTAATCAAATCTATTTTTAATTTTTTTTTCATAATACTTTTATGGGGAACGATCAAAGTCTAGCATTCAAATCCACTTCCTAGGATCTGGCTGATAAGAGGAAAAAAACCTCAGGCTCACTCTTGACTAGTGGGGGGCTTGCTAAGTCCCATCAATATATATATGTGTGTATGTATACACACACATGTATGTGTGATTTTTAAAATGCACATATATATCACAAATTTATGATGTGAACATTAATCCCAGAGTCAATCCTGAGGTAGAGATAGTTGGTATTCCAGTAAGATGTGAATTAAAACCACAGAAGTCAAGTTCTAATCAATGCAAAGGGAGAACAATAAAAATAAAAAAGCGACAAACAACAATAACAATAAAACCCAACAAGCTGAATCCCACCAGAGCTATATAAAAATAGGTTTAGTGGTTTCATCTATTCAACATTCTCTTCTTGAATGCCAACTATGTGCCAGGCATTTTGCTAGAGTTTGGGAAGAGAAATGAAAAGGATTTATTCACAAACATTTGTGTAAGAGATTACCCAAGTAATCTGCCCAGGCTTATTACGCCTGATGAGTAAGACCGGAACTTGAACATGCACTTTTCTGTCCCTAAAGGCCACTGTTTTTCCCACCAGACCAAGTTGCAGGCACCGCTGGCATCCAGTCATGATTCTCCTCAGAGCCCTTTCCCTAAACTCTTGTGCATTCATCTAGCTTCTGCGTGTTATGCTGCGAAATGCTGTACCTCTGACCTTGAAAGGCTTGCTCTTGGACACTGGAGTCTCAATGTGTGAACAGAGAGTCAGAAATGTCTTAGAGCCCCCACACCTCGCTCCCTCACCCCTGCCTCCCACAGTCCCAGAGTGAGGCACAGCCAATGAGTGACCCATGTCGGAATCTAAAAGCCCAGTTCCTTTGCCACAAGGCAAGACAAACTCTGAAGTTTAATAACTTATGCTCCAGAGCTCCCCACAGGATCAGGCTGAGACCTCACCTAGAACCATATCTTTTCTTGGCTTCTTTTTCTTTTCTATCATGCTGCCTCTACCTTCTTACTGGTTTTACCTTGGGCACACTACCACACAAACTTTCTTTCAGGGTCTGCTTCTTAGAGACCCTGACTTGAGACACCTATGTTATGATATAAACTATATATATATTTCACTGTATCTTCATCTAGATTTTAACCACACTAACTACAAGATAATGTGAATGTTATTAAATGAGATTTTTAGATCACATTATGAATATGGAATTAAAATTAATCATTTGAGATAATTATTTAATCAGTTAAATGTGTGTGTACTTTATTTGGTGACCTTGACCAAGTCGTTTCATCTGTTCAGATATCAGCTTTTTCCTTGGAAAGATAAGTGTTACTTGTCCAGGAGACATGTGCATATTGAATATAGTATGTACCATGCCATTTTAGGACACATAACAATCACAGACTATTTAAACTATTAAACAGGCTATATAAACAGTATCCACGTTCTGACAGTTTATCAATCTCAGGAAGCAAGAGAAAGTAATTTAATGCTTTAAGTTACTTTTCTCAATAGATCAGATTTCCAGTAACAACTATCAAGTCTTAGAGAACACTGAACATATTAGAACAACTGTGATTACAAATCCACTTGTTACATTTAAAGGAAAAAAAATTCCTATTTCAGCTTTTTGACTTAATGTATACCATGGCCATTGTCAACTTTATTTAATATGCTATTAAAACACATATTAAGCAGAATTCAGAATTCTAACCATTTTATCTTTTTAAAAGACTTATTTTAGAGGGAGAGAGAGAGCACACGAGCAGGGGGAGGGCAGAGGGAGAGAATCTCAAGCAGACTCCCCGCTGACTATGGAGCCTGACTCGGGGCTCGATCTCATGACCCTGGGATCATAACCTGAGCTGAAACCAAGGGTCAGATGCTTAACCAACTGAGCCACCCAGGTGCCCCTTACCCATTTTAAAGTACATCTGTTTTGAAATGAGACATAGCGTGAACTCAAATACTAGAAAAAATGAAGAAGGAAGCAATAAAATTCTAGATGGCATTAATTCCATGTGGTCCATGAATAATCTTTTTCTTCAAACCTCCAAATATGTAAGAAACAGAGAAATTAAATCTAATTTATGCTAATAATATAGTCCATGAGAATAGATAAAAAGAGTGAAATGAAAGCATAAGAGGTGGATTCTATCTTACTCTCATATTTGTCTCAGAAAAGAAATGTAAATAAACAAATTCATAGGGCTTTATAATGATTCCATAGCAAGATGGATTAGGTTATGAAATCATTTTACCCAAAGACAGCACAGCAATAAAATCATAAGCTCTCAAAGAGCAAATGGGAAATCCCTCACTGGATTTTGTGTTGGAGCCTTTGGACATCAGGGCTAGGTTATCCTGTTTTACATATGCCTTCCAATATACTACTATTTCATCACTGTGATCAATAAAGCTTTGTGGGCTGACCTTGCAGATCAAAAAATGAAAATGCGGAGGTCAGTCTATAAAAAACCAGAAGGGTACAGATAGCAGTACTCAACCTTTTGTTTCTCACATTTCTCATGACCCATGGAAAGAATGGCCTACTAATTCTTATGAGCAATACCTAGCACACTAACTATACATCTCAACACTCTTTCCATTCACCAAAGTATATGAAGACAAATATACATGAGAGTTTTAATTACAGAGGTAGCCATCTATTTTGCTTTTTATTTATTTATTTTTTATTTTTTTAATTTTTTTTAAAGATTTTATTTATTTATTTGAGAGAGAGAGAATGAGAGACAGAGAGCACGAGAGGGAAGAGGGCAGAGGGAGAAGCAGACCCCCTGCTGAGCAGGGAGCCCAATGTGGGACTCGATCCCGGGACTCCAGGATCATGACCTGAGCCGAAGGCAGTCGCTTAACCAACTGAAACACCCAGGCGCCCCCTATTTTGCTTTTTAAATAAAAGAAAAAAATGGCAGATCTATATATAGACTGCTTGTAAAGTCTAGAAAAACAGACACTATATAGAATGCCATCAAGGACACCTTCAATTTTCAAATAATAAGAAAATAATATTACCTGGTTTTCCAAGTTTTAAGGCCCCTCTGAAGATTGATTTGGGACACTCCTTAAGATGGATTATCAATTGAATCGTGGATCACTACATCAAAAACTAATGATGTAATGTATGATGACTAACATAATAAAATTTAAAAAAAGATGGATTATCAATTGAACGAAAAAGCAAATAGCAAAACAGTATGTACTTTATTATTACATTTATATAATTTACATAAGCTTGATTGATATAAGTCAAATGCACAATTATACCCATACAAAATTTATTCATAATAAGGTTATATGGTGGTGCAGGTGACAGGATTGAAAAAGCAAGGGAGAATTCTGTTTTGACTGTATTGTTTGAAATGTTTGCCGTGAGAACACAGTCACTGAAGACAACTCTGATCAATAACAAATCATTTGCAAAACACTTCAACACCTCCCTATGCTCCGTATGTGTCTATACAAGGCTCTTCCCCATAGAACGTGAATCTTTTAGAAAAGAAGGCTCCCAATTGACTGGAGAAGGGACCCCATGGGAAGCCATGTGTTTTTTATGTGCTGTGCTGCAGCTTCACCACCTACTGTCTAGCCTGGAACTTGGACTCAATCTCTAGGAGAATCACAGTGGGGCAAATACAGAGATTGGCAAGAAGGTGGCATTGCTTAGGAAGTAATTAATCAAAAAGACTGGAGCCAAGGTATGGACCTTAAGTGAGGGCTACAGGAAGCACTTGCGGCAGAAGAGGAGCACCCCATAAAGCTCCGCCCCTGCTCTCAACCCTGGGAGACGACCGGCAGAGGTGGCCGGAAGTGGCATCCTTTGACTTTGGCCTCAGTATTCTAAAGGCAGTGAGGGCCTTCAGTTAAGGGGGTGTGGTCTCAGGTTAGCAGAGGAGGGAGTCCCTGGCTGAGGGCACCCCTGACTCCAGAATGGAGGGAGCTCTAAGGGTTCCTCCACGACTGTTGGCAATGGGAAGCTCCAAGATAACTATCAGAGGCTCTCTCTGACTCCAGTCTCTTGGGAGTGTGACAGTGGTGAGGATCTTGGCGGACGGGGCATAACCTCAATTCAGAGGGAGGACTCCCTGGCCCTGAAGGGACTCCAGGTGCCAACACTGAATGAGGTTAACTACCCCGGAACACAAGGAGCCCCACAGAACCTTACTCCTGCTCTCGGCTCTGGGAGGACCCGGACATGGGAGGGGGGGGCGGACGGGGAGCAGAAGCGGAAGGAACGTCCCCTAACTTCCACTTTGAAAGTTCGGTCCACGAAGGCCGGTACTGGAAGGCGTGGCCTCTATCGGCAGAAGGAGAAACCTATGACTGGTCAAGTGAGGATATTGAATGATATCATTCAGGGAGCCAACGACGCCAGAATAAAAGGGGGCTGGCCCATTGAGTAAAGCCCTCTATTCTCATCCCAGAAAACCCCTGAAATAACGGTCAGACTGAGGGCACCCACTGACTGGAGCCTCAGGAATCCGAGGGTGGTGAGGGCCACAGTCTGGGGTGGGGGTGGGGCGGTGGAGGCCACGTCAACAGAGGACTGAGTGACGACTGAGGGGCCCCTTAGAGCTCTACTGTCAGCCCTGGGTGGATCAAGGTGGAGCTGTGGGTGGGGGGAGGGCATGCCTGGCAGTGCTTTCCCTTCACTTTTCCTCAGGAGTCTAAGTGCAGCCTCCAGTCAGCCGAAGGGGAGTCCCAGCCTCTACCACAGTAAAGGTAAGACGCTCAGTGAAGATTGAGGGAACATCCACTCCACACTGGAAGGGACTATACAGATCCCAACCCCTATCGTCACCCCTGGGAGGTGTTGGGCAGGGGTAGCTGGAATTGGCATCCACTGACTGGCTGGAGAATCCGAGGGCAGGAAGTTCTTTGTTCTGAGGGAGGTCTCAGTTCAGCCAGGGAGAAATGGCAGGCCTGCCCACTCTCAACGGAAGACTCTGAGCAGGGGCGGATGTGACCACCCCACCACCTCACAATAGAGGGATCCTCTAGATATGCACCCAGTCCCCGCTGTGAGCTCTGGGAGGCTCTGAAACAGCCGTCAGACTGGGTTGCCCCCTGACTTCTACTTTCGGTTTGTAGGAAGGTAAGGCCCATTCTGAGGAAGGTGGCATCAAGTGATCAGAGGGAGGAGTCTCAGACCTTCCCAAGGGTCAAGGTCAGATGCTGAGTGAGGAATGAGGAGACCTCTCTGCTAGAATGGAGAAGACCCCTCAGAAATGGTGTCAGCCCTGGGAGGAGGAGGGGGTGGCCAGGAGTGTCTTCCCCTGATTTTTGCCTGGAGAGTGTGAGGATGGTGAAGACCTTGAGAGGTCCAGCCTCAAGTAAGCAGAAAAAGGAATCCCAGGCCCTGCCAGGAATCCAAGTAAGATGCTGAGTAGAGACTGGAGGGAATCACACACTCCAGAATAGCGGGAGCTCTACAGAGCCCTATTCCTATTGTCAGACTGGGTAGGCCCTGGAATAGTTGACAGACTTTGGTGCCTTCTGACTTTGGCTTTGGGAGTTTGAGGACTGTTGTCTCAAGTGAGCAGACAGAAGTTATCTTCATCTCTGTCAAGGTCAAAGTTAGGACCTCAAGTGAGGCTGGAGGGGACCATACATGCCAGAACAACAGAGCCCCTAACAGATGGCTGCCTTCCTCTGTCACCTCTGGGAGGCCCAGGAGGGTGTGACCTAATGAGGCACCCCCCTACTTCCTTTCCCTTGGTATTTGTCTCTCAGAGCTGAGAGGCTCTGAGAAGTGTTGTCAGTCAGAGGCAAGCCTTTGCTTTTTAACTCAAGAGGCTCAAGGAGATTAAGGTCTCTTTCTGAGGTGATAATCCTTGGGTGTGTAGAGGGTGGAGTCCCAGATACTCCCTGGGGTCACAATGAGGACTTTGAACAAAGACAGAGGGGGCCACTCACTCTAAAACAGAAAGGATCCCACAGAGCCGAACCCTACCTACCCTGTTGTCAGCCATGGGAAGCCTTGGCTGTGTCAGCCGGCTGCACCCTGAGGAGCCTTTTCACTTCGTCCTCCAGCTTCTTGCAGGTCAGGAAAGGAGACCTGTGAGGCTCTAGAGCGCTGTTCTCAGGAAAAGATGGGTGGAGACACTCTTCATCAGAGCTGCCACAGTTGTGTTTACCAGATGAGGCCACTCACATCCTCCCTTTCTCCCTAGGTTGTGGTCCCCTATCATCCACCCTTCTGCCCACATTCCTGCCTGCTACCACTAACAGAAGTGAGCATGTCTCAGGGTCAGGAGATCCCAAGCTGCACACAGGAACAACACTGTGCCCCCAGTGATATCCAAGGCCTGGAGGCTACACAGGTCTCCAAGGCTGTGGAGGAGGCCTCTCCTTCCATTTGTCCTCTGATGCCTGGCAACATGGAGGAAGCTCTGGCTGCTGGAACATCCACCACTCCTTTGGATCCTCAGAGTGCCTACTCATCTTACACTGTCATCACGGCCATCTCACCAAGCAAATCAGATGAGGGCTCCAGCAGCCAAGAAAAGGAAGATAGTTTATCTTCTTCATCAGGGTCCCTGTCCGACTTCGAGAACTTCCCCATAGACCCTCAAGATGACAAGGTGATGATGCTGATGCAGTTCCTGCTGCACAAGTATCAAATGAAAGAGCCCATCACAAGGGCAGATATGATTGATGTTATCCAAGAGTGCAATGATGACTTCCCTGAGATCCTCAGGAAAGCCTCCGAGCGCATAGAGCTGGTCTTCGGTGTTGACATGAATGAGGTGGACCCCACCAGCCACACTTATGTCCTTGTCAACAAACTGGGCCTCACTTACGATTCGAGGCTCTGTGATGAGGACACCATGCCCAAGGCCAGCCTCCTGATAATTGTCCTGGGCGTGATCTTCATGAAGGGCAATTGTGCCACTGAGGAAGAGATCTGGGAAGTGCTGAATATGATGGACTTATATGCTGGGAGGAAGCACTTCATCATTGGGGAGCCCAGGGAGTTCATCACCCAAGATTTGGTACAAGAAGAGTACCTGGAGTACCGCCAGGTGGCCAACAGTGATCCTCCACGCTACGAGTTCCTGTGGGGCCCCAGAGCCCACGCTGAAGCCAGCAAGATGAAATTGCTGGAATTTTTGACGAAGATCCATGAGTCCGACCCCAGCTGCTTCCCATCCCAGTATGAGGAGGCTTTGAGAGATCAAGCAGAGAGAACCCGAGCCAGACCAGCAGCCAAGGAGGGCGCTAGTGCCATGTGCAGTGCCCATTCCGGTGCAGGATCTGGCATCCCCTCCCGGCCCACCCAGCCCTAGTGGGGTGGGAGGCAGATTCCTCACTTTGTCATTAAAATTAGCAGTCAACCTTCTAAGTTGTGGAGTGCTGGGGTGTGGCTGTAGGGAACACCGCACGTAACATCTCTGTGTCCCTTTTCTATATGGTTCACGGTTTATCTTCTTCATGGGTGGGGGGAGGGGAGTTTGGTTTCAAATGCTGTGCCCTTTAATACACCATTTTATGAGCTTTAGAATCTTAAGTTTATGAATGACACTGGTCATACGTTTATTACTACTTACGAAACTTAAGAATACCAGTTTTGCTTGTTTGTAAAACAATGGACCATCTTATTTTGTCATCTGGAAAAGGTCAATGATATTCAAATAGGCCTTTCTTTGGAAGTGTCAAAGAATTCAGCAGTAAAGAGTTGGGATCAGGAAAAAAACCCCTAAAGATGGTCAAAAGATACCAAAAGATGGCCAATTCTTAGCCTCTCTTAACCCTCCCAATCTGCTGTTCTGTAAAATTAAATGACATATACAGACATTTGCTTGGATTCTGGATTATTTAAGAATATGTGAAAAATAAATATTAATAAATTATACCCCAGGTACACTGGCTCATTTATATACAAATATTAATTCAGCATCTGCCTTTTGGAAAGCACTGTGTTAGTAGTGGGGATGCTAGGATAAACAAGACTCACTACCTGCCCATAGATTTTAGATTCTAGGAGCAAGAATCATGTAAAGAAAATAATGGTCGAGTATCCTTTAATACCAAAAGAAAAAGTAAAAAGGAATGAAGAGGTTGGGGGGGTTCCATATCAAGGCAGTCAAGTATAAATATCCTGAGACAGGCTGTGGACTTGGGAAATTACAAGCCCTTCAGTGGGAGGTAATTTTAAATTAAGCTGTAGTACACTAGCTGAGGCTATGGGAGTGGTGAACAGAGGTCAGACCCTCAAATGGTGTGTCTCAGGGTTGAGAATGAAAACTGTTCTTAGCGGCTACTTTGGGATTATGGGTTGGACCAGATCCCACCTGGGACAAGAATGGAAGCTATCCTGCATTCTTGCTCAAGCGCAGTTGAACACAATGCACAAATTGGGTGTTTCATGAACACCATCTTCAAGGAGTTTGTGAGAAATGAGGGTGACATTTCCTTGAGGTGAGATACCCAAAAGCCACCGGGCTGGCACTCTGCCCTGGGCTCAGAGATCCAGAGCCTATACCATTCATTGAATGGGTTATGTTCAATACACTTTGGCAAACTCTAAGCAAGGCCTAGATTTTTCGAGAAGGTAAGTGAATGAAAATAGAGATGGATTATTGGAGGGGCAGCTGGGAGGGAAGGAACGAGTTGGTCCTTGACACAAATTCTAGGAGTGTGGAGTTGTGTTCAGTTGAGAACTACTCCCCCAAACCCAAGTTAAATAATATATCCTCTACTGGGGAAGATTTACTAAGGTTTTCTGGTTAAACAGCCATTTGGGCTGGTTTGGTGTCCCGTGTCCTAGAACACTGTGTATTCTCTGACATCTCCTGGGTTAACAAGTCCCAGAGAGGAAGGCACTAATGTCTGGGGTCAAAATCATCATAGTAGTAATTGCCGATCATCAAAGACCCCACACACACCATGCACCGTGCACCGTGCCAGGGACTTGACATACAACACCTACATTCTAATGGTCATGCATACAAGACAGGGCTGATCAAGCCCATTTCAAGACAAAGAACGTGAGGCTTAGAAAGTCTGTGAATGTTCACAAATCGCAGGCCTAGTATGTGACAGAGTTGGGACTAGACCTCCTGTTTGAATTCTTCCAGAGCCCATGCTATTCTTCCTACTCCTTCCAACCTGGGGACAACCTTTTTTTTTTTTTTTTAAGATTTTATTTGACAGAGAGAGAGAGCACGCATGTGCGAGCGAGCGTGCCAGCGCACAAGCAGGGGGAGGGACAGGTAAAGGGAGAGGGAGAAACAGACTCGCCACTGAGCAGGGAGCCTGACCCGGAGCTCGATCCCAGGACCCTGGATCATGACCTGGGCCTAAGGCAGATGCTCAACCAACTGAGCCACCCAGATGCCCCCTGGGGACAACCTTCTGTTAACTCATTTCTCTTCTTACTCCTCCATAATGCTTCTTAGGAGGTAAAAAGAAGGACCTTGTAGCCAAAGTAGGAAAAACGAAGAGATAAAATGAAGGAATGTGAAAATGCGAATCACACACAATTTGGGCATTGTCTGTGGGGTTCATTTACCCAGAGTGCTGCTGCCTCACTGCAGGGTGCCTCGAGAGCTGCCTCTGCTCAGTAACTGACACGGGTGTGCAGTCCCAACACTTTCCCACATTACGGGACCCTTCCCCTGAGTCTTCCCCCATCGCCCTCCTGTCCAACTCTGGAAGCTGACCTGCTGTCCAGCCCTTCAGTGCGTCTTCCTCTGGACACTGTCCCCTGCTTCCAGTGGAACAGACAGTCCAGGACCACCTGCCCTCCCCCTGACTCAGAGGATTCCATTTTCTGCAGGCATCTCCTGGCTGACTTTCACCATGGGATCCCTCTGCTACAACCCCTTCTCTTAAAAGATTTTATTTATTTATTTGAGAGACACAGACAGAGTGTGGGGGCGGGGGGGCGTGGGAGGAGCAGAGGAGGGGGTGGGAAAGAATCTCAAGCGGACTCTGTGCTGAGCACAGAGCCCCGATGCAGGGCTCGATCTCACGACCTGAGATCATGACCTGAGCTAAAACCAAGAGTCAGATGCGTAACTGACTGAGCCACCCAGGTGCTGCAACTGTTTCTCTTTAAAGAGTGAAGTTTAGGTACATGGTCATTCCCTGATGGGCTTCTTCACCATACTCTCCAAGTGTTTTACAAGTGGGCTTGTGAGTGGAGTCTAAGTAGGCACAGAACATACTGCTTCTTGGGATGTAAACGTGAACTAAGAGAAGATTTTGAAACCACCTTGATATTTGTAGTAGGATTTTAATGGGATGTCCTATTTGGGACTAGCCACTGAAAAGATACCAATGAGTAAGCATACCTAGGTGGTCAAAAACCAAAGCCTCACTCTTAAGAGATAGAGGGGGCAAGACCATGGAAATCCCTGTGCAAGCAAACATCTATAAATCCCAAGTCTGAATTCCTATAACCCTGGAAGTCCTAGGAAGCAGGAAGAATGGAGATGCCAAGGATTGGTTCCTTGGCCTAACGTGCTATACTGATTAAAAAAGAAAAAAAAAATAGCTCGCCATCCTTATGTTATCTGTAGCTTGTGTACTTTCCCCAGAACGAAGTCCTTGTTTTCACGGCGCCTAGTAGCACTGTACAGATGTTCAGGTGCACTCAGTCCGGTGGTATACAGTAGACGCTCTCAAGTTAAGATACTGACCATGCAGCAAAAAGAACGAGGTAATTCTCACCTACCGAAATTATAGAGGTTTTTGCAAGTTTGTGCTGAGTGAAGAAGGGTGAACCTTTCCTGTAGGGATTTACAGGGTTCTTTTAAAAATCAGATGTGATCCTGTACTTGAAAGCATGTTCCAAAAAGGCCAGCTGCAAGGTGAAGAACAGGCTTCACAGAAACTACTCCAGGAAACAGAGGGTTACTGTCCTAACAAACCATAATAGTTGCTCTTTATAACAAAGGAAGGGACTGCAAGTGCTCATGCACATCCTTTCTTGGCTCCTTTCCTGGGTTCACAGGAAAGCTACATTCCCAGTCCACTTGCAATTAAGAAGGGTCAGGCAGGGGCGCCTGGGTAGCTCAATTAAGCATCTGCCTTCGACTCAGGTCATGATCCCAGGGTCCTGGGATCGAGCCCCGCATCAGGCTCCCTGCTCAGCGGGGAGCCTGCTTCTCCCTCAGCCTGCCGCTCCCCCTTCTTGTGCTCTTGCTCTGCCTCTCTCTGACAAATAAATAAAATCTTAAAAAAAAAAAAAAGGATCATGTGACTACTCTTGCCAGAAGAAGTATTTGTCATTTCTGGGCCAACTCATTTGAGATCCAGGATGCTACCTCCACTTTCTTTCTTGCATTCAGTAGAAAGATGGAGAGCTTGTGTTGAGACATGGAACTACAAGATGGAAGTGGCCTACGTCTGAGTCACCAGTGAGCAAAGATGCACATCAAATTTTATGTGCACAAGAAATAAACCTTTGTTAAGTCATTCAGATTTTATGTTTTATGTTTTGCATCAGCTAGCAGTTATTTTATCTAGCTAATAAACAGGTACTATTTATGTTGTTAAGCATATTTAAAATTTTTAATGACAAAGCTAATAATAGTGCATATATTCTCCCGTTGCAAGTATTTCTAACAACATACATAAATCTATCCCTTCCCTTTACCACTTTCCTCTAAAACTCTGCTTTCTCCTCAGAGGTAACTACAATAAATATGGTGCCTATTATTTTAAAGGTAATTTTAAGGTTTTTAATACATAGATGCGCTATAAAAATATACTGTGATTTTTTTAACAGACTGGGTAGTGACGTACATACTGTTCTCCCACTTGCCTTTGTCACTTAATAAAACGAATGCAGCATCATTCCATGACAACACATATAAATCCACCTCATTATTTTAACTACTCCCTAGGATTCTAAAGTATGTATGTTCCATAATTAATTCAACTATTTTCCTCCTGATGGACGCATAAGTAGTTCCCATTAGTTTCTATGCTTAACAGAACTGAATCAACACCTTTAGACATTAGTTCTTGGGCAAATGTGCATAGGAAAGACATAACAAACTGAAACTGGGGAGGGTATGAAAATTGCACATTTTTGTAAATATTGCCAAAATATCATCCCACATATCTACCCATTAATATTTCACGAATTGATGTACGTAAATACCCTACACTCTCTTATTTTGTTTTTTAAATCCTTTAACTTTCAGTCAAACTTATGAAAAAATGTCTCACAGTTATATTAATTTGTATTTCCCTTTTTTCTAATCAAGTTGAGCAGAAAATGAACTTAATCTCTTAACCGCATAATGATACATTTCTGCAGCGATGTTCTGAGTCACAGGATTCCTCTGAACAAGTCTTGAAATTCTGATGTCAACAAGATATTTTCCTTTTATGTTGAGAAGCAAAGATGTGGTCACAACAACTGGGTGCCAGAGATTTGAGCCAAACAGGACATGCTGGACATGTGGAGGTGAGGGGCATGAGGATGGCAGAGGAGAGCAATTTCCAGAGTCTGAGTTGTGAGAAAGACCACAAGCAAAACCAAGTCCAAAGAGCATAGGGCAGGCTGGTAGTTGCGGATCTGAAAGTTCAGCATCATGTGGAGAAGTGACCGTAAGGGAAGGTGGTGGATGGGGAGGGGGCATGTAAGGACACTTACATAAATAGGCATGGAAAATTTCTGACTTACTTTTACCAGCTGGAAGTTGTCATGTGATCTACATGGGCAGGTCTATGGATGAAAGAGCCCAAAACTTATCAGACATCCCACCCGTTCTACCTTCAAATCCTCTCTACATATTGTCAGGCAAGGTATAGCTGTTTCCTCTGCATCATCTAGTGAGTTATTGATGGATTCTAGTAAAGCAACATTTCCTGATGACCCTGGGGGTTCTAGTGTATCCTTGTCAATGTACCTGGGCTGGGAACTATCTTTATGGCTCCTGAAGACAGCTATTTCCTACCTTGTATATGGTGGACCACTCCACTGAGGTTGGGCTACATGAATGGGTGGGGTTAGTGAATGATGATGCACAGTGGAGACAGGTCAGGAGTACCATGAGGACGTGGGAATTCCCAAGTACAGTGAGCAGTTGTAACACTTTGGGTTTCTTCCATGGCAGCCAGAGGCCCTACCAGGGATTATTTTGAATCAGTGAATGTTACCTCTGGTACTTTGATTAACTGACTGATTGACTGACTGATTGATTGATTGATTGATTCATTCATTCATTCATTCATCTAGCAAGTACTTACTGAATATATGCTGAGAGCAAACATTAAGTAAACAAAAAGAACTAGCAAGGCACCTACTCAGGCTATGGATGCAAGGATGGTAAGGAGGAGACAGACTTCACTTTTAGGATGTTAAGGACTATGTGAAAGGGTAGGCGGGGTCTATAAGGACTCTGAGTTCTAAAGGTTGGCTGACTAGGCAGAACTTGTTCTTAGCTGAGACTGAGGATAAATTTTGAGGAGGAAGAGCTGGTGGGGATTTCAGTTAGAGGTAGAGATGAGGAAGGGTGTGGTGGATAAGTCAGTGTGGGCCAGGTAGATGGTAAGGTTTTGCCAGCTGTCCAGGTGGAGATGTCCAGTGAGCAGAAGAAAACATTAGTATGGCTATCAGGAGAGGGTCCCAGGCTGCAAAGGAGGTTTGGTTGCATCAGAAGTCATGCGAGGCCATAGAGGGGGAGGAAAGTCAAGTGTTGTGCATACAGTGACCTATATTCTGTCTCCTCCTCTGCCAACACTACTGGAAACCTAAATTACACAAAACTTAATCCAGGGAAGAATTTAAAGGGAGAAAGTCCTCCCCCATAAATCTACTACTTAGAGAGAGCTTTCCTATATCCTTTAGCTTTTTTTTTTTTTTAAGATTTTATTTATTTATTTATAGAACAGAGAGAGACACAGCGAGAAAGGGAACACAAGCAGGGGGAGCGGGAGAGGGAGAAGCAGGCTTCCCGCGGAGCAGGGAGCCCGATACGGGGCTCGATCCCAGGACCCTGGGATCATGACCTGAGCCGAAGGCAGACGCTTAACGCCTGAGCCACCCAGGCGCCCCTTTTAGCTCTCTTTTCTAAGCATGTACCTGTGCCTTTGTCTTTGTACTGCCTGTGCCTGTGTGTCTGTGGCTGAGAGTATACGTGAAGTTGTAGATCATGACTTTTCAACCTCAAATCTGCTCTCTTGGGTCCCTTTCAGGACCCTACTCTTGACAGCCTTTGTTCAAGGCTGAGCTTACACCCACAATACATAGACACTTACCTGCCCTAACTAATGTGTCTGCTCTGGACAGTTGGCAACTCTGCAAGTAACTCCAGTTTCTCACGACCTACTGAGCAAGGAGCTCGAGGTAATCTTGCATCCAGGTCCCTGGAGGTGCAAACTTCATGACACATTCTTTATCTAATTGGGGGACAGTGATTGTAAAAATTGTAGACACGTGACTGCTTATTACAGCTGCAGCTTTCCCCAGAAATCTGATCCAGGAACATAAGGAAGGCTGAGGAGTCTGGGTAAAATGGGGACTGTAAGCCCAGAGTCCTGTCCACTCAGCTCCTTCTTCCCTCTGGAGGGCAGTGAGCCCTGACATCCACAGAACTCTGGGGTGCCCTCCGAGCACTGCTGGAGAAGCTGAGTGCTACATGACCCTGCCTCAGACATGGGCTTCATCTAGGGCTGAGACAGCCAGCCTGAACACACAGAACATGTTGTCTTTGTCATTCTGTCCTGCATTCTATAGTGACTTTATCAGGACACCCTAAATGTCCTGTATTCGGTTTTCAATAAGTTATAAAAATTTAGGAGTTAGAATTATTTTTCAACCACAGTAACTGGCAATTTAATCAGTTAAGGCAACACTAGCTGAAAATCATACCTCCACAAATAAAGATCTGGTCTCTCCAGAGGTTTGGTTGACGGAAGATCAAAAGGGGGGGATTTAGAATTAAAGAAAGAAAATAATTCAATAATTTTTGGCCATAGTCCCATAGTCGTGAACAAGTAACCACCATTAACTACATGTAACTTCCGACGGGTATAACACTGTCCGTGACTGCCTCTCCCCTCAGTAACTAAGCTTCTGCAAGGCTGCAAGTCAAAGACAGTGCCAGGCTTCTGAAACTCAGCCAATCAGTGATACGCCCACCCTGAAAGTCAGCCAATCAGCGACAGCCTCACGTTCCAGACGGCATCCAATCAGGGGCCATGCTTCTGAAAGTCGGCGGATCGGTAGCAGCCTTACTCTCGCGACCGCAGGAACACCCCTCAATGTCTTTCGGTCCCTAAACAATCTGCTCCTGAATGTCAGCCAGTCCTTGAATCCCCAACATAGCCAAACCTCACAGAGGTCACCTGTGACTTTGTTCGGAAAGACTGCGCCTTACAAGTACAGTTCCCCCTTCAGCCAAACGCGGAGTTCGCCTTTTTTGGATCAGTGAGTTCAAGTTGTTCTTAGGTCACAAGTTCACAACCCTTTCGACCATTCATTCAACCCCTGTTTACGGACTTGTTCGTGACAGGAACACTGACTGATGTGGCCGAGAGAGGTGCAAATTCAATCTTTTCAGTTCTTGAAATGGTTGTTTATATCTGTTTTTGTGTATGTTGGAACCTCAAAATGCCCAACACAAGTGTAAATGTTGTGACAAATTTTATGAACGGTGGACATTTATTAAATGAGGAACAATTCCCTTCAAAGCTTTTTGTGTAGTAGGCAACTCTTCATTCAATATAGAAAATGATGGAAAGCCAGATATAAACCAGTATATGCTAACAGCTGAGCATGGGAGATGCAGGATTTCCTCGACTGGTACCAAAGACAGTGAAAAAAAAATAATGTATTTTTTAAAGAGACATTCATATTCAAAAGACTAATCACAGAAGTTGTAATGGCCTTCTACGCTGTATATCATCATCAGTCTTTCACCTCAAGTTGGAAACAAATTTCCAGGTGCTAGGACAGAATCTACTGCAATAATAAAAAATATAATAGCTCCACTTACAATTACAGAGATTATCAAAGATCGAAATGCCTCACTTTTTTTTTTACAGCATAGCCACAGATGCCTGTAATGACAATTACAGAATACATTTTCCCTAGGCTTGTGAAAGTTTTCTCATGAAAAAAGGCTTCCTTATAAGGCCATTACTGTGAATAAAGTCATTTGAAAATGTGACTTCAGAAACAACAGCAATTTTTTGCAGAGACTTCCTTTTTTTTTTTTTCCTTTAAACTTAGGAGTTAATTAAAGTGCTTAAAGTTGATGAAAAACATGCATGATTCTACGGTAGATGTTCGTTGTACTGCCCATTTTCTGCATAATGCCACTCAAACAACATCTGATGTCCTTTTTATTGAAATTGAAGGAAGGTGCCTGGGTGGCTCAGTTGGTTAAGCAACCGAGTCTTGATTTTGGCTCAGGTCATGATCTCGGGGTCATGGGATCGAGCCCCATGTGGGTCCTGCACTGAGCATGGAGTCTGCTTGAGATTCTTTCTCTTTGTCCCTCTGCCCTTTCCCCTGCTCGAGCTCTTTAAATAAATAAATAAATAAATAAATAAATAAATAAATTCTTTTAAAAAGAAATTGAAGGGGATTTTGCTAGCATTCAGAAGTCCTCTATTCTCATTCAAAAATCCATTGGCTCTCTTTAACAAACGCAGTTGAAAGAATCTTCAGTTTATTTGAAGCACTGATATCATATTTTAATTTTGAAGAAAAGCCCCCCCCCCAGAACTCTTGTTGACTTTTTTTTAAATAAGCCCCTCAGCAAAGTCTGCTTATTTCTTGCTCATAGTTTTCAATATTCCTCTAGCAAGAGGATTATGTACACTGAAAGAACAAACAGTATTATTAAAGTACTCCATTGATTAAAGGAATTTGTTGAATGCATTAGAGAAAGAATTGATGAAAAACGTTCCCCTTTATTTGTCAAGGCTGTTCTTAAAATGAACAACATTACTTATGAAAAGGAAAAGAAAATCTGACTTGAAGTGGTTAATTAGTATGGAATTTGTCAAGATTATAATTTAGAATGGATTTCATCACATGAAAAATTTGATTTAGTAACATGGATATTCCTGAATATTATTTCAGCAAGAGAACAAGAAGAGAATAACATTTGTTAACAATGCTCTTTTTTTGTCAGGGGATGACATTTTTTTCAAAAGATTGTATTTATTTTTTGAGAGAGAGAGCAAGCAGGAGCAGAGGGGAGAGGCAAAGGGAGAGGGAGAAGCAGACTCCCCACTGAGCGGGGAGCCCGATGAGGGGCTCGATCCCAGGACCCCGGGATCATGACCTGAGCCGAAGACAGACGCTTAACCGACTGAGCCACCCAGGCACCCCTGGGGGATGACTTTTTTTTAAGTTACGAGATATAACATAATCCTGAAGAATGGAAAAGTGAAAGATGTCATGAAAGATGGTATTACATGATTCTATAAAGGCAATTTGAAGAGCAGTTCTCAAAATTATGAACCATGCCAATACATGTTTAGTATACCAACTCATAATGTTAGTACTGAGCATATGTTCTCATTAATTAATTTTCAAAGGACAAAATAATGAAATAAGTAAAAGGTGACCACTGTAAGTTATGCTCCAATGTAAACGGAAGACAGATTGAAACTGCAAAGAATTTTATAAGCAAATTCCATAAAATGAGAAACTGTTAGAGATAAATCATCAGGAGAATGTAGCTAAAGAAAGAGCTATCTAATTTTGGTGTTTCCTCAAAATTTCTATGTTGAAGTCCTAACCCCAGTACCTCAGAATACAACTGTATTTGGAGAAAGGGTCTTTATTTTTTTTTAAGATTTTATTTATTTATTTGACAGAGAGATAGACAGAGCCAGAGAGCACAAGTGGAGGGAATGGCAGAGGGAGAGGGAGAAGCAAGCTCTGCACTGAGCAGGGAGCCCGACGTGGGCCTCGATCCCAGGACCCCAGGATCATGACCCGAGCTGAAGGCAGATGCTTAACCATCTGAGCCACCCAGGTGCCCCTGGAGAAAGGGTCTTTAAAGAGACAATTAAGTTAAAGTGAAATCATTAGAGCGGGCCCTGATTCACTTTAACAGGTGTCCTAATAATAAGAAGAGATTAGGATACCTATACACAGAGGGAAGACGATTGAAGATACAGGGAAAGGAATGCCATTTACAAACCAAAGAGAGAGGCCTAAGAAGAAACCAACCCTTGCTGATACCTTGATCTTAGACTTCTAGCCTCTGGAATTGTAAGAAAATAAAATTCTGTTGTTTAAGCAGCCCAGACTGTGGTACTTTATTACGACTGCCCTAGCAAACTAATAAAGATGAATAAAAATAATTCAAATTTAACTAGGTGCCCTGCATTTTTAGTTGCTAAATCTTGCAGCCCTACATAAGGGAAAACCAGAAGTCAACTTGCCCACATCGTACCCACCCTCAAGAATCGCAAGAAACCCTGCCTGGATGATGAACAAGAGATGGCTTCTAGTGCTCGAACATGTCCAAGAACAAATGATTCTAATTTCCCCCACACTGATACAGAAATGTGAGGAGAAAAGTAAAAGAGCCAACTTATAGGTCAATCTCACTCATGAACGTGGATGCAAAAATCCTAGACATGATAAAAATTTACTTAATCTGCAACATATAAAAAGAATAATATACTTGGAGCAATTTAACTTATTAGAAAGTCAGTTAATGTGAATTACTGCTTTCTGGTAAGAGAGAAAATTCATATAGTTGATTTAATGAAAAACAGCGCTTGATAAAATTGAACATACATTCAGAATTTTAAAAAAAGGAAAAATCCTCTTGGCAGCCTAGTAACAGAAGGGAGTTCTTTAACCTACTAAAGATGATCTGTCAATGGTGAAATTCTGATTTTCATTTGAGATAATGATGCTGTACATGGCAATTCAACACTCTATCGCAGATCCTCACCTCCGTAATGAGGCAGATAGTATAAACAAAATATATTGAAATTATACAGATGAAATAAAATTGTCACTCATAAATGGTACAATTGTGTATGTGAATAATCCAACATAAGCTAAGGAAAATATATGAGAAATAAGACTTTTCTGGTTATTAATTCTTTGTAACAAAATCAATTGTATTTCTACCTATTAGGAAAAAAAGCTGAAATGTAAAATTAAGACATACGACCTGCAAGAGAATTAAAAATGCTGAGTACCTTGGAATGCATTTAACACAACATGTATATGACCGTTACAAAGAAATTTTGTAGCCTTAATGAGGGAAATTTTAAAAGACTTAAACAAATGGGAAGATATACTTCGTCAGGAATTAAAAAGCACAGTAACAACCTCGTTATATGATCTCCCTTCTGCATTTATTACTTATTGTAATTCTCACAACCTCACACAAGATGGGTTAGGTGTTACTGCCTTAAACTTCCAAGAAACTGTAGGTCTATAAATTCAAATCATTTACCCAAGGTCACGCAGTAAGTAGCAAGGCCAGAACTTGAATGCACATTTCTCTGTCTCTGCAGTCGCTGTTTTTTCCACAATATCACTGGAGTAGACTCTGCTAGTGCCCCACCCGTATATCCTTAGATCGCTCTTACCGACTCTGTGCATCCCTTGCCAGACTTCTGCATGCTTTGCTGCTGAGGTGTCACATATTTAACCCTCGGAGGATGACCCTAGGGCATCAGAGTCAGCTTGCTCACACAGAGAGTCAGAAATGTCTAGCGATTTTAAATTCCTTCCAGCCCCTCTAAATCCCCAGATAATCCATGGCTTCCTTCCCAGGACAGAGAATTGGAATTGGAATAGGAATTTTACATTCCCACATCCAATCCCAGAATAGTCCATAGCCAACGACAGAACAGCTCCTTTGCCTCAAAGCCAAAACACTTATGAGGTGTACTTTATGCTCCAGAGCGCCCTGTAGGATTAAGTTAAATCTGAGATCTCACCTGAAATGATACACTTACTTGGATTCTTCCCCTTTTCTATCCTGCCTCCTTCACTCCCTTAATAGTTTCTCCTGGAAGCAAATCCTTAATAAAATACTTGCATCTGCAACCTTGATTTATCTGGGAGAACGTGACCTACGAAACCCACAATGTGAGATATATTTACTTCAAATTCACAGTCTTAAGATAGTAAGCCCCAAATCAAGTGAATATGCTTATTATATGAGCTTTATAAACTATATTATGAAACTGGAATTGGAAGTAATACTGTTAAATTATTATTCAGTTAGAATATTAATAGAATAGAATATTTGCATAATTCTTTTAATGATCTCTGCCAAGTACTTGTATCTACCCGGCTTTCAGTTTTCTCTTTTGCTAAATGAGTGTATGGGATCAGATATTCTATAGGCTAGTGGATTTCAAAGGAGGTGATTATGTCCCCTCAAAGACATTTGATAAAAATCTCAAAACTTTACAGGTTGTCACAACTGAGGAGGAGCGCAGTCAGTGACTCTAGTGGATAGAAGCCAGGGAGGCTGCAAGACAACCTACGATGCTCTGGACAGCCCCCTACGACAATAAGTGACCTGGCCCCAAATATCAATGGTGCTGAGATTGAGAAACCATGATCGAAGCTCTGACGTGTCTCTAAAATTCAGTCAGCGATTAACTCTGTCTTAGTCTACAGTATGTCAGATCATGATTTCAACGTAATCAATGCATTTTACTTCTATGAGAAATGAGTGAACTCAGTCAGACTGCTTGGTGCCCACCAGTTAGTTACTGGTCTGTTTATGAGCCACTGATGGTCATTCAGGGTACACTACTACTGCATGGACACACAGCCTTTAAAACCGAACATTCAGTGACCTGCCTGCTACTCTAGAACACACTCCTTTAAAAATGTGGAACAGAGAACAGAGATTAGAGAGAACAGAGTGAAAGCAAATACAATGGCAATTTCTTTTACATAAAGTGGCATGGGCAAATTAAAGCCTGTCATGTGCCATTTTATGACACACAATAATCGTAGACAGTTTAATTAAAAAGCTATATGAGCAGTTTGCACTTTTGACTTTTTATCTTAATCTTGGTAACCAAGAGAAACTAATTTAATACTCTTAACTTACTGTTCTTAATAGAGGTTTCCAATCACAGTTGCCATGTTACAGTTTTATAGACCAGTGAACACATTAAAAGTAGCTGTGATTATGAAGTTCATTTGTTCTATTTACCAAAAACCTCCTGCTTCAATTTTTTTTTACTTAACACATATTGTGGTCACTGTGAATTGCCCATCTTAAAGTGCCATTAAAACACCCTGAATTAAATGAAGTAAGACTATGCTACCTACTTCTGTATTTTATCCATTTTAAAGTTTAATTGCTTTATAATGAAGCATAACGTAGAGCCAAATATGGGCGCAAATAAAGAAGTATTAGAATTCATGAGGGAACTAATTCCACAAAACCATATACAGAATTTCTTTCTATGAAACCCTCATCCTGGAAGAAAGAGAGAGACATATGGAAGGACAAACTATTTTGGATTAATAACAAGAAAAATGAGATAAAGACATAAAGCTAGATTCCAAAGATAACTTGGTTGTGCAGGCTTTACTCTTGTTTCCAGGTTCAGAAAAGGAATGTAAATAAAATAAAATAGGCCTGGAGGGCTGTGAAACAATTCCATGGTAGGATGGATCAGGTTAAGAAACTGTTTCCCTCAAACCCGGCACAGCAATAATATCACAAGCTCTCAAGTGACAAATGGAAAAGCCCTCACAGGTCCTGTCTTCAATATCGGAACATTTAAGCCTTTGGAAATTAAGACTAGGATATCATGTTTTATGTATCTTTCTCAATCTGCTACTTGATATTTTATCATCATATTTCTTTATAATCAGCAGGATTTTGTGAACTGCACCTTGAAGATGAAGAACTGGAAATGCAGAGATAAGTTTATACAAGGCAGAAAGACGTAATATAGCAGTGCTGTGGTCTGAATGTTGAGTCCAGTGTTGAAATCCTAATGTCCCACAGGATGGTATTAGGAAGTGGGGCCTTTGTGAGGTAATTAGGCCGTTGAGGGTGGAGCCCTTGTGAATGGGATCAGTGCTTACAAAAGAGACCCCACCAAGGTCCCAGGCCCATTCCACCACGTGAGGATACAACCAGGAGTCTGCAGCCTGGAAGAGGGCCCTCACCCAGCCATGCTGGCACCTTGATCTTGTACTTCCCAGCCTTTGGAACTGTGAGAAATAAATTTCTGTTGTTTATAAGCTACCCAGTCTGTGGTATTTTGTTATAGCAACCCAAACAAAGACAAGCAGTATTCAAACTACATATTTTTTTTCTCATATTTCTCATGACCCATAGGAAAAATAGCCTACAAAGTCTCATAAACAATACCTAGCACAATGATTTTGTAACTCAATACCTTCACTACTCAAGATAATTTCTGAATGAAAATACATGCATTTTAGTTAAATGGTTAGCTAGCTAGCTACTTGATAATATAAGAAAAAAAGGTAAATCTATAGAGTGTACATCAAGTCTGGAGATGTAGAAAAGCATATAGACTATAATCAAGGACACCTTCACTCCGTAAATTAATAAAATAATTCTGTGTTTCCAGACTTTATGCATACTCATAGAGAACAATCTCTTAGATGTATCATTACTTAGGGGGAAAGAAAACTGCAGAACAATTATGTACTGCTGCATTATTACATTTGTAGAACAGTCAAATGCACATGTATACCCATATAGAATGGACTCATAATAAAGTTCTACAGAGGTAGGGATGAGAGAGGGGACCAAAGAGAAGTCAAGAGATCACTTTAACTGTATGTTTGTCATTTTTACAGTGTGTAAATGGGTATTAGAGCACCACTTCAGAGCAGTAACAATTCATTTGCAAACACTTCACTCCTGGCCCTGATGCTCTAGTCACTGTGGGTACAAGGGTGGAATGGTTTCCTGTAAAGGTCCTGGTTTCTTGTGAAGGGGTCCTGGGCTCATGGTCAGAGACCTAGGTTCTAATCCTCACTCTGGCATGAATTACCTTGGTGTTCCTGAGCTAATCACCATTTCCCTAAGCTCCAGGCTCTCCATTCATAAAATAACAACTTTGAAGGTCTTCTCCTGCTTTACTATTTCAATTATTGGTCAACTGATCAGAAGTCAGGTAAAAGCATGCCCTGACCCAGGTGACCTATATTGGCTCTTAAAACTTCTCATGGTTATGTCACAATGTATTCTTGAGAAAGTGAAAACCAGCACTATTGGTAAAGCAGTTTCCAGTGAGACATGGACAAGGTCATGCGAACAGTATTTATCACAAGGCCACATTACAGCTGAAAATAAGACTAATGACCCCTTTTTCTGAGCGATTTTTGCTTTCTTATCAATGATGTTCCCAGGCCAGCATTATTATTGTACCCGGTGAACGAGAAGATTGCTGAGAATCTAATGGCTCAACTGTTCCTTCTTCTTGACAAGATCCAATCCAGCACAAGAGTCCATAATCTCCCTTGGGAATATGAAGCACAAGCCCAAACCTATAAACAGCCCCTCTTAAATCCCCATTACTGAGATTCCATGTGGGTATCTTCTCATTTGCTGCAGTCTACTAAATAAACCTGACTTTGACTACTGGTGTGTTCCTAGCTGTCTTTGACTACTGAAATACAACACATAAACAACAGCAAGAGATTTAATCTAGATCTTTGAAAATGGTCTTGTCTATATTCTCAGATTATCATCCCATTCCTCACACCTCCATCATTTAACTATCTTGTCCTTTCGTTCTTTCACTGGTAACTGTAACATATCCGCAAATTGTAGTCAATTATATTCAGAAACATTACGTATAGCCTTTAAGAGAGTTGTGTCAGCTATATACTGCTGTATGACAAATTATCCCAAAATCAAGTGACTTAAAGCAACAAACATTTATTATCTCACAGTGTCTATGGGTCAGGAATTTGTGAGTGGCTTAGCTGGGTAGTCCTGGCTGGTTCAGGGTCTCTCATGAAATCCTGAATCTTTCCTGCAACCTCATGGAGACCTACATAAACTGTTTAATGTAAATCAGTGTCTTGGAAATCTATTTTCCAATTGACAGGTGTCCCACTGAATCCCACCACAGACATTTTAGCATGTGTTTTCCCTAAATATGGTGTCCTATATAGGCCCATGAATTCATTTTTCAGATGAAGAAACTGAGCCTTGGACAAGTACCCTGCCCTATATCATACAGCTATGGGGAGGTAGAATCAGGTTGTGAGAACAAATTTATCTAACATCCCAGACAGTGTTTTCTGTACAAGATCAGGGCTTCTAGAGAAAATAAATTTTTAAAAATAAAGGAGAGAAAGAAATAAGAATATTTGTTAATTAGATCCTTACTGGATAACATGAATGTTTACATACATTATCACAAGTAATCAAGTCTATTCTCATGTCATCAAGTCTGTTTACAATCACTAGTCCAGAAATCTCTACTCCTTGGTAGAAATAACATTTGAAAGATTTTGGAAATAATAGTAAACTCATGTCACCAGGACTGCCAAAATTCTCTCATCCATGAGTGAGCACAGAGGTCCAAAGGGGAAGCCATTATATTTAGTCTGGATATCTTTTGCTTCCCTTTTCTACGCTCTTTTCTTTCAGAGTTCTTTTCTATCTCATTTCTTGTCTTTCTGTAGAACAGAGAAAGATCAAATATATGTTATGCCTGTTGATAAAATGACTGCAGTGAGAAGTTGCAAATATTTTATTTCTTCTCTGCTCTAGCATTTTGAGGCATTTATTTCTAACTGTGGGTATTCAGAAGAGAGCAAGAAAAGGACTCAGGGAAAGGTACATCAAGTAGGATCTAAGACTTTAAATATTTATGTGAAAAAGAAGATTAAACTGCACTTAATTTCACATAGTATTTTCAACACTGAAAGGCACAGATATCAGAAAAGGAAGAATCACTGGAAATACAGCTGATGTAAAACTATACTAAAGGTGGGTCACAATGTGTGACTGTCAATGCAATTTTAAATATCTGTCAAGTGAAACTAGGCACCTTTTCTTTGATCACATCATTAAATATTAAGCTGACAGTGTAGCAGAAATAATTCAAGATTTGGAGCCAGAAATAATTTCAGGTTCTAGTTTTACCATGACTAGTTATAAAACTTTGGACAACCTGTCTATGACTCAGTTTCTCTGTAAAATGGGAGTAATGATAATGCCTATTTTTCCTGGTTGTGTTAAAGGTTAGAACTAAGGTAGAAAATTTGCCTAACACAGAGTAAAGCTCAGGAAGTGGGCTTTGATCAATCTTAGTTTACATTTTTTTTTTATTGGCTTAGAGAAAATGTGCTATTTTAGGAGTGCTATAAAGAAAAATGTTCTGGGGTACCTGGATGGTTCAGTTGGTTAAGCATCTGCCTTTGGCTCAGGTCATGATACTGGGGTCCTGGGATCGGAGCCCTGCATCAGGCTTCCTGCGCAGCGGGGAGCCTGCTTCTCCCTCTCCCTCTTCCCCTCCCACCCGCTCGTGCTCTCTCCCATGAGCGCTCTCTCAAATAAATAAGTAAAATCTTAAAAAGAGAGAGACAGAGAGAGAAATATTCCCTCACTTTTTCCTAATACTCCGTTCCTAGATCTCCAATACTTGGACCTCCACCTGCTCTAAGGTTAATTTACCTATACCTAGTAAGTGCTGAAGCCCAAAGCTCCTTTGAGCAAAGAACATGTCTCCTTTCTTCATATGTGTGAAGTTTCCAGATGTCAAGTGGGCTTGCTTCAACTTTGTTTCAGCGAATTTTAGATTTTTACTTTCTCAAGTATGAGCCAGACTTTCAAAATGACATCCCATTTAAAAATACTAAGACATTCACTTTAGCTAGCTGGGTAAATTGCATATATGTGTGTTTGTGCTGCCAATCCTTGCTGAATATAAAGATGATATACAAGAAAAATCCTTTCAAACTTTACAGATATACGTTTTTATCAGCTCAAAGCCAGAAAAATACCCCATAAGAATATGTAACTACTTCTTAATCAGCTTTTGAAAGTCTTTTGTATAAACAGCTGCCAAAACTAAATGATATGTGATAGATCTTTAGAGACTAATATTTATATTACTTGCATGTGCTCAACAGTGAATCGTAAGGAAATGGAAAGATAAACATTCCACTGCCCCCAAAACTTATAAAAGACGGATTACTGCAAGTCAATAGAAACTAGTTTATTTTAGCAGTAGGAAACTATAAAATCTGGCCTGTTTGAAGGTACAACATTTGAGAAACTTTAAAGGAATGTGCTCTGCCAGTTGTCAGTAAGAATTCATCAATCTATGGGCAGACTTATATTTTAAACTCTTTGCTTATTAGGTATAGAAAGACCCTTTTTACAAGGAATACTTTTTGGCTTTTCCCCAAATCCTACCTCTTTGGACTTTCCCTGCAGTTTTGGAGCTTGAAAGTTACATTATAGTCAGCCCACCTCCCTTTCTTCCTACAAACCAGTGTTGGGAGTACATTTTACCAGGGAGTTAACCCGAAACATTCACACTTCCTAAACCTTCATTACCCAAGATTCAAACCAGCCTGAACACTATCACACTCCTGATGGTTCAGCACAATGTTGCTGTGAATTTTCTTATGTCCTCCTGCATTCTCTGTGGTTATAAGGTATCCCATTGTTTATTTCTATAACAATAGCACAATTCAGACTGGTCACTTTGAATCAGAAATTTGGATTTTAGACTTTGAATCTCAGAATTTAGTCTGAGTCTTGCACCCAAGAGCAGGAGGTAACATCGGAATTACCCATAGTGGATCAATTATGAAGAATGAAATGAAGGCATGGCAATATAAGTGAGGTCTAAATTAAAAAGTAATAAAAATTGATAAGCTGGACTTCATTAAAATGAAAAAAACAAACAAAAACTTCTGCTCTGCCAAAGACGATATCAAGAGCTTTAGAAGAGAAGCCACAGACTGGGAAAAGATATTTGCAAAAGAGGGGCACCTGGGTGGCTCAGTTGTTAAGCATCTGCCTTCGGCTCAGGTCATGATCCCAGGGTCCTGGGATCGAGCCCCACATCTGGCTCCCTGCTCGGCAGGAAGCCTTCTCCCTCTCCCACTTCCCCTGCTTGTGTTCCTGCTCTCGCTATCTCTCTCTCTGTCAAATAAATAAAATCTTTTAAAAAAAACTTCCTTTAAAAAAAATAAAATAAAATTTGGAAAATACTCAGTGATATAAAGCCACGGGATTAATAATTTAAAGGTCTTTTTTTTTTTTAACAACAAAATGCTAAATTTGCAGATGAATTCTTTTAGGAGATTGCAGCCATTCCAAGCCACATTAAAATGTGGCCAACTTTACCACTCAAGAAAAGGAATGACTTGTAACAAATTTTAATGACTCACACCTAGAACTCCTTGTTGCAACATGTTAATCCACCAAAGCCTGCATGCTGTTGCCCACTTCTCTGCTACTTTCATCATCACATCTATGCTCTACATAAAGATGCATTTTATTTCAAAGCGAGTATCAGATTGATAACTGGATGTGACATGTTGCTGTAAAATTAAGAAAGTCATCACAAATGATTACTCCAGCTGATGTATTAATGGGGAAGTTAACTCTGCCAGTGACATGAAATAAGAAACAATGCATCTTGAGCAACCTGAAAGTCAGCTAGTCTCCATTTCACTTCTATTTACCCTTGTCACGCTGGGCCCTCTGGCTGGGGACCAGGAGCCACCACTACTCTAATTGTAAGGCTCCCAGTCTATCTCCGTAATAAAGAGCAGAGTACTGGAGGAGTCTGCAGAGCCTTTGAGATACATTTTTCTTCCTACGTGCCATGTGGAGCAAGAACAGGGCTTTTCTGTGAGGGGAAACTTGTTACTCTATGTATGAATGAGCTACGTATTGTCAATACATGACTTTGGAAAGAAGGAAGCCTAAAAATAATAACCAATTTCTCACTGGGAAGGTTTCCCAAGATATTTAAAGCACCATCCTCTGTTTAAAGGCTGCCACCTCCTGCAAATTGCCCTGAACATGCACTAGGCAAGAAGTATTTGCACCTGGACGAGCAGGAAATGGCAACAGGACTCAGGCAAGGATAGATCTTTCTGGATAAGGGGCTGAGCCATGCCTTAGAGTAACAGCTCTAAGTTTTGTATCAGTCACGCACATGTATCAGTCACATCAGATACAGTAGGCTCTTTCCTACTTGGTCCTGATTTATCTATTTTGTCTATTTCCATTTATCAATGGAAAATTCACTAGCCCCGTCGCTCTGTGATGTTAGTAGAACAGACGTATCACAACATGGATCTTCATGTCTGAGGCTGAGCACACCAACATTTTCAAAGACTAAATGAAGAGAATATATTGAATTCAGAGGAGATTCTCTTACAAATGAGGGCACCGTCTTCTGGAACACTGCCTAACAGCAGATTGAGTATAAATGGCCTTGGGTGGAGTATGTAAATAATTCATTAGGCAGGAAACGAGAATCGGCCATTTTACTGTTAGAAACATAGTGAGTTTTTTTTTTTCTATAAGAAAGCTTTTCATGACAGAAAAGAATCAATCATCTGATCAAATGCCTTTTCTGCCTTTTGAAACAGCGCAGTGCTAATGCATTTTCCCTTTTCCTCTATGTAAATGTGAATTCTTATAACACACATTTTATTGTTGGTAGAGAGAAGCCATGACTCTGGCTTCAGAGTGAGCAGGACACTCCAGAGTTTCAACAGAAGTGTAGCATATTAGTTCACAGATTGTACATACTAATTAAGTATATGTAATCTAGTATATTGTATGTATAGTACATTCTCTGAACTTATCTATAACAACTTAACCCCTTATCCCAATTTTTAAAAAGTATTTTATTTATTTTTTAAAGTATTCTGTATTACAACACTTTGAGGGTAGGATTTTAATTCGCCACAATGGAGGATGATTTTTTTCAAAGTATCAGAACTGAGAAATCTGTACTTGAGCAGCATCAATCTTCTGAACTCTTTCCCCAGTCTTTCTGACCAAAAGCAGTAGTTTCTCCCTAAAACTCCCCAAGATGAATTCTCTCTCACTCTCTCTCTCTCTCTCTCTCACACACACACACACACACACACACACACACACACACACACACCCCTGTATATGCTGTGTTACGGGAACTTCCCAAATTTAAATAATGCCAAGAACGGAAGGTTCAATGACTTAATAATTCTTATTTCTTTAGCCTTGATTGGGGGGAAAAGGGAAGAAAGAAGGGAGGGAGTAGGGGGAGGGAGAAAAGGAAAGTAGAATTAGGAAAAGGTGATTGGAAAACAAGTCTGAGAGACGGGCAGCATGAAAGAATTTCCCTCTTTGGCCTGCAGAGACTATCACAGTGTAGCTGGTAAAGTCTTGCACCAGAGACTGCTGGAAGATGTTGCTGGAAGAGTCCCAAGGTGGCAGCACTGCCCCCATGTAGTTACCATCACACTTTACCCAAGCATGCATGGCCCTCAGGAGCTTCCTCCAATTACATGACAACAAAAATGTAGTGCTATCTTTGGATTTTGTGACTTTTGCCATTTTCTTTGTGCTATTCTACATATTCTACAATATAGAACTTATTCAAATATTAAATACTTTAAAAATGATCATTCAGAATCCTTTAGGGGTTTCATTGACCAAACTGTCTTTGGGTCCAAGAAGGGCTCACCATTTAATGAGTTACTCCTCAGAATGGCTAGTAGCTTAAAAAAAAATAACACTGACATTTCATGATTATATCAACATTATTATTAAGGAACTTCGATAAGCTATAAGAGTAAAAACGAATTTAAAGGATGACACTATAACCCCATTATATAACTCCATTATCCATAGCTAATCAATGACAATATTTTTATGCACTTTAATCTTTTAATTATAAAACTAATGATGATGATAATAATAATAGTTGGTTAAGTGTTTTCTTTGAGCCAGGACAGCTTTAAGTATTATATGTATCAACTAATTTACTCTTCACCAAATCCCATGTATATCATTATCTCCATTTTACAAGTGGGGAAACAGAGGCCTTGAACAATTAGGCAGTATGGCTAAGGTCACATAGTTAAAGATACAGCCAGGGTTTGCACCCAGGGGACATGGCTCCAGACCTAACTGTTTAACCACTCAAAGCTGCCTTAAATGCATATACACATATGTGTGCACGTGCCTGTGTTTGTGTGTGCCTTGGATAAGTGACTGATACAAAACTTAAGGCTAGTATCCCAAAGCTGCTTTAAAACCAGTCAGAAGGGTAACTTGGGTAATCTACCCTTGCCTCTATATGGACATTTTGACAGATTCTATTATGGTTTTTCTACATCTTCTCACCAACGAAACCTCTCAATACGAAGCCCTGACACTTAACATCTGTTTAATTCAAAACCTTCTCTTGCCTCTACATCCCTAATCAAACCTGGATTTTACCAAACATCAACTATTTTTATCCATCTTCTGTATTTTAATTCTGTATTTCTTTCATTGTGTTTAAATTTGAGCATCTTGCCATATAACTGCATTTCTGTGTGTATGTGTGTAATTAGTGTGACTGAGGAACTTAATTTTTTATTTACATTAATTTTTTCTCAGCTTTGTTGAGATATAGTTGACATATAACTTTGTATAAGTTTAAGGTGAACAATGTGTTGATTTGATACACTTCTATATTGCAAAGACTACCACTACAGTGTTAGCTAAAACCTCTACCCTGTCACATAATTACCATCTTTTTTTGTGATGAGAACATTTAAGATGTTCTCTCTTAGCAAGCTTCCAGTATATAATACAGTATTGTTAACTTTAATCACCATGCTGTACATTAGATCCCCAGAACTTATTCATCTTTTAAATGGAAGTTTGTACTCTTTGATCAATAGCTCCCCATTTCTCCCATCCCCCAGCCCCTCATAACTACCATTCTAGTATCTGTGTTTATGAGTTTGGCCCCTTTAAATTCCACATATAAGTTATATTATATTTTTCTTTCTCTGTCTGACTTATCTCACTTAGCATAATGCCCTCAAGGTCCATCCATGTTGCCAAAGGCAGGATTTCCTTCTTTCACAGGGCTGAATAATATGCCCTTATATATATATATATATATATATATATATATATATATATATATGTGATATATATATATATATGTGATATATATATATGTGATATATATATATATATATCACATCTTCTTTATTCATTTATCATTGGCAGAAACTTAGGTTGTTTCCATATCTTGGCTATTGTGAATAATGCTGCAATGAACATGGGAATGCAGATACCTCTTCAAGACAGGGATTTCATTTCCTTTGGATTTATCTTCAGAACTGGGGCTGCTGGATCATATGGTAGTTGTATTTTTAAGTTTTTGAAAAACTCCCATACCGTTTTCCATAGTGGCATCCAAATAAACATCCTCACCAATGTGCACAAGGGTTCCCTTCTCTCCACATCCTCATTAATACTTGTTAACTCTTGTCTTTTCGATGATAACCATTCTTTTCCTTTTTTTTAAATAAGATTTTATTTAGTTATTTGAGAGAGAGAGAATGAGAGACAGAGAGCACGAGAGGGAGGAGGGTCAGAGGGAGAAGCAGACGCCCCGCTGAGCAGGGAGCCCAATGCAGGACTCGATCCCGGGACTCCAGGATCATGACCTGAGCCGAAGGCAGTTGCTTAACCAACTGAGCCACCCAGGCGCCCTCGATGATAACCATTCTAACAAGGGTGAGATAATATCTCATTGTGGATTTGATCTGCATTTCCCGAATGATTAATGATGTTAAAGGGTAGTTATCAAAGGTGATGTTGAGCACCTTTTCATGTACCTGTTGGCCATTTATAAGTTTCCTATGGAAAAATGTTTTTCAGTTCCTCTGTCCATTTTTGATTGGATTAATTTTTGTGCTGTATGAGTACAGGTTTTGGATATTAACCCTTTATCAGATATATGACTTGCAAACATTTTCTCTTATTCTGTAAGTCTGCATTTTGATTTTGTTAATGGTTTCCTTTGCGGAGCAGAAACTTTTTAGTTTGATGTAGTCCCACTTGTCTGTTTTTGCTTCTGATGCCTTTGCTTTTGGTGTCAAATCAAAAAAAAAAAAAATCAAGACCCATGTCACGGAGCTTACCCCTATGTTTCTTTCTAGGAATTTTACAGTTTCAGATCTTAAACTTTTTAATTCATTTTGACTTGATTTCTGTGTATGGTGTAAGATAGGGGTACTGTTTCATTCTTCTACATATAACTATCCAGTTTTCCCAACACTATTTATTGAAGAGACTTTCATTTCCTCAATGTATATTCTTGGCTCTTTGCTATAAATTAATTGACCATATATGGGGATTTATTTCTGCACTCTCTATTCGGGTCCATTGATCTACGTGTCTATTTTTATACCAAAACCATACTGTTTTAATTACTGTAGCTTTGTTTGAAATCAGGAAGTGTGAGGCATCCAGCTTCATTCTTTCTCAAGATTGCTTTGGCTAGGGCGCCTGGGTGGCTCAGTTGGTTAAGTGACTGCCTTCGGCTCAGGTCATGATCCTGGAGTCCCGGGATCGAGTCCCGCATCGGGCTCCCTGCTCAGCGGGGAGTCTGCTTCTCCCTCTGACCCTCCCGACCCTCCCCCCTCTCATGCTCTCTCTCTCTGTCTCTCTCTCAAATAAATAAATAAAATCTTTATTAAAAAAAAAAAAAGATTGCTTTGGCTATTCAGGCTCTCTTACAGTTCCATAAGAATTTTAGGATTTTTTTCTATTTCTGTGAAAAATTCCATTGGAAGGATGATAGAGATTGTATTGAATATGTATGTACACGGCTTTGGGCAGTATGGAAATTTTAACAATATTAATTCTTCTAATTCATCAGCATGAAATATCTTTCCATTTATTTGTGTCTTCAGTTTTTTTCATCAATGTTCTATAGTTTTCAGTATGCAGATCTTTCAATGGTTAAATTTATTCCTATATATATATATATTTTTTTTTTTTTCTTAATCCTCAACACCTATTTAACCCATCCCCCCACCTACCTCCCTTCTGGTAACCATCAGTTTGTTCTCTATAGTTAAGAGTCTGTTTCTTGGTTTGCTTCTCTTCTTCCTTTTGCTCATTTATTTTGTTTCTTAAATTCCACATGAGTGAAATCATATGGTATTTGTCTTTCCCTGACTGATCTATTTTGCTTAACATAATACTCTCTAGCTCCATCCATGTCATTGCAAATGGCAAGATTTCTTTCCATTTTATGGTTAATACTCCACTGTATATTTATATCACATCTTTATCATCAGTCAATGGACACTTCGGCTGTTTCCATAATTCGGCTAGTAGATAATACTGTTACAAACATTAGGGTGCATGTATCCCTTAGAAGTAGCATTTTTTAATTCTTTGGGTGTATACCAAGTAGTCTAAAGGCTGAATCATAGGACAGTTGTATTTTTACTTTTTTGAGGACCCTCCATACTGTTTTGCACAGTGGCTACAGCAGTTTGCATTACTACCAGCAGTACAGGAGGGTTCCCCTTTCCCCACACCTTTGCCAACACTTTGTTTCTTGTATTGTTGATTTTAGCCATTCTGACCAGTGTGAGGTGATATCTCATTATGGTTTCGATTTGCATTTCCTTGATGATATGTGAAGTTGAGCATCTTTTCATGTTGTCTATTGGCCATCTGTATGTCAGTTTGGGGAAAATGTCTATTCATGTCTTCTGCTCATTTTTTAATTGGATTATTTGCTTTTTGGGTGTTGAGTTTTGTAAGTTCTTTATATATTCTGGATACTAACCCTTCATCCAGTATATCATTTGCAAAAATCTCCCATTCTGTAGGTTGCCTTTTAGTTTTGTTGACTGTTTCCTTTGCTGTGCAGAAGCTTTTTATTTTGATGTAGTCCCAATAGTTTATTTTTGTTTTCATTTCCCTTGCCTCAGGAGACATATCTAGAAATAAGTTACTGCCAATGTTCTTCTCTAGGATTTTTATGGTTTCATGTCGCACATTTAGATCTTTAATACATTTTGAATTTATTTTTGTGTATGGTATAAGAAAGTGGTTCAGTTTCATTCTTTTGTATGTAGCTGACTGGTTTTCCCAACACCATTTGTTGAGACTGTCTTTTTCCCCATTGGATATTCTTTCCTGCTTTGTCAAAGATTAGTTGACCGTATAGTTGTGTGTGGGTTTATTTCTGGGTTTTCTATTCTGTTCTATTGATCTATGTGTCTACTTTTGTGCCAGTACCATACCGTTTTGATTACTACAGCTTTGTAATATAACTTGAAGTCTGTAATTGTGATGCCTCCAGCTTTGCTTTGCTTTTCAAAATTGCTCTGGCTATTTGGGATCTTTTGTGGTTCCATACACATTTTAGGATTGATTGTTCTAGCTCTGGGAAACTGCTGTTGGTATTTTGATAGGGGCTGCATTAAATGTGTAGATTGCTTTGGGTAGGTTAGACATTTTAACAATATTTATTCTTTTAATCCATGAACACGGAATGTCTTTTCATTTCTTTGTGTCATCTTCAATTTCTTTCATCAGTGTTTTATAGTATTCAGAGCATAGGTCTTTCACCTCTTTGGTTAGGTTTATTTCTAGTTATCTTATTGTTTTGGGTGCAATTGTAAATGGGATTAATTTGTTAAATTTCTCTTTCTGCTGCTTCATTATTGGTGTATAGAAATGCAATAGATTTCTGTATATTGACTTTGTATCCTGTGACTTTACTGTTTTTATTAGTCCTAGCAGCTTTTTGGTGGAGTTTTGGGGGGGTTTCTATATACAGTATCATATCATCTACAAATAGTGAAAGTTTGACTTCTTCCTGAAAATTTGACTTCTTCCTTGCCAATCTGGATGCCTTTCCTTTCTGTTGTCAGATTGCTGTGGCTATGAATAACAGTGGTGAGCATGGACATCCCTGTCTTGTTCCTGACCTTAGAGGAAAAGCTCTCAGTTTTTCTCCACTGAGGTTGATATTAGCTGTGGGTTCTTCATACATGGCCTTTATTATATTGAGGTATGTTCCCTCTAAACCTACTTTGTTGAGGGTTTTTATCATGAATGATTGTTTTACTTTGCAAATGCTTTTTCTGCATCTACTGAAATGATCATATGGTTCTTATCCTTTTTTTATTAATGTGATATATCATGTTGATTCCCATTTGTTCATGCTATTGTACATGGGATTGTTCTTCTTCATTTCTCTAATAGACCACTGTTAGTGTATAAAACACAACTAATTTTTGTATATAGATTTTGCAGCATACAACATTACTGAATTCCTTCATTAGTTCTAACAGATTTCTGGTGGAGTCTTTAGAGTTCCTATATATATCATCTGCAAAAAGACAATTTTACTTCTTCATTTCTGATTTGGATAGGTTTTCTTATCTAATTGTTCTAAGACTTCCAGTATAATGTCAAATAAAAGTAGTGAGAATAAATCTCCCTGTTTTGTTCACAATCTTAGAGGAAAAACTTTCAGGCTTTCACCATTGAGTATTATATTAGCTGTGGGCTTGTCATATATGGCCTTTGCTCTCTGTATCCATACTGAACTACCGGTGATTCCTCTGTGGCATGCTCCTTCATCCCGAATCCTATACATTATCCCAGTTTTTCCCCTGCAGTTGATTTTCAGTGTACTTATTTATTTATTATTATTATTTTAAGATTTTATTTATTTATTTGACAGAGAGAGACACAGTGAGAGAGGAGCACAGGCAGGGGGAGTGGAGGGGGGAGAGGCAGGCTTCCCGCCGAGCAGGGAGCCCGATGCGGGACTCGATCCCAGGACTCTGGGATCATGACCTGAGCCGAAGGCAGTCGCTTAACCAACTGAGCCACCCAGGCGCCCCCAGTGTACTTATTTTTTAAATATGAGCTTGGGCATCTACATCTCTATGCTTTCCCCTCAAGTGGAGCAGCTGTTTTCACACACTCATGTTTACCATGAGCATAAGCCTTCCTTAGCACCCAGTAGTACCCAGTGCTGCAGCCGTTGATTCACTCAGCTCGTTAATATGCAATTTATACCCACAGTACCTAGCAATATCTGACAAACAGTATCGGATGAATCTTTAATGAATGAACAAATGGGTGAATGAATGAGTGGTTCTAACAGAATATAATTCCCACTGAACCTAGCTTGGAGGAGAAGTGATCCAAATGATTTTACACCACTGGAAACCTATTGGACGTTGTTTAAGAGAAATCTCCTTCTTGCAGAAAACATGGCTCTCTCACTAAAGGATTACAATATGCATAAATTAGTTCTATTCAATAAATATTATCTCTAGACACATGGTCTCTAGATACAAAGACATAACATACAGTTTATAGAAAGTCTACATGATTTGGGCCATTAGAGAGTAGGCAATGAGGACACACTCACAGCAAGGGAGAGGCATGATTAGAACTGGGCCAGAGGCAGTTAATGAGGTAAGTTAGATGATTGTCCCAATGAAGAAGTAGTAAGAGCCTGAAATAGAGAAAGAGCAATGGGAATAGAGCAAGAGAGATGGATTTTAACCAATTAACAAATATTTATTGAAATCTGAAAGTACTAGTGTGAATAGTATGAGGTAAGTCAAGATTGGTTAAAAAAAAAAAATGCATGGATTCTAATCCTTCTCCTTTTGGACCTGCTCTGTGCCCTGGGAGGCTGACCTCTATGGACTGTGTCTTGAGAGCTCCATTGTCCTGTATTGATTTTGACCAGTGGGGGGAACCAGCCTGAGACCAAAGGAAGGAAAGATGGAATATTTACTTTCCTTTCCATCCCCAGATCCTTCCTTAAGCTCATCAGGGTTTTGGCAGCAGCTGCATCCCTCTAAGGCCACAGATCATTTCCAGCCACCTCTAGTCTGCATGGCCAGGTCTTACCAGACTCTCCTAATATCAATTCTTCTCTGTGCCACCTCAGGCCCAAGTGGTAATGTCTCTCAACTGAGATTAGAATTTAGGGACTTTATGATTGTTGATTCACTAGACCTGTCCAAGCCTATGAAAACTGTCCCCTTATTATGTTCAATTTGACCATTTGTGGGAGGCTTTTCTCTCCTCCTGGGAGTCTAACGCCTCATTTATCCAAAGGTTTTTATAAGGAAATAGTTTAAGCTATACAAAGAGAGCTACCATTAGTAGAATGTAGGCTTTAAAATATTCAGTAATAACTGCCACAGAGAGGATACAGTACATGTATATTTTTTAAGATTTTATTTATTTATTTCAGAGAGAGAATATGAGCGAGGAGAGGGAGAGAGAGAGAGAGGGAGAGGATCTCAAGACTCCCCGCTGAGCCAGAAGTCGACGCAGGGCTTGATCTCACAGCCCTGAGATCATGACCTGAGCCGAAACTAAGAGTCAGATGCTCAACCAACTGAGACACCCAGGCGCCCCACAGTACATGTATTTAGTAGGAAAATTTTCAAACAAAGAGAACAGATTCATTATCTCCTAACTAAACATTCCCTACCCTCTGTCTTCAAGGGATCATCTACAACCAGACATTCTAAATTCTGAAGCCCTCAGATCATCTTTACATTTAATTTCTTTCCATCCACATGAGAACAGCCACTTGCCAAACCTGGCCATATTTTCTGTGGCAATGCTAGATTTCATGCCAAGCCTCTTATCCAAGTCTTGACACTGGCTTTCTCTAAACCACAGCTTAGTGAGTCCTGAAATTTAAATCACTTTCCATTTGCCATTTTAGGTATTTTGTGTTGTTATTCACAGAAATCCAGGAGCACTCCAGGGTTGGATATACATTTGTAACTAATCTTTAACATTTCCACCTACAATTCAATTTCAATAACCTATGTGTCTTCATCTCTCTGTCTTCTATACCCTGAAAATTCTGTTTTTGTTAATCCCTTTGAATGAAGTCTCTTTTTAAACCTAACAACCTTTGAATTAATCATCCCAAATTTAGGTGCAATTTCCAATTTTTTACCAGAAACCACCTTCATCCATTCCTTTTTTTTTAAAAGCAGGCTCCACACCCAGCATGGAGCCCATCTTCATCCATTCCTTTTACTACAGTTTTATTTTTTTTTTTAAGATTTATTTATTTGTAGGGTGCCTGGGTGGCTCAGTCGGTTAAGTGGCTGCCTTCGGCTCAGGTCATGATCCCAGGGTCCTGGGATCAAGCCCCACATCGGGCTACCTGCTTGGCAGAGAGCCTGCTTCTCCCTCTCCCTCTGCCTGCCGCTCTGCCTACTTGTGCTATCTCTGTTAAATAAAAATCTTAAAAAAAAAAAAAGATTTATTTATTTGAGTGGGGGAGGGGCAGAGGGAGAAGAAGAGAGCAAATCCTCAAGCCAACTCCCTGCTGAGTGCAGAGTCAGACACAGGACTCAATCCCAGGACTCTGAGACCATGACCTGAGCTGAAATCAAGAGCGAGATGCTTAACCGACTGAGTCATCCAGGCACCCCAAGAATACAGTTTTATACTTAGAATTATAGACTCTAGAATACTTCGGGAAAATTAATGGTAGTTTAGTCCAACCATTAACTTTTTACAATTTTTTGCATTTACCTTGCCCCATTCAGTGTTCATTTTTTTTTAACCAGTACAATCGTGTCTGTGCTCACAGGTTTCTGACCAGGGATCCTATGAAGGAGGCTACCTTTGAGGATAAGAGGAGGAAATAGGGCTTGCTGCATGCCAAACATGGTGTGACGACTAGCAGTTTTAACTCCTGAAGTGCTGTTCCAGAAGAAATGAGCCAAAATTGGGGAATCAGGAGAATAGTGTAGAAGTCTGGGGGTAAAAGTCAAGAATGCATCCTTAAACAGGGAAATGAAGCATAGTGTGCACAATGAGGAAAATCTTCAATCCTGTATACTGCCCTGTGTGCTTTATAAACAGAAGGTGGGACTATAAAGGGGCTGTCCCTTCATCTGGCAATCCGAGGAGGAACTTCTACATCAGTGCTTCTTCAGATTTGCCCATCGGAAGTCTGCTGCTTATAAACTATCACTCATGGGACACTGCAAAAGAACCAGAGGAGTCTAGAATGGCCTCATCGTCCCTTCCCTAATGACTGAGGTAAGCAGGCTGTAAAGACGGGCAGAGAGCTGAAGAGCTGTGAAAGATTAGACTCAAGGTCCATTAGGGCTTAACCGAAAAAAGGCAAATTAATCTTATTTAAAAAAAAAATTTAGCATACAAAATAAAAAACCAGAACAGAAGCTACCCTGTGCCTGGGAAACTCAAAAGTAGGCGGCCTGCAGTTTGGGGCACACTGGGCCCATCGGTTACAAGGATTAAAGAGGTAATACATCACCAGCCTTGGTCAAGAGTTCACCAAGTCCAGAAGCTAGATGTGACTGAGCCTACAGTTTGAGCATCCTCAGTGCATGCTGCTGACTGAAGCTATGGTAAGCTAGGTATGAACACTCACTATTCAGTGGAGGAGCACAGAGTGAATAGAATGAAGATGGGTCAATATTCACTGGTAACCCAAATGCATACTAGCAATTTAATCACAATACAAACTCTCATTAATTTCTGATGACTTAAAAAAATGCACCCTTACAGGAACTTTTCATTCTTCCCATTTTCCACTTGCATTTCACATTTTGTCTTTTGGCATTTCAAGCTTGGGAATCCCCAAATGTTTCTCTTTGGAAAGAATTTGAGTGGCTCTAGACAGATGGGAAAATGGACCATCTGGTGTTATTACTGCATGCAGTGTAAGTCTAGGTAACATAAGGGTGACTGGCCAACTGCCCAGATAACACCACCAATTCTCTGGATTTACTGAATTTTTCTAAGAACTACTCTTCAACATGCTAATTTATTTCTAAACAGAGAACCATTCTGATTTGCTTGGAGAAGAAAAAAAAAATTAAAAGAATGGAAGAAAGGGCAAGACTTTAAAGTGCAGTATTTGTTTTTTACTGCATGTCTCTGACTAGCCTTCCAACTTCCTAGAATTATTACAGTCAGCAACAGTGGGACCTCAAGAGGATCAAACTTTCCAGAAAGATCTGAACACTCTAATCTTGAATGTATGTATCTTTTTTCTTACTGGTATAACATTTTTTTTTTCCAACTAAGGAGATTCTTTTTGCGAGGCTATCTCAGAGCTGTGTGAGCAGAACTCCCACTAGATGCTGTACTGTACTAGAGAAAAATTATTTTCTTCTAATTCCTTACCTGATGAGTCCTCAAGGGGTATAAAAAATAAACATCTACAAGTACAACAGAAGAGAAGTCTAATGACTTCAGAAACAATGTCACTAATACAGCTACAGTTGTCAAGTCATCTTTAAAAAATGCTCATCCAGTGACCTATAGGCATTTTGTGTCTTGAAAGAAACAGGCCTTGTGACACTAATACATTGCTGAAGCTGGCAATTAAGAGATGACCTAAGCAGGATCCCAAATAAAAGACTCACCCAAAGATTTGTGGACAGAGACCATAACTTTGAACGCACTAACTTCACTGAACATCTAATACAGAGCTTGACACAGGGCAGTAGTTCAAGGAACAAATGAACAAACTATTTTCTTATCTGATCCTACCTCTCTCCTCTCTCTATTTGTTTTTCTTTTTTTAACCTCTCTTGTTTAACAAACTTTTTTTTTTTTTTATCATTTCTTTGTCTTACTGTTTCTCCTGAGATATATGCTCCCAAATTTCCTGGCTTTGACAATGACTTTTCTCTATGCGTGCTTCATCTGACCATTTATATTTGACACATTCATAACGCCCCTAGGTAATATTGCCCTGGGCATGACAAGGTCCCCAAAATACTCCTTTCTTCCTATGTTCCCTGCAGCTTACTCCCTCCAACACCCCAAAATTAATAAGTCAGGAACCACCATCTCTAGATTCAGGGTTCCTAGAGAAGATTTAATTCTCGTGATGTAGCTGAGTGAAGAAGGTAATTTAAGGTTTATTTTCTGAAAATTATTTTTTGTATGAACTAACTCCTCAACTGAGGCTCAACAAATATGACCAAAGCCAACTTTGAAATCCAATGCCATTTATTTATTGGAACTGACTCCGACAGTACAATGTGAGCCATTCTTAATGGTCAATAACCTAGATTAAATGTTTGTGTCCACACAAAATTCCTATGTTAAACCCTAAAGCCCAATGTGAGGGTATTAGGAGGTCGGGCCTTTGGGAGATGATTAGGTCATGAGGGTGGAACCCTCATGAATGGGATTAGTGGCCTCATAAAAGAGACTCCACAGAACTCCTTTGCCCCTTCTGACACGTAAGGTTAGAGGCAGAAGACAGCCATCTACCAACTAGAAGCGGCCCTCACCAGACATGGAATCTGCCAGCACCTTGATCTTGCACTTCCTAAAAAAGCATCCTTAATAGTTTTTACTAATATTTTAGCCTAAATTATCTATGTGCTAGGGGTATGATTTATGTTGATATGGTGAGTTGCAGCAATCACAAATCAGATTGATTTCCTTTTGGCAATTTCCTTAGTCTCGACAGAGGTAAATTTTAAACACTTCTTAAAAAAAAAAAAAGTCATATCTGACTATATGTTGCAAATAACATATAAAGCAGGGGTTGTAGCAACAGATGTTTGATACAGAACTACTTGTTCCCTGAGTCATTTTGAGAAGGGGCAAGCTCAGTCAAACCTATCTTTCCCTTAAGATTGAATTGCAAATTTAGGTTTCTTGGTCATAATATGGATGACCTGGTATGTGCTCTACTCTTTTCTTTTTTTTCCCATTATCTACTAACCCCAGAAGATCACTAACAGTCTTATATCCATTTCTTTTCCATACAGAAGGCTTTAGTATATATTGTGTATAATATAGCTAAGAAAATGACAACTGCCTTCTTTTAAGTGAGTGTTTTCCCCATAATTCTTCCATTTTGGCAAGATTATTCATGTCTTTCACTTTGAAGTTTGGATCCATACAGCATTTTCTCCACGTTTCACATTCTATACACATGTGAGATTCCAAGCAATTCATTCTGTGGTTTAACTAAATGAAGGTGGGTCACAAATGTCTTTAACTTGTCAATATACTCAGTAGCTGACTCCACTCATTGGATGTAGTACTTTCAGGACTGTGAAAAAAACTGACGTCACAATTACTCCAGCAAAATATTCTGATTTTCATACATTCAACAAGTATTTCTTGAATGGCTATTTGACACAAGACCCTATGCTAAGTGATAACTGCATTACTATGTCTGTGTGCTGAGAGTAATTATTGTATTCTTATTTCCTACACAAGTGTACTGAGAGACTTGTCATCATTATTAGCTACAAATGCATAGGTAGGGAGGTAGCTGTGAAACCTACTGTTCTTGTTAAAAATGCAGGTGAGTCTTTGCCCTTATGCACTTATATTCACTGGGTAGATAATATTTGCTTTGAGTAGTAGACAGTTGTACTTTATCATTCTCTTTTTCTGCCTGAACTCTCCACCTTTAAGTAAACATCAGTGCTAAGAAATACTGGCCTATGTTGATAATGTAGTGTAGTGGGGTAAATTGAGGTTCCTCTGCCTCTCTTAGACACACTGGATTTAGGGATCAGAATGAAGCAATCTGGGCATGATGCCCTTTATTAGTAGTTAATCCAAGAAAGTTTATAACATCACCAGGTCAGGGAAAGGGGAGTAATTCTCTTAATATAAGAAGATACTACTCAGTTAGAAATCAGGTCAAAGTACACAAGGAAGACGAATTTCTTTTGTGGCCCAGTTGGGAATACTGGAAAGGAAATTGTCTCCAACAAGCTGAGACATGAATAATTTCAGACACATTTTAAGGAAAAAGAAAGACTGAAAGCCTTTCACTCTTCCAAATCCCATTCTTGGGACCAAAACAAACTCTCACCACTACCCTTCTGGGCAGAACAAGGAGTAACTGGGCAGATCAGATGCTGTCTACATCCACTAAAACCAAAGTGCTACATTTCCAAGTCTTAAGGGGTCAAGTTGACTTCCTTAAGCAAAGAGGATAGCCTGGGAAATGGGAGCAAGTAAAAGCAGAGAAAGCCAATTGGTAAATGAGAGAAGATGGGAAAGGAGACAGAAGGAGCACATTAGGAGCATCAAGAAGGATCTGATATATGCTCAAGAAGTCCTAAGGAGCATCCTTGAAGGACCCTATCCATCCACTCTCATCCTCCACCCACGACTCACAATGACCCAGGCAGCATGGCGTCTGTGTAGTACAAGGAGTGTTCCTAGATGCTGCATTCCTTCCCCACCCGCACCCCATCCCAACCGATTTGGTGGTGGAAGAATCATCTGACTCGGTTGTGACTTTCTTAGGGCTTCATTTGGGTCAGCATATATTTTGATTCTGAGAAAACCAGGCCAGACAGTACTGGAAATAGGTAGAAAGCATCTTTCTACCCTTCAAGGTCATCTTCCTCTGTGGTCTGCTGAGCACCCACATTGTGAACTGCAGGAAGTAGACCAACACTTCATGCTATCCTAAACCATTTATTTTAAATAATGAGCCTACTCACTGTTCGAGCTGACAATTTTAGTTTTATAACAATAAAGAGTCTAAAGAGATGACCATCTGTTGCCAACATTTTCTGAAAAATACTATGCTCATTTTAGGTATCCAGAAAAACATCAGCGAGGTAAGTATGAACAAAACCAAATACTGTAAGTGACCAGCTCCTTGCCCAATTCTGGTAGTGTGCGGCCCCCCCCCACACACACATACACAATCACTACTAGAAGCTGGGTAAGCTTATCAAGCACATGAATGCGAGTGGGAGCGAACCAGGGCAAAAACAAATATAATCATCATCAGTGACAACTTAGTGGAAGAACGCCTTCTCGAAATCTGAACTACAGCATGTACTCTTGACATCAGAAGTGTTCAACCTTGACTGCCCATTAGAATCACTCAGAAAGCAGTTAAAAATCTGGATGCTAAGACCGCAGCCCACACCATTAAATGGGAATCACTGAGGGTTGGGTCCAGTCAGCTATCGTTTTTATAAACTCCCCAGGTGATTCCAATGTGCAGCCAAGTTTGGAGAATCAGGATGCTACACAATAGCTTGCAACCTTGTTGAACACAATCCCCTCGGTATCTCTTACTGAAGTAATTTAGCTCTCTATAATGGACAGAGATCTGACATAATGCAGACCTCTGAAGATGCAAACTCACTTAGATAAGATATCAATTTGTGGCAGGCTTGATACTTTCCTAAATTAGATGTTTTAATATGGGCTGTCGTTCTGAGAGCAAATGTTCTTTATCCACAAACTGCTCTCATGGGGCTAGGGGTTTTGATATGATGCATTCTTCCCATGGTGCCTATTAGCATATAGAGTAAAAGCCCACAGAGGCAGGCTTCATTAGCAGGATGCCAGTGGAGTCAGGGGGAAAAAAATCAATGTGGCCCATTTACTGCCGGCATTGCAAAGCATTTGATATTTAATATTCACCAGAGTGCAATGCTGAAATGTCATTTTCTATTGATTTGCATTCCATGGAAAGGCGGCAGGGAGGCACAGCTGTCCTTTAAAAGCTCTCATAAACCTGTCAATGTGGTTTTCATGCCATTGTGGTATTTAGTGTTGTAACTGGTCTTAGTCATTTTAGATTCCCAGATTCTGATCGGGCAACATATGCCACCTATACTAGGATAGAAAACAAGAGTTCAGTTCCACTCTTCGAGAATCTGGGTATTTCTCCTGTAAAATCTTTATCTTCCAAGTCCATATACTGCTGAAATCTGCATAACCCTGGCTGAGACACTGAATTATCCCAGGTGCTCAGTCTGCGAGAGTAATTTCCCACTGTTCTTCACTCTCCCCCTCCCTTTTTTATCTCTTATGTATTTCCTTAAGTTAGTGTCAAGAAGAAAGGAAGAAGGTGGGGGGTAGGAGGGATGGGGTGGCTGTGTGATAGACATTAGGGAGGGTATGTGCTATGGTGAGCGCTGTGAATTGTGTAACACTGTTGAATCACAGACCTGTACCTCTGAAACAAATAATACATTATATGTTAAAAAGGAAAAAAAGAAGAAGATAGCAGGAGGGGAAGAATGAAGGGGAGGAAATCGGAGGGGGAGATGAACCATGAGAGACTATGGACTCTGAGGAACAAACTGAGGGTTCTAGAGGGGAGGGCGGTGGGGGGATGGGTTAGCTTGGTGATGGGTATTAAAGAGGGCATGTACTGCATGGAGCACTGGGTGTTATACGCAAACAATGAATCATGGAACACTACATCAAAAACTAATGATGTGATGTATGGTGATTAACATAATAATAAAAGAAGAAGAAAGGAAGAAGGAAGATAAAATAGTTCTTATTGACAGCTCTCTTGAACACTTACCACGTAAAACTTGGTTTAGCACCAAGAACACTAATAGGTTAGAATTTAAAGGGTGCCCCAAGCTTCTAGAATTTATATTAACCCCCTCAAATTCTTACACTAGTTAGTTTTAAGGAGGGCAGGTTTTATTTTAGACCTACTTTTCAGGGTCCCTAGGTGGCTCAGTCGGTTAAACGTCTAACTCTTGATTTCGGCTCAGGTCACGATCTCAGGGGATCGAGTCCCATATCAGGCTCCTTGCTCAGCAGGAGTCTGCTAGAGATTCTCTCTTTCCCTCTCCCTCTGTGCTGCACCTCCTCGCCCCTCTCCCCCAGCTAGAATAAATAATTAAAAAAAAAATCTACTTCTCATGATATGATTCAGAGTCTTAATAGATGACTCTATCAATTCAGTTTGGAGAACCACCTTTTCATAAAAATGTGCACAACTGGGCCCATTCTTAAAATGAAAATGATGACAGGGACGCCTCGATGGCTCAGTCAGTTAAGCGTCTGCCTTCGGCTCGGGTCATGATCCCTGGGTCCTGAGATCGAGTCCCGCATCTGGCTCCTTGCTCAGCGGGGAGCCTGCTTCTCCCTCTCCCTGCCTCTCTCCCTGCTTGTGCTCTCTCTCTGACAAATAAATAAATAAAATCTTAAAAAAAAAAAAAAACCCAGAATGGTCAAACATGAACTGAATTTACCTCAGAACAATCAAGAAATAAGAAGGCATAACCAGGGCGCCTGGGTGGCTCAGTTGGTTAAGCGACTGCCTTTGGCTCAGGTCATGATCCTGGAGTCCCGGGATCGAGTCCCGCATCAGGCTCCCTGCTCAGCAGGGAGTCTGCTTCTCCCTCTGACCCTCCCCCCTCTCATGCTCTATCTCATTCTCTCTCTCAAATAAATAAATAAAATCTTTAAAAAAAATAAAATATGAAAAAAAAAGAAGGGATAACCAATATCAAGACACAAATCCACTCAGAGTCTTCAAAATACAGGCTCTGCCTTTATCTAATAAATGCATTCTTCAAACTTTTAAAAAAAAATGAAAATGATGACAAAGTTGTATTTGTAGAAACATTTACTCTTTGATTTGTAAAAGGCTAAAGATGTTACAATTGGGTTACAATTCCAAAGAATAAATGATCTTTAATCAGTGCAGGAGAGATTTAGGTAAAAAAACAGAAAATGTTCCCCAAGTCCATGTTCCTGCATCCATACAATAAGCTCTTAGAAGTTAGAGAAGGTGGGTTGATAAAATTTCTCACACAGAATTACTCACTGAATATCTGGTATTTTTCAAAAATTGACCTGGGCATGAGGATACAATATATATCCTGGACATTTTCAATACAGAGAGGAAGACAAACATTTGAACAAATCCACTCAGTTGGGAATGAAATGGCTGTGTGTATCAGGATGCTATGGGACCACAGCAAAGGACATAGCAATGCTTTTCTGAGATTCCAGCAACACCCATCTTCTTTGGGAAAATTATAGTTGAGTTGATGTGAAAAGTAAAGGGGTTCACAGGAAAGAAAGGGATGAGGGAATTACAGGGAGAGGCCAGAGCATATACAACTACCAATAATGGAAGGAGCCTGACGAGGATTTGACTCTCAGAGAGAAAGTTGGAAAGTTGCAGGTGACCAGGCCCAAGGGGCAGCCATGGCCTCAGAAATTAGGCTCAGGGATCTGAACTTCATTCATCTGAGAAATCACTGCAGTTCTTCCACTTTGAAAGATAAATCTGCCATCAGCAGAGAGCTGGAATGACGCAAGTGGGGAGGGTTTAAGAGGCCAAGGCAACCAACGGTCCAAGCGAGGTCCTAAACAAAACAATGCAATGGCCTTCAGTGTAGTGACGATGTGAGAGACTGAACATACTTAGTAGACTGAGCTCTGCCTGGGACCTAAGTTGCCAGGTTCTGATTCTGACCCTACTGCTAACTAACCAGTTTTAAGTGATGAACTCCCTCTCTGGGCCTCAGATCTGGCCTTTGTAAAATAAGAAACCTCTATCAGCCCAAGTGACCTCCGTGGTCCCATCAAGTTCACGAACACAATGGTTCTTATGATGAGGCTGCAGAGGTCCCACCATGATATGGGGGCACACACTCTCAAGAGTGGTGGAAGTAGGAAGAGTAAAGCATCTCGGGAATTGTAAGGGATCACTTATTCGCATTGAATTGCAGCAACCTGAAGATTCTGACATCTGCAAGTTTCCTCAGCCTGGCCCCCGTTCCTTGACTGATGTCTAATACTGGGCCCATGTATCTTAGGTTCATTCCTTCTCCACAAAGCCCTGCTCTGGTTCCTCCATCTTTATCTGTCCTTGTCCACTGGACTTCAACAAACTTCAAAATGTTCACACTGTAGCAAACGTGTCATTTTCCGACTTCCCAGCACCAAACTCTCTTCCTTAATTTGGAAGAATCCTCCTTAATGGGAATCTTTGTGAAAGACAAGTCCCAAACTTCCACTGAAAAGACCAAAACGGGAAACTCTCCCTTTCTCTGCCACTGGCAAACTACCCAACACAACTGAACTTTGTGGTGAGGGAACCTGAATTTTGAGAGAGTGTCACAAAGGTGAAGAAATGAACAATTAGATGTACAGCTAAGGAAGCATCTGGCACAAAGGGCTGAGTTCACCTGTAGTGAAAAAAGCTAGTATCATTTTGTTCTTACACAAGCATCCTGTGTTTTTATTTTCTGAGCCTGGTTCTCCAGACATCCTGTCAGTCCTGTGAGCTGAAAGATACCCTTGCCATACATTTACTTTCCACTTAAAGAAGCCAAAGTCAGTTTCAGTTTGCAACATAAAACACTGACAATTACATATCAGCTTTTAACTATACTCTTCAGATTCTTTGGGTCTTGAATAGCAATATAAGGGCACCAACTATGTTATATTTAAGGGGAATTTCATCACAGTGCTCAAAGCAGAGTAGAATATGTAGGAGTTTATCAATTAATATTTGTTAGTACATAGGTTTATTAATTTTGTCAATTTTTGAGGTACAGAGTGAGGAATTTTCATTTCTGTGTATCTACAAAAACGGTAACTGCAGATTTGAGTTCCTTTGTTTTAAATATGAGTTTCATGTCATCTTAAGGGTCACAGAAGAAAAAAAATGAAGAAAACATTATTGTATTTTTATAATTTGACGGACTGAATAATTAATGTAGTTACAGCTTGTCCTCCTCTAAAAACAAAGCCATATTTTAAAACTGAATGTTGACTAGAAAGCCTTGATCTAGAAATGGGTATTCTATAAGCTGCAAGTTAAAATGCAACCACTCTACAGGATGGTTTCCAATTTTCCTATGACCTCAAAATAGCAGATCATTGTCAGGGAGACAATGAAGCCTAAAAATAGTTTCAAATATCTAAATGTACTCGGGGTAGCCTTTAAATGCTAGCTAGCCTGTGGCTAAGTTTCTCATCTTGATATAAAATTCCCAGGTAGAAAATCTCCCCTTCTGTAGAAGGTTATTTTCTTATTTGTGCTATCTTTGTGTTCAGAATGCTTCAGAATAATTCTATCCACGCCAGTAAAGTTTTATCTGTATGTTAACATAATCGGTATTCTATCAGTCAAATGGAATTTTTGTGCTTGATAAAAGTCCTTTGAAATAAGTGAAAGAAATTACATGCACAAATACCTATCTTGGCCTGACCCTGGACATTTCTGAAGGGTTTTCCCAATGCCCAAGCTCCCCACGGGAATGGCTGGGTCTCCACTGAGGCTGCACCAACGCTTGATTTTTTTCCCTGCCTTCTCCAGGTGTTGATCCCTAGGGTACTCCTTACGAAACATCCTGCCTGCCAAGCTCCACATCAGATTCTGCAACCTGGGGAACCCAGGCCATGACCCTTGTCCAAAATCACCAAGACTGTAAACGGCAGAGCTAGGATTTAAAATTCATTTCTGTCGACTACAAGGTCTGTTCGAAAAAATCTTTATACCAAACTATGACCAATTCAAGATAATGCTTCGGTCAAATACATCCAAGCTGATTCCATGGTCTGAGACCTACCCAAAAGGCCTGTTTCTAAGAAACAAATAAAGGTTTGCAGTGAATGCTTATCGATCATCTAAGATGATGAAAAGACTGCCATTCAATTACAGGACTGATGAGGCTTTCTCAGATCCCAGAACAAGTGGCTGGAATCACCCCTGGAACAGCATAATTGATAGTTCTGCAATTGGCAGACTCTTCTCAAACAACGAATTCCCTTTTTCAGCCTAGCAGGTTCCCTTATCCATCAGTAGCTGCCCCATGGAGTCCCCCTCTCCTATCCCCCGCTTTACTGTTTTGCCACTTCCTGATCCTAAATGATGCCTTATTTTTCTTCTTAGCATTTATCATCATCCATCATGACTCTGTTTATTCATTTTGTTAATTTTCCTCCTTCTCCCACACGGGGCTGTAGCTCCATAAGGAATAATGGATCTTTGTCTACGTTGTTCTCAGCTGTAGCCCCAGCACCTACAGTCACACCTGTTAACTATTAGACCCTAACTAGCACTTGCTAAGTGATCGAATGGTCACATCCTCTTTGCAAAGAGTTCCACGGCAGAATTGTTTTCCCCTATAAATTCCAAAGCATTTAGTGTAGAACTGGATTATAAGATCTGTCTATGTAACACAATCAAATGTTTACTTAAATGTCTCCTCGCTGACTCTTCTCCAATCTTTTCAAGAGAATTCTTAACCTCCAATCAAGCATTCAAAGGCATCTGGTATTCTAGCAGGTTCACAATTTTCTTGGATTTGTCTCTCCTTCAACAGTCCACCCTCCCTCTCCAAACTGCACTATTATCCTCTCAGCTTGCTTACAGCTGTGTTTTTGGAACTTTTCTTCAGCATCAGCCTCAGAATTTCACTAGCCGGGGTGCCTGGGGGTTTAGCCGGTTCAGTCAGACAACTGTCTCTTGATTTCAGCTCAGGTCATGATCTCAGGGTCGTGAGATCGAGCCCCAGGACTGGCTCCATGCTCAACGGGGAGTTGGCTTGAGATTCTCTTTCTGCCTCTGCCCCACCCCCTGCTTGCTCTTTCATCATTTACCTCCTAACTTTGGGAGGAATATGTCTTCCAGGAGCTTTCCTTATCCATTAGAGAGTGACCATTCACATTCTAAAATGCCTTTATTCTATCCTCATTTTTGATAATTTGGTTAGGTACATAATTTTAGGTTGGAAATAATTCGTCCAATGCCATTCTGATCTGTGGAATCCCACCTCCCTGTTAGATTTTCAGATTTTCTCTTTGACATTGACATTTTATAATTGTGCGTTTGCTTGCCTTTTTTTTTTTTAAGGTTTTATTTATTCATTTGAGAGAGAGAGAGAATGGGAGCAAGGGGAGGGGCAGAGGGAGGGGGACAAGCAGACTCCCTGCTGATTGCAGAGCACCACATGGGGCTCGATCCCAAGACCCTAAGATCATGACCTGAGTCGAAATCAGATGCTTAACCAATTGAGCCACCCAGAAGCCTCTGTGTTTGCTTGCTTTGAATTTTACTATCACTGAGTGGGCCCTTTCAATTCAAGGAATTCATGTCCTTCAATTCTGGGAAGTTTTCCCGGAGAATTGTTTTTTTTGTTGTTTGTTGGGGTTTTTTTGTTGTTGTTTTTTAAATAACTTCCTGCCACCTTTTTCCCCTTTCTTTCTGAAACTCTTGTTCAGATCTTAGTCATCCCAGACTTACCTACTAATTTTCTCAATTTTCTTCATTCTATTTTGCAACTCTTTATCTCTTCTGTTTTGTGAAATACTGCCTTGACATTATATTCTAACCATTTTATTGACATTTTGATTCCATTGTCAAGATATTTTTCTTAGTCACTAAAGTTGTCTTTTAAAAAACTGTAATGGCATTCATCGTACCTTTAATGGATTTAAAATTTTCCTTATTTTTCTAAAATGTATTATTACTATTATTTTCTTTTCCTGAAATTGTTTTTAACAAGTTTCTTCTCTCTCTCTGTTCCTTCCTCCTTCCCTGCTCCCACCCCCCCATTTTCTTGCTAGAGGCTTTTCCAAGTATCAGAATCCTTGTTTGTCCATTCATATTTAGAAGTGAGATAGCTGTGAATTATGTAAGACTGTTGAATCACAGACCTGTACCTCTGAAACAAATAATACATTATACGTTAAAGAAAAAAAAAGAAGAAGATAGCAGGAAGGGAAAAATGAAGGGGGGGAAATCAGAGTGGGAGACGAACCATGAGAGACTATGGACTCTGAGAAACAAACAGGGTTCTAGAGAGGAGGGGGGTGGGGGGATGGGTTAGCCTGGTGATAGGTATTAAAGAGGGCATGTAGTGAATGGAGCACTGGGTATTATACACAATGAATCATGGAACACTACATCAAAAACTAATGATGTGATGTATGGTGATTAACATAATAAAAAATGCAAAAAAAACTAATGATGTAATGTATGGTGATTAACATAATAAAGTAAAATTGTTTTTTTTAAAGTGAGATATAGGGGCACTGAGATGGCTCACTCAGTTAAGCATCTGACTCTTGATTTTGGCTCAGGTCATGATCTCAGGGTTGTGAGATTGAGCCCCATAACAGGCTCCGTGTTCAGTGGGGTAGTCTGCTTGAGATTCTCTCTCCCTTCCCTCTGTCCCTCCACCCCCCACCCCACTCGCACATGCTCTAAATTTTTTAAAAAGTGAGATATAAATACGCTGATTGCATATACTTTGTGCATGAATGGGGCTTAAAAAATATTGGTCTTCACAAATCGGTATATAATGATTCCAGTACTTTTACCAAGGGCTCTATGAATAGCAGTATTTGTAAGCCTCCGCTCCTGGGCCAGTCAGAAACCATTTTACAGTTTCTCAGATTACATACAGAAGGGAGCTGTGTGTGTGTGTGGGGGGGGGGGTTCTCACCATTCTCTAACAGATCTCACTTAATTACCCTGTTTTCACCATGACATTTCACTCCTGTCCTCAGTTGTGCCTGGTGCACCCAAATCCATATCCTCTCTGGCCCAACTTCTCAAGACAGAGTAAATCTTAGGCACAGAGGACAGACGTGGAACAGTTTGCACACTCTGTTGGCTAGGGCAAGGGATTTGACAATGCTGAATTATAGCTGAGCTGTGTGCTCCTGAAAAACAGTGGCGATTAAAGGACTCCTCCCCACCATTTTGTGTTCTGGACAAGAGTTTACTGCAAAGAGCCATCCTTCTCCATAGGACTTAGGTAAGATTCACAAATGCTTCCCTTATTTACCTGGGACAAGGCCAGATACACGCCCTCCAAATTTCCCATACTTGTCTTATAAATGATTAGCAAAACTCCTTGTCCACCTCCACCCCCCATCAGTCAGAACAAAATGTTTGTTAACCAAATGTTGTTTAAGATTCTCTCCTTCCCCCAAGTCCCTGAACTTTGACTCCCCACCGCCTCGGCCTGAGCCAGCACACAGACCCTCATTAGCAGCCCCTCCTGAGAACAGGCTGGACTCGGCATAAGGTGTAAGACACGCCCTGATCTCTATCTGGCTGTACCTCTTAATCCCTCTTCCCCATACCCAATATGTCTACTCCTCTCTATAAAAGACAAACTCCTTTTGACTAATGCTTGACAATTAGTGTAATTGTGACAATTGTGTAATTCAGGTTACACATTCAGGTTTACACATAGCTGTGCTATGGGAATCTACAAATCTAAATACTGTAGATTTTATGGTCAGAACATTCTCTAGTACAACAACCTTAGCAATAATCCTTTTGAACAAAGCATTTCCTCGCTAAGATTGGATTTGTTTTTTATTCAACAGATTTAAGGTCAAGCTGTCCCTTTCACAAACATACAACCAATCTGATGTTATTTTAAATTTACCCAGTGAGCAAAACTTTTTGTCCCCTTCTGCTGAAACTTTCCAGAGTTTGTTGTTCAAATCATTTTGTTTCACGTTAGCTTTCGTCTTGCAGGTTTGGCTTTTAGTTCTCCTTGTAATATTTAGTGAGTTTTACTTCCATGGGTAAAAGTATATGTCCTATTCATGACTGCTCAGTATTTTAATAATACTTTTACTATATTTGGGAACTTCCTGCATTGGGAAGTTTACATACCTCACAGACATAAAAAGCAGAATGTCATATTCCAAACATCCCTTTCAGCTAGGAACAGGCACATGACCAGGAACACTATGGGCAAATTTGATTCCAAATGGAGCAGTATGAGGAAATGGGACCAGTATGGAGCTCCCATTCTGTCTGGCTTTATTGGCAGAAGAGGCATCAAGCTTTCGGACAAGGAATGACGTGCTGTCACAGAAAGGGCATTGGTGCTGGAAACTGGAAGTTGAGTCAGGGTCTCAGTCATTACTGCTGGTGGCCTTGCTCTCATAGCTACAGCAACACTTTCCCAGTGAAGAGAGTCATGTTTCTGGGTTTGGAAATCTAGCCTATAGACTTTCTCTAGGCCTCGCACGACTCTAAACTACCCAATATTCTTTAATAAACCACTTTCACTCAAGTTAGCCAGAGTGAATTCATTGCACCCAGGTGGTTATTTCTGTTACATCCTCATTATCATGCCCAGTTTTGACTAAGCCAAAGATAAACATTTTGGTAAAGAATGACGAATTATGGTTAAGTCTAATTACTGTGAAAGAGATGGTTTCTTTGCTTGAGCAAATCAATACAAGCTTGGTGTGCAGTTTATAATCTAGGAACCATCTCTTCCCTGTTTGTTAAAAGGGAAAGGACAGAAGAATAGCATGCCTGCACTTGGTACGGAGAGTAGTACCCCATCAGTTCACTTCAGATCCACATCAAGTCTCTCTTCCACTCAATCCACAAGGACCTTAACTGCCTTAAAACTTTTATGGGACATTCAATTAATACACTATATCAGTAAGTCATGCTGATGAGTCCTAATGAGAAGGATGCAGTAGGAATCAGAGACGCTTTGGAAAGACTCATAACTTTGGTTTCCAAGGTAGCTGACTAGTAGAGTATGGTATATTGCATTATGGTCAAGTATATTCACCATGTTTCCCTGAACCTTATCTTGTGCTCAGTAGAAAAACGCACCTCTCTATACCATGGATTTAAGCTTGGCCATACGATTTGTTTAGACCATATGATTTGTAAGGAGAAATCAAGTGGGTCACTCTTGAGGAGAAGAGTTCATGGTCTGAATGTACCTTGCTCTTCATTTCTTTTTATCTGCCCTGAGACTAGGAATATCTTAGGCAGGGCTACAGACAGCCTGGATCCTGGAATAAAGTCACATCTGGCCCATAATAGATACATAAACTGAATGAAAAATAAATCATTGTGGTATGCCACTGATACTTTTTTGCTGGAAGCTACCAGAGCAAAACTTAGCCCAAGCTGACTTATAACAAAAAAACTACTTTATAACTTAGCTTTTATAATCAAGCAGTTTTCATCTGTTAGCAGTATATGGGCTTTTAAAGTGACAGATCCGAAGAAAACTACAATATAGATAAGAGAAACTTGTGTGAAATTTTTAGTTGTGTTAGGTTTTCTAGACAACCTTACCTAGCTGTGCTATGGGAAAATCCTAATAAGGATTCTTTTGGTCCTGACAGCTTTCTTCAGCTATTGATGGGAATGGAGTTTACTCAGCTGATGAAGCTTAGGAAAAGAAGGATGATTCTTTTTAAAAGCCATTGAGCAGTACCCACCCAAGCATTTTACAGATAGAAGATGGCTTGCACACCAAGCATATTCCTACTTCAGGCATGGAAGTTGTAGGCAAACTAAACCTGACATTATTATTTACTTGTATTTTCTGATTTCATACCAAGCAAGCAGACTGCTGATTATAATTTTGCTTTCTGTGTACAGAGAGAGGATGCTCTAGTCATTTCAATTTCATGTGTTCTAGTGCACATGAAAATTATGTCTCATTGCCAAGTCAGAAATTGGTATTCAGGTTTACACATCAGTTTCCATCAAAATGGTGTACTGGATATTCTTGAATTGCTCCTCCAGATGTACTCCATTCATTTCTCCACTTTTCTCTGTTCCAGAAGATGGATTTTGTAGACTGCATTACCTGGAACCCTTGCTACTTGTCCTTTGTTTGCACATTTGACCGAAGTGTGGCACCAACGGGAGATCAAAAAGCAAAAGGAGGGGTGGGAATTCTGGAATGTAGAGCAAGGATGACCAAAAAGCCACTGAAACAAAAGGACACTGGCCAAAACTGTCAAAACCTACCTTCTCAGAGCCTTGAAAATGAAACACAGTCCTACAGTAACCAGGGGAGAATTTATTCAAGAGAAACTGCTGAATTTGGGAAAGGACAGGGAGTTTTGTGGAGATGGAACTTTCCCTGTTCTCATCCCCCTCTCCACCCCTCCATGGTAACACTGACAACCAGCAGCTTCAAGAACCTTGATGGCTACGAAAACCAGCAGCTGAGCAGACACTTGAAGAAGCAGAAAGGGTTTGCAGTTCTGCATAACGCCCCCTCTCCAGAGAATTGCCACTATTTTATCTCTCTGGCGACATCCTGGGAAAGGCCCATACCCAAGGCTCCTGCCAATCTGATCCGTCTCAGAATATACTGGGTGGAAAAAGCCCTATCTAAAGCATGTACTTAAAAAAAAAAAGTGATGTTAATACCCCTGCTGCCTAAAAGGGCAATACCAGTTGGAGCAAACAAGAGACTGATCAAAAACTTGAAAGGAAGATCTGAGGAATGAAATGGTCGTCAGGGCCTTTGAAAAGCTCTGACAGCATTGTGGGGATTTAGGGGCACCTGAGTGGCTCAGTCAGTTAAGTGTCTGCCTTCAGCTCAGGTCATGATCCCAGGGTCCTAGGATCGAGTCCCACATCGGGCCCCCTGCTCGACGGGGAGTCTGCTTGTCCCTGTCCCTCTGCCCCTGCTTGTGCTCTCTCTCTCTTGCTCACTCTCTCTCAAATAAATAAAATCTTTTTTTAAAAAAAATGTGGGGATTGAGAGAACCACATGCATATGCAGGGCTGTGTACATGCCTAGGAAAGATCTGAGAAGGCCCTCTCACCTCATGACAACTGCGTTGAGCCTGAGCCAATGAATATACTTATGGCTTTCATCTTTTTAACAGCAGATCTCTGGATTACCTTGAGCAGCCACGGTAATCTTCCAAGCATGTATTAAAGGATATTCTCTAACCGCTACATTGTTTCTGGCAAAACCACCTTTATTTTTCTCACTGCATTTCCTGTGAGGACCATTCTCATCAGCACAAGGTATGGCAAGAACAGTGTGGGGCTGGTGGAAAAAAATAATCTGGGCCGAGCTGGCTTTGACAGGAGCAGAAGGGGCAAAGTGGCAGAAGAAAAAGGAGCCTGACACCTAGAGGAAAGTGAAAGTCCAAAAAAAGAGCTAAGATTGCCGGAAGTGGTCCTACAAGCCTACTGGATTCCAACAACATCTAGCTTCGGATTCCTAGTGGTAAAAGCTTAGGAGGAAAAAAAAAATGACTATCTTGGAGATAGAAAGAGAAGGGCTTTTTCATTCTTAAGAATGATAGGAAAACAGTTTCTTCTGACAGGATAGAGCCCAGCTATGGGTAGCTTTGTTTTCTCCTGGGGACAGTCTTTTTTGGGGGAGGTGGGGAAGGGGAAGATTTGTTTTCCCCTCTTCATGTCATACAAGAGAGAAAACTAGAATTCTTGAGATAGAAAAAAGTAAGATAGTAGCAGGGAAAATCCTAGCCAAGCTGGGGTTGCAGAAACGTGAACCGTGTTGGTTGATTTCATTCAGTATTTATCAGTATGGCCTGCAGCTCTCAGGTTGAGAACCACTGTTCAAGCGAGGTCTCATAACTTGTCCATATCACTACTGGGTGCTGAGGGAAAAGGGAACAATTGACAATCCTTATTCCTATCTCCTTTAATGGAATAAAAGAGATAAACAGCCTGACCATGGAAGAATTAGAGGTACTGTCAGAGAAACATTTCAGAGATATTTGAACACAAAATAAATCTGAAAACTGGGAGCAATAATAGTAATAGCAAACACTGAGCTGTTATTTACTATTGCCAGGAACTGTTTTAAGTGTAAATGTCGTAGATGCATTAGCTCAGTGAATTCCTACAACAATCCTACAAGACAGATACAATTCTATTTTATAAATAAGCTATCTGAGGCAATGAGAATTTAATTGTCTTTTCTAATTACTTAGCGTGGAAATCTGTCCCCAGAACCCATATGCCCAACCTTAGATCATAACTACATAGAAGATTTTGCATTTAGTAGAATACAGTTATAAATCCTCAGTTTCATCAATATATGAGCATAAGCTCAGGTTAGATTAAGTGGTAGTTAGTATTAATTAAAATATTTTAAAACCTTATATAACCGACTATAAAAATACTCCCCATAAGATGTATCTGTAAGAAGCAATATTTAATTATATTCACATAATAAGGTTTAGAAAAGTCGTTGATAAATATGGACCATGAGTAACTTGAGTATTACTCTATTTAAATAAGGATATCAGAGAGAGCAATAGTACCCTTAAGTCCTCTAAGTGTTGGAAGTTCAATTATAAGCAAATGACGAATAACTCAGAGCATAGTGGTATACACATGTGTTGAACAGCCAAGGATTAATCAAAAGAATTTTCTTGAAGCAGAAATGTATAAAGGAGAAAAAAATCAAAACACTCAACTTGAGTGCACCACCAAAATAGAGCTCCCCTATGACCTAGCAATTGTATTACTAGGTATTTACCCAAAGGATACAGACGTTGTCATTTGAAGGGGCACCTGCACCCCAATGTTTATAGCAGCAATGTCCACAATAGCCAAACTGTGGAAAGAGCCCAGATGTCCATCGACAGATAAATGGATAAAGAAGATGCTGGGACGCCTGGGTGGCTCAGTCACTTAAGTATCCACCTTCGGCTCAGGTCATGATCCCAGAATCCTGGAATTGAGCCCCGCATCGGGCTCCTTGCTCAGCGGGGAGCCGGATTCACCCTCTGCCTGCTGCTCCCCCTGCTTGTGCGCTTGCTTGCTACTGTCTCTGACAAATAAATAAATAAAATCTTTTTTAAAAAGATGTGATGGGGCACCTGGGTAGCTCAGTTGGTAAAGCGTCTGCCTTCGGCTCAGGTCATGATCCCAGGGTCCTGGGATTAAGCCCCACATCGGGCTCCTTGCTAGGCACAGAGCCCGCTTCTCCCTCTGCCTCCCCATACCCCCCAGTTCCCCCACTCCGCTCATGCTCTGTCTCACTCTCACTCGGTCTCTCGCTGTTGCTCTATCTCAAATAAATAAATGAAATCTTTTTTTAAAATGTGGTATACACACACACACACACAATGTAATACTACTCAGCCATCAAAAAGGATGAAATTTTACCATTTATATGGGCATGGATGGAACTGGAGGGTATTATGCTAAGCGAAATAAGTCAATCAGAAAGACAATTATCATATCGTTTCACTCATATGTGGAATTTAAGAAATAAAACAGAGGATCATAAGGGAAGGGAGGAAAAAAATAAAACAAGGGGAAAAGAGAGAGGGAGCCAAACCATAAGAGACGCTGAACTCTAAGAAACAAACTGCTGCAGGGGTGGTGAGTGGGGGGTGGGGTAACTGGTTGACAGCCATTAATGAAGGCAAATGATGTAATAATAAGCATCATGCAACTGGGTGTCATATGCAACTGAGGAATAAGTGAACTCTACGTCTGAAACTAATGAATGATACACTATATGTTAACTAATTGAATTTAAAATAAGTAAAAAAAAAACACAAAGGAAAGCTATTAACATTGAATGTATTTCCTTCCTATCTGTGTAGAATTTTTTGTTTTACGAAAATATAATTGTAAAACATCTGTAGTTTTGTATCCTGATTTTATTTTTTACTTAGCATTTTATCAGAAGTCTTTTCCATATTTTAAACATTCTTTAGAAACATCATTTAAATTACTTAATATTTAAACAATCAAGGTGTGCCATATTTTATTCACCAATACTCTCCATTTTTAACTTTTTAGGTTTTTATATTATTACAAATCAAATTTCAACTAACTTCATGCATAGGTACACTTTCTAATATTTAACTTATATTTTATACAGAAATATTCCTAGAAATATCGTTATTAAAGTATAATAATATTAAGCTCCTTGGTATATGTTGTCAAACTGCTTTCCAAATGGATTATACTACATTGCTTTATCATTTTCATTCTATCAAAACTACTAGATCCCTTATTTATGGAAGTACCATTTATATTACATTCACATATAGGATGTTGTCCTAATTTTAGTATTTATTAACTGGACTAGTGAAAGCTATTATATTTCTCTGTCTCAGTCTCTCTCTTTTTCTCACCCACTCACTGAAAAACCTGGATAGTTCAGTAAAATTAACACATATTTGGGGGTCAAATAAACTTGAATTGGTGTCTTTACTTTGCTATCAAGAAGTCGTGTGACCTTAGGCAAATTATTTATCTCCTATGAGCCTGAGATTCCTCATATACAAAACAAGGATAAAAATATTTATCTCATAAGCTTATAGTAAGAAATATACCAAAGTTTCAATAAATTTGGATAATCGTTATAGTAATAGTAGTAGAAGCACTATTTAGGAAAAAAAAAATCAACAAAAAAATTGAATCATTGCAGTACTTCTGGATAGTTAGATCCACACAACTGATATTCAAAATATTTAACAACTGGCACGTCCTCAATTCTGACCAATCTGAATGAATGCCTGAATTACTAACAGCAGTTAAAGAAAAAAAAAAAAGGCAGTATAATGGATATGCTTAAAATTAAATCATATAAAATGCTCAGTCACAAAAGGCAGAAAGAGAGTATAGGACAAAAATAGGAACAAAGAATGAGGGCAACATATAGAAAACATTAACAAATAAGGTGGATATTAATCTATCAGTAATCACTTTGAACATCAATGGTCTAAATGCACCAATTAAAAGAGAAGTCAGAGTGGATCAAGAAAACAAGACTCAACTATAGGATGTCTACAAGAAACCTACTTGAAACAAAGTCACATGTAAATTAAAAGTAAATGGATGGAGAAAAATATACCATGCTAACACTATTTAAAAGCAAGCAGGAGTAGCTATATTTCAGACAGAGTAGACTTCAAAGCAAAGAAATTTATAAGGGATAGAGAAGAGTGTTACATAATGATAAAGGAGTCAATTCTCCAAGAAGACGGAGAGACTTTAATGTGTATGAGCCTAACAAAAGAGCATCCAACAACAAGAAGAATTGCAAAGAGAAATAAATGAATCCACGATCACAGTTAGAGACTTCAATACCTTTCTCACAGATGGACAGATGCAGCAGGCAGAAAATCAGTAAGGACACAGCTGAACTCAAAAACACCATCAATCAACTGGATATAATGGACATCTATAGACTACTTTATCCAACAACAGCAGAGTTCACATTCTTCTCAAGCTCACGTGGATGATTCACAAAGAAAGACCACATTCTGGGCCATAAACACACCTTAACATTTTTTTTTTTTTTAAGAAAGCTTACAGTCTGCTCTCAGACCACAGTGAAATTAAACTGGAAATTACTAACAGAAAGATAATTGGACAATCACCAAATACATGAAGATTAAACAACACACTTCTAAATAACACATGGGTCAAAGCAGAAGTCTCAAGAGAAATTTTAAATATTTCAAACTAAATGGAAATGAAAACACAACTTGTCAAAATTTGTAGAATGCAGTGAAAGCAGTGCTTAAGGGGAAACTGATAGCACTGAATGCATATATTAGAAAAGAAGAAAAATCTAAAATCACTAATTTAAGTTTCCATCTTGGGACACTAGAAAAAGAAGAGCAAATCAAATCCAAACTAAGCAGGAGAAAAGAAATAATAAGAATTAGAGAAGAAATCAATGAAATCGAAAACAGGAAATCAATAGCACAAATGAACTAAATTTTGCTGTGAATCTAAAACTGCTCTAAATAAAGCCTCAAAAAAAAAATAAGAATTAATACCTGACTAATCCAAAGGAAAGCTGACAGGTATGACACACTGGGACATTTCAGGTGACTATCATCTCGGGAATCATATCAGCTATTTAAAGGAATATGTTCTGAGTATTTTTATAATATCCTACTTTGCTCCTCAAAATACTGGTGTAATTCGCCCAGGGATGTTCCACCATTCCTTGATGTATCTTCTTAACCTAGCTCACACTTTTGTAAACTGTCCCTTAAAAAATTATTTTAAATCACCTCATTTGAATGTGGCATCTTTCTCCTGCCTAGCTTCAGACTGATACACATAGTTAGTGGGAGTTAACCCCTGACTGGTGCATATATACTCAGTTTGCTGATATAATCATGTGTTTGAACATATAGGCCAAATGACTGATTCTGGACAACAGGAAATCCATCAATATTCTAAGTGGCCTGACAGCTTCCCCAAGTCTGCTGTATGACATTCAATATATTCTACAATTCATGCCACTACCCTTGCCCATTTCCCATCAGAATTGAGCTGTGAAATACGAAGAAACACCTAGAAGAAAACATACATGATAAGCTCCCTGACATAGGTCATGGCGATGATTCTTTTAATCTGACACCAAAAGCAAAAGCAACACCAGTGAAAATAAACAAGTGGGACTATATCAAACTAAAAAGCTTCTGCACAGCAAGGGAAACCATCAATAAAATGGAAAGGGAATCTACAAAATGGAAGAAAGTATATGCAATAAGGAGCTAATATGTAAAATATACAAAGAACTCCTAGAACTCAACACCAAAAAAAAAAAAAAAAGATTAAAAAATGAAATTTGAGCAGACATTTTTCCAAAAAGACATACAGATGGCTAACAGGTACACAAAAAGATGCTCTACATCATTAATTGTCAGGGAAATGCAAATCAAAACCATAATGAGGTATCTCTTTACACCTGATAGAATACCTATCGTCAAAGAGTCTAGAAATAACAAGTACTGATGAGGATGCAGAGAAAAGGGAACCCTCACACTCCGTTGGTGGGAATGTAAATTGGTGCAGCCACTATAGAAAACAGTATGGAGTTTACTGAAAAAAAAAAAAAACAAAAAAACCCCCCAAAAAACAAAAAACAAAACTACCATATGATACAGCAATTCCACTTTTGGGTATTTCTCTGAAGAAACTGAAAACACCCCCCCCCCTTGTTCACTGCAGCATTATTTATAATAGTCAAGATATGGAAACAACTTAAGTGTCCATTTATGGATAAATGGATAAAGAAATTGTGGTGTGTGTATATACATACAGAGAGAGTGAGAGAGAGCGAGCACACACACAAGTCTAAGTGAAATAAGTCAAAGACAAATACAGTATGATCTCTCTTATATGTGGGATCTAAGAAAACCAAGTTTATAGTTAAAGAACAGAATGGTGGTTGACAGAGGCAGGTGGGTGAGGGGTGGGAGAAATGGGTAAATGGTTTTTGTTTTTGTTTAAATAAATAAAAAACAAAATCAAGTAAGACAGCCTAGGAGACTTTGAAATGTTAAAGCAATCATTTTCTTGACCTCAACTACGTTTTTTTAGGCTTAACCTTGATTAACAACAGGGGTAAAAGTACATACAGTAAAAATTGCCCAAGAGAAATGGACAAACTTGCCACCCTAGTGGGAGATATTAATACCGTTCTCTCAGTATTTCACAAATTAGACACAGAAAAGCAACCAGCAACTATATAGAAGATTTGGAGAGGACAATACTACAAAACACTGTAACAACTCTAACAAAATTGCTTATGAAATTTGAAAAGCAGAAAATAAATCACTAAGAGGGAAAACAAAGAGTGGAGGGTGGATCACCCTCTTGGGCAGTTTACTCGTGCATTCATGCGTGCGTTCATGTGTGAGCACATGCCTATCCTGGCTATCCCACTTCCATTTTACAGTGGAAGGCTGTTAGGCTTGGTTGGCTTTAAGACTTGATGGTTCTGACAAAATCATGGATGGTTATGGATGCATGGTCACTGACTATCCCCTTACGCGAGCATGACTCATCACTTCAGTAAATACAGTATCCTCTAGGTTTTCTCATGGAATATACCCTGCAGGTGGCTTTCCCAGGCTTGCGTAGTATATCTCCTCTATACCCATGGGTACTCTCCCAGTTCCTTCCGGAAAATGTTTTCTAGGTCCTGCAACTTCTTTTGGGAAATAGTCTCTTTCCTTCCTTAGCATGTCCAGCACCCTCCTTGTTGGGTTATGTAGTGAATGGAACCTAGTTATTTGTCTGAAGTCCAGGAGAGAGGATGGATTAGGTCCTGAAAGGGACTCATAATGGAAGCAAGGCAGAGACTGCTGCATCGTTTTCAAGAAAACAAGAGGCAAATAGCTTTTAGACGAAGGAAATACTTTTGTAGGCCCGAAAAATTCATGAGAATCTCAGGACCCGACTTGTCAATACATCAGCCTAGATTTTCCACCACCCAGGCCTCAGGGTCCCACTCCTTCCCTATCTGTGTCCTGGTTAGCTGATTTGCTGTGGTTGAGAATTCAACCTTCTTGAGTTTTACTGCTTTTAATTAAGTCCTGTTCTGAGGCTCAGTTTTTTTCTGCACTCCAGCTATAGGAATCAAACTACGTTTATGTATTTCTAAGGAAGCCCTTTGGTTCTCAGATTGGTGAATAATTACTCTGAGTTTTTCAGTGATTTTCACCAATGCCTTGGTCAACAACCATTCAATTCCATAACCGTATAATCATGATTTCCACAAAACCTCTAAAAATCTAAGGTATTATACCTGCCAGTGCAATTCCTTCCATCATTACCTCATCCCATTTCACCAGTGGTGAAATGTTAACAATCACACTGCTCCAGCATCTGAGGGATTATCAATATTCCTTATCAGTGAAGTGGTCCTTACCGCGAGCAGAGAAAAGAAAATCTGAATTCTGCTGCCCTTCGACAGAGGCCTTCCTTGGCTGATGCTGAGCCCCGTTCTCATGCTGGCATGGCCATTCTGGATATCTCAAATTGAGGGAAGGGAGCCTCATCTTCATATCCCTGAACTGACCAGCCATTTGGTGTGAGGTGTCCCTGAGGCAGTGGCATAACCTTGGATGACAGGCCTCCCTTTGGCTGGGGGAAATTTCTGGGCAGGAACTCAGGTGTGTTTTTAGCTACCAACACTCCTGGCAGTCATAGGAATGAGAACCTTGGCTCTGAAGGAAAGGACAAAGGTGTGCACAACAGCATACACTGCAGGTTATGTGAAGAACCAGCAACTGTGATCCTCCTTAAGAATGTTCAGGAAACTTGTTCTCTCTGAAATCAAGCTCTTCCTTCTTAAGTCTATCCACAAAGCCGCCATGACAGTCATCAACACAAAACAATCAATTCCATCATGTAACTCTCCACGGTAACAGTTCCCCTCATTGCCTAGAGGACGGTCTGACCTCTTGAGTCTGACACACACAATTTTGCTTCTACCTCTCTCTTTGGTGTTCATTCTAACCATCGTACACAGAAATTCTCCCAGTTCTCCTGACAGATGTTTACTTTTCAAATATCGACAACGTTATTCTCTCTGCCTAAAACTTCACAAATTCTTGGCTTGAAAATCCCCTATTCATGTTTCAAAATCAAATTTAAAGGTCTCCTCCCATATGAAGCTGCAGCACTGAAGATTCTTTTGTCTGAAATAACAGAAAATGCAACATTGGCTGAAACAAATAAGGGTTCTTTTTCCCCCACAGATAACATAAGTTATGGAAGTAGGTGTTTGATTCAGCTGCTAAACCATGTCAGCTTCTCCTTTTCCATTCTTCTGCTCTGACATCTTCGTGATGTGCTTATCTGGTGGTTTCCTATCTCCTGACTGCCAAATCACTGCCAAAACCTCCAGTATCATGGTCTTATTCCAAGTCAAGAAGTAGGGATGTAGCTGCAGCAGAAAGAAAGAGAAGTAGAGATAGAGAAGTGTGGAGGGGAGGAGGAAAGAGACAGGAAGAGGAAGAGAGGGAAAGAGAGGGAGAGGGAGGGAGGAAGAGAAAGAGAAAGAGAGAGAAAGAGAGAGAGATATCTCACATTTTACTAAGGAATTTTCCCCCCGAAATAGCCCTAAGTAGATTTTCTCAATTTATTATTGGGCATAACTGTGTCACGTGCCATCCCTAGAGCACAGATTTGGTCCTTACCCAATATGAAGGCATCTCTATGCAGTAACTCATTAGAATCAGAGTTTATGCACAGACAGGAAGACAGAAAGAACTGATGGATAGGTACCATAATGTTGCCACAGAAGCCTTTCCATAGCATTTACCATGTTGTAATTAGTCTGTTCCCATAGTTGCCTTTTTCCCTTAGACTATGAACTCCTCAGAGATGTGGATCAGGGCATTCATTTTTATATTTATATTATCTATTGTGAAGGTTAACCCATTATAGGTATACAAAATTCTTTTATTGATATTATAATGAATACATAATTACAAAGGACACCACTCTGAAAAACACTGGGCTAGAATAATGGAAAGAACAGTCTGGTCTATAGTAAAAAGTAGTTCCTGTTTGTTATAAATTTTTCACTACAGTATGGATGCTAGAGTGCTTTCCTTGGGGTCTATCACTCCTGGGCCCAATACTCTTGATAACCGCTCATATTTTATTTAATAATTTTTAAAAAGTGAACTTCTGAAATGACATTTCATTTTAGAAAATTTAGCTATCTTTGAAAGGAAACAAAGATTCATTTTTAGAGAATAAAAGTATCATTCTTCATGATGTCATCATAGTTTCATAAATATTTTACAAAACTGAGCCAGGAACACTACAATTTTCTCCTGGGAGACTGAGATACCGAAGGTTATGATGCAGAATTAAAAATTTTAGCTTCATGTTTGAAGGTGATCTAAAAGTTTAAGCTTCAAAAAAAAAAAAACCCAAGAAAATAAATATTCATCAAAATCAGGTATGAGTTATGAATATAAAAAGTTTTCAAATACTATTGTCTTTTGTCATCCTCAAACTAAATGTAAAAAGAATAATTCCTGGCTCTGTTTCATTTTGTAATCACTGCAATTATATCATGTATGTGTTATCCTATAAACACAGCGCTATTTATACTTTAGATAATCCAGCTGTAAGAAAAAACTAAGATGCTTTGTGCTCTAGTCATTTCTTTTATTATATTAAGATAATTGTTCAATGAGATAAAGTTTTGAATAATAAAGGTTAGTGAATATTTTAGCCCTGTTCCATTTGAAGCAGCATATTTCATCCTGAAAATACAAATATGAATCTCTATTTGTTCTATACAGCTAGGTAATGTGTGGTCTTAGAACACTTTAAATAATACCTGATTATAAGCCCAGGAACCAATTATTTCAATTAAACATAATAATTGAGCACTTTTGTCAAGAACTTGATATCTAGAAATGTAGTTCAATGGGAGCTTGCCCTTTTCCAATTAGAGAGAGAACAGTGGGACCAAATTTTGAAGAGAAAAATTATACCATCAGCATATTTTCTGGAGTTTTGTTAGTGCTGAGGGATCTTAATAAAGGAGAGCTTATTAATCTTTTCAAAGAATTTTGTCACCCAAGAGAAGTAAAAGACAATAAGGACCAACATCAAGGGCAACATATGCTAGTATCAAACTCAAAAGCCAGATTTTTTGAAAATCTGTTAGAACCAGAGAGAGAGCAGCATCCAGGAGTTTACTAGAATTCCATAGCCAGTGGGCATAGGAAAACTGTTAGATCGTCATCATTAGGAAGGATCAAAGTGTTCAGACACCAGATACTAAAAAGACTAGATCTGGATATAAGGGAAACAAAGAAACAGGTTTGACTGTTACCATCAGACTAGGCATACGTATGTATTGGGAAGCCATGCACAATGGGGTTTGCCTGGGTAGTCCCAGTTTTTAGCCCTCCAGTTTTGTGTCCCTCAGTATGGGAAATGATTTTGTTAATGCAGATGCCTGAGGCCCAAATTCTCACAGATCTTTTTTTTTTTTTCAGCAGTAGGATGCTTACATCCTAAAATGGACCAACACTGGTGTTGTTTTGGGGGTGGGGGGACCAAAAAAAACCTCACCAAGGAAACTACATTGTTTCCTCCAAATGGCCTTTTCTCTTGTCTAGGAAAGTAACATAGAGGAAAGAAGTGAGGTATTTTTTTAACATTCTTGTGCCTTCAGCAAAAGCAGCCCTTTAAAATAATACCTCTGTTAGGTAGAATTACTCAAAATGGATCACTGAGAGTTGAGAAGAGAAAGTAAGAACACCAGAGTGAGGACCAAGACATAACTGTCTACGAGTGAAACTCTGCCTCAGTGGTAGAATTGTCAGCCATGAGGAAACTACCTTGGAATTGGTTCTCTACCCATATTTTTATGGGCAACTAAGAGTAATAAAAAAGATCAAATCTGGATATTCTTGTGGCCTTCAACAACGCCTTTAATATCTTTGGGTCTCAATTTCCCTGAATGGAAAAGCAAAGGGTTGGAACACAAGGATCTTTAAAATCAAGCATTAACATTCTGAGAGTCTTTTTTCTTTACTACTCTCCATCTTTTCCTGTTTTGTGCTCCAACTCACCCTTTGTATTTCCTCCACTGTATCCTGAGTAAGTCTCCCTGATGCCTCTTGTCGTCTCTACCAAGGAGGAGACATCCCTAGAGACTGTCAGAGATGCTATATAATTACCATCAATACCAGACAACTGGTCCTCATGAGGGAGAGAGGGCTTGCGCAAGCATGGAAGCAACAGTCATTGGGCTGAAATGAACGAACATGAAATATCACCAAGGCACTGGATTACCTCGTTTTCTTTACTTCAGGGTGCTGGTCACCTCCAAACTCCATGCTTCCGGTAGTGCCTTCTGCTTGTGGTGCTTCAATATGTTGTAAAGTGTGTGTGTGAGCACAGACATAAACACACACTCTTATTTTCTGTCTGTTTCAGTTTAAAGAAAATGTCAAACTTCTCCTGCTTGTGCTAAAAAATGAAATAACGGATGATTTTGACATTTGATGGTATTTAAAGGGAGAAATTATTTATACTGGAGAGAACCAAATACAGATGATTATAAATGCAGTGTGGACTTTGCTGTTGTTCGTCCATTAAAGAAAAAAATCTTCAGTGTGCTCTGTTGTCATTGAAATGAGTCTTCCACCGAACTGCAGGCATTTTCAGGATGATCCAATCAGTCATTCCACTTAACACCAGATACTCAGAGCAGATTGCAGGAGGATGAAGATAGAGAAACAACGTACCCTGTTGTTGAGCGAAGAGGGATTTAAATTTGTGAAGGGCAGCAAATGCCATACGTCAGAAAGGGGAAGAAGTGAAAAAAAGGTGAATTTATAGACCAGAAGATTGCCACTCTACCCTACCATTAGGCACAAAAATAGAAGATGACACTATGAATTGTTAATTCCGTGTCCCAAAAGCCTGGCAGCGCATGAGAATATTGGGGAGGCGATAGTAGGATTTAGAAAACGACAGTTTCTGAAAGAGGCAAGAGTACCAAACGGGCATTTATTAGGACAAGTTAATGCACTGGACAACCGAAGAGAACATATATTCAGGATCTCAGCTGTGCTAGATCCACAGTATCCTAACTATGTGTATCCTATTGAGGAATACTCTGTCAGACATAAGGGTTCATTTGTCTTGTTAAAGGGCCTCCAGTGAGAGGGAATTCTCACATGAAATAAGGGAAAAGTAAGCAAAATATCAATTAACCCCACAATCTTGTCTGCTACTCGTATCTATAGAGAGTAACCCATATTTTCAAATTGCTTTCATATTTTCGTATCTATAGAGAGTAACCCATATTTTCATATTGCTTTGTGATGTGTTATAGTGCTTTACAATTTTTAAGTTGTGCCAAAGCTAGAACTAACTTCTCCAGACTCTGCTACTACCGATATTACTGTTATTTTTAGGGAAAAAAAGAAAAGGAAAATTAAAGTACTAGCCAAAAATACTAGTACTAATACTGGGAAGTACCTGTTTGCTCATTCATTGAGCCATGTTCTATGTTCTATGAAATTTCCTAGGAACTGGAGAGAAAAAGAGAGTAGTACACTGGGTCCCTCTTCTAAAGGAACTTAGAGTATTTAAGAGGAGACAGATCTGTCAATAAAGAATTCAAATGAAATGTGCTAAATGCAAGTAGCACCCAGAAGCTGCTGTAAGAGCATGGCAAGCGGAGGAGGGAAAGCCTGGCTGCCTGTCATCATCAAGTTCCCACCACCACACTTGATTCCTGAAACGTCACTAGGAATTTGCAAAGAAAAAGGAAAAAAAGAAAAAGAAACATCCCCTGCAAAACCCAAGAGCCCACTTAGTATTTGTGAATGATTTCCTCTTGTTATATTTTAGGATATATTCAGGTTTATTTTTATGCCCTTAGACTCATTTGCTTTCTGAGATTTTCTCAGATGGAGCAAATGAGGAGTTATTAGAGCTAGCATGAAGAAATCGCATAGGACCTTTCTCATCCTTCTTGATCTAGGCCACTGCCAGAGCAAAATGCTTTAATAGCTGAGAGGAAGAATAACCACAGTATCCCAAAGTTGAGATTTACCTTGCTTTTTAATTTTGTCTAGGATACATTTGTATAAGGAGAAAAGCAAATATTACTCAAAACACATACACCGTGCTTACATTTTCTTTAATCCTCTGCAGAAAATTTTTTTTTTGTTGGGGGCAGGTATTAAATTCTGAGCATAGACAAGGGGACAGGTCGTACATGCAAGTGCCTCCTGCTGGAACAAATCCGAGACCCGGTGATCTACAAGATTCAGGAATGCTTTGGAAAGACGGGGTATTTGGCACAATGGGGAGTTTTGGTTTATCAAAATGGGAAGAAAAGGTTTTAAGCAAGTTACTTATATGATTACATCTGCAAGTGGGCCCAGTCCTTCTGAGTGTGTAGAATTTGATTTTGTGCTGGCTGAAAATGGCAGAAAGAAAATACAAATATTTTTGCAATACTTTTTTTCATAAATCAAAGTACTTGATGGTGTTGCATAGGGTGGGGGAATGAATCCAGAGAGAAGGGGATAGACAGGATATATATTATGATGGTAAAATGACTATATTAGCAGCCAAATGGTTCTGGTTCAGGATGCTGCCTTCCAGTTGTAAAGATCAAGACAGACCGGATAGACAGGACAAAAAGGTGGAGCAAGGGCGAATTTGCTCTCTGCTTCAACTGAGACATCCATCTGCTGTCCATGGACATTCTTGCTCCCGGGTCTTGGGCTTTCAAATTTAGATTGGGATTTAGACCATCAGCCCCTCTCTGATTCTTAGGTCTTTGGACTCACACTGAATTGTAGCACTGGGTTTCCTGGTTCTCCAAATTGTAGACAGTAGATCATGAAACTTCCCAGCCTCCATAATCATGTAAGCTTATTTTTACAATAAAAAAGTTCCTAAATGTACTTTTTTTATTTTTTTATTTTTTTTCTAAATGTACTATCTTATACAGTAAGTATCTAAGGTATGTTTTCCATATGAGAGATTGTGCAGAATAATTGAAACTGTGTCTTCTAAGTGAGAAAATAGTAAAACACGTTAAAAACATGGTAGATTCTCTTCCTGACCTAACAGGACTTTCCCACAGCCTGGTACATAATAAATCGTAACACAGTATTTGTTGAATAAATGATTGAATACATTTATGAATGGATAGAAGGATGTGTGGGATGGATCTTATTGGCAAATATCCACCCATTAGAAAATGTTAACTTTTCTTTCTATTGGAGAGGTATACTCTTGATGAGCTAGAATTAGTAAAAAACAAAAAACACAGCATTTGGCATCAAAGTGACCTGAGTACATGACACTGCTTCTAAACTACCTCATTGTGCGATATTGAACGAGGCAGCCAATAAATGCGTACCTTATTTTCCTCCAATGTAACACTCAAACTGGGGTGTTACGTGAATTAAATAACAAAATGATATAAAATGTCTGGGATATACTACATGATCATATAGATCAGTTTCCTTATAATACAGTCTTGTTTTCTACCCTATTTTCAGGGTAGAAAACAATCTGATTTCCCTAAATCAGATTGTTTTCTATTTTGCTACTGAGTTATAGGAGTTCTTTATATACTTTGAATATTAACCCCTTATCAGATATATGACTTGCAAATATTTTCTCCCATTCCATAGGCTGTCTTTTCATTTTGTTGATCATTTTCTTTGCTGTGCAGAAGCTCTTTAAATTGATGTAGCCTTACTTAGTAGTTTTTGCTTTTGTTGCTTGTGTTTTTGGTGTCCTATCCAAAGAATCTTTGCCAAGACCAATGTCGAGAAGCTGTTTCCCTACGTCTTTTCCTTGGCGTTTTATGGCCTCAGGTCTTATTTTTAAATCTAACTCATTTTGAGTTAATTTTTGTTAGTATGAGATCAAATTTCAGTGTTCTACATGTGCTTATCCAGTTTTCCCAACACCAGTTATTAAAGAGACTATCCTCTCCTCCTTGAGCATGCTGGACTTGTCAAATATTAGTTCTCCATACATGTGAGGGTTCCTTTTTGGGCTCTTGATTTTGTTCCATTGGTCTAAGTGTACATTTTTATGCTAGTACCATATTGTTTTGGTTACTATAGTTTTTTATTATAATTTGAAATCAGGAAGTATAATGCCTCTGGCTTTGTTAGTCTTTTTTTCTATTTCTGTGTATAATGCCATTGGACTTTTGATTGGGACTGTACTGAATCTGTAGATGACTTTGGGTAGCATGGACATTTTAACATTAATTCTTCCAGTCCATGAACATGAGATGTCTTTCCATTTACTTGTGTCTTCTTCAGTTTCTTTCACCAATGTCTTCTAGTTTTCTGTGCACAGATCTTTCATTTCTTTAATTTGATTCCTAAGTATTTTACTTTATGCTATTGAGAATGGTATTGCTTCCATTATTTCTGAACACACATTTTTCCAAAGAAAACATACAAATGGCCAATGCGTACATGATAGGTTGTTCTATGTCACTAATCTTTAGGGAAATGCGCATTGAAACCACAATGAGATCATCTCATACCTGTTAAAGTGGCTATCACCAAAAATGCAAGAGATAACAAATGTTGGCAAGAATGTCAAGAAAAGGGAACCTTTGTACACTGGTGGGGGGGGAGGGATGTAAATTGGTGCAGCCATTATGGAAAACACTATGGTGGCTCCTCAAAAAACTTAAAATTAAAAAGCCACATGATCCAGCAATCCCACTTCTTGATATATATATTCAAAGGAAATGAAATCACTATCTCAAAGAGATAGCTGCACTTCCGTGTTCACTGCAGCATTATTCATAATAGCCAAGGTATAGAAACAACATAAGAGTCTGTCAGTGGATAAGTGGATAAAGATGATGTGGTATATCTATACAATGGAATATTACTCAGCCATGAAGAGGACGGAAGAAGGAATCCTGCCATTTGCAACATCATGAATGGACCTTGAGTTCATTATGCAATGTGAAATAAGTCAGGCAGAGAAAGACAAATATTGTATGATACCACTTATATATGGAATCTAAAAAAGCCAAACTCATAGAAACAGAACACAACAGTGGTTATCAGGGTCCTGGGGGTAGAGAAAATGGGGAGATGTTAAACAAAGCATACAAACTTCCAGTTGTAAGATGAATAAGTTCTGGGGATCTAATGTACAGCATGGTGATTACAGTTAGGAATACTATATACTTGATAGTTACATACACACACACACACACACACACACACACACACAGAGGAAACCACCACAGACACTAAATAAAAGACCTGAAATACAAAAGACCACCCTGATTATGCATCCTTGAAACTAACAGAAAAATTAATAAATTATTCCACAGGATGGTTTTAAATTATTTATAGGAAATTTCTTCTCCATCTTAATTTGTTCAAATCACTTTCTGTAATTTACTGAGAGAAATGAATCTTCCCTCTGCTGTGCTGATAAATTCTCCCTACTCTTCCAGACACTTTATATCTATTCAGGAGACAAAGTTACTTTGTGACTCTTACTTTTCTCGTCTGATAAATTCCTTCCTAATTTATGAACACTTCCTTAATCCAGTATTTCTCTCCTCTGCCCTACAGGACTCTTGGCTTCAGTACTCAAGAGTTTTGGGTCGTATGCAAATTTTCACTTGAGAAAAATGGAACATCTCATTGTTTTGCTACCAAAAGCCTTCATAATTGAGTTAAATCTTAATTCCAGTCTTACGCATTTCTACTTGTGGCTTTTCCAAAGGCCTTCAGGAGTTGGCAAAACTAGAGAAAGATACAGCCAGAGCAGGGATAAAATGTGCATGGACTAAGCAAGGATCATAGAAAAGTAATAAAGTATTACTACAAATCAGAACAGGAGTATGTTTAGGCAAAAAGGAATCCTCCTGTTGTTGTTGTTTTATTTTTTCCAGTTATTCCAATTTCAGTAAAAAGGAATAAGAAGAAAAGAGTTTCTTTGAATGCATGTATCAGAGAAACAAACAATACATTTCAGAATTGAAATGAGTCAAGACTTTGTACACAAATCAGGGGAGATCAGAAGGCCCTGGGTCTCTCTGATGAAGGCTATTTTTCTATCATTATTCAGCCTGTTCTATTTTGTTATTTACCTAAGGTACATTCTTGACATGCAACTGAGTTTTAGCTTCTGTGTTTATTTCTAAGAGTTATAGAAAGGTAAATTCTCAAAGTTTTATACCATATTTGCTGTAACAAACTGAAATTTAAATATATGTGAGGGGTCAGTTGTGTGAGGAATTGATGTGGCAATTTTATCGCCAAGGAATGCTCCCAAGTGAGAAGGGAGACAGATACCTATTTTGTCCCTCATCCCATATTCATTGTATTTTTGTCTCAATGTCCTCTTTGCTCTGACTTCTGGATTACTCCCAAATGTTCCATTTTGAAAAAATCAACTCTGTCATTTTGCCCTTTTGCCCTTTATTGCTCCTCTCCTTTCCTGTATCAGCCTCTTCCCCATTACCTTTTTCTCGATACTGATCTTGCATTCAAGTTAGAAATATCCCTATCCTTTCCAAACTTCTCAAGACAGAATCTAGATTTTGTGGAACATAATCTGGGATGAGAGGACTCTTTTAAGTTATAGAAATTTGTTACAACCAGACGGAGCTTTGGAAGGGACCTGTGCACATCAACGGCCCTGAAGTTTGAGGTCATGGTAAATCTTCCCATTATTATTAATCCATCCCAAACCTGTTCTTCCTTTCCACTGATTTCTCATTATCTTGTTACCAGAGGACAAAATAGAAAAGGGCTTTTAACTGCTGTTACTCAGTGCCCCATTCTCACCAACTACGATGTAGCCATTTGTGTGAAGAAGCAGCTATGAACTTACCCCAGAGATAAAATTCTTATCAATGTACACCTGTCTCTGAACAAAATTGGAACTAGATGAGATTCTGAGCTGGGAAGCCAATTGTTGAGCAATACAATTTTAACTTTGAAAGAGAAGGGGCTGAAGATAGAGAGGCATGGATAAACAGAGTTGACATGCTGGAAACCAGTTTTGCATTTCTTATGGTGAGAAATAATACATAAATACAAAAAGGAATGTTGGAAGCAGTTGTCAATAGTGAGCTAAGAGATATACCAACTTATTTATTTACAATTAGTTAATCTTAAACACTCCCATTCATACTGCTAGAGAAGCAGTATCAAGTGATGGAAAAATGGCAGGCTTTGAAATTAAATCGACCTCAGAGAAAACCTTGAGTCTGACACTTACTAGCTGTGAGTTTCTAACAACTCTGAGGCTCTGGTGCATCAAATATGGAGAGGAAAACGTCCAGGTTGTTGTAGAGATTATCATACTTGTGTGTGTATATAAGTAATAAAGAAATCAGTCATCATTCTCATTATTAAATATATATATAAAATAGGTATATAATATACACATAGAATGAACACAACTGGGATCTACATAGGAATTAGAAATTAAATGTGTACAAAGCTCCACATTTAAGGCAGAAAAATAAACATACTATTTAAATGCTTTTCACTATAATCTTCTTTGTCCAAACTATTTTTGCAAAAAGCTTTCGCATTTACTGTAATTTGAGTAACAATTTTAAGTAGTTGCAGATTAACAGACATATCTTTCTTTCACTTCTTGTATCCCACACCCTGAACCAGAGAACTACAGTCCATCACTTCTCCCTCCAAAAGTTGTATATTAACAACTATAAATTAAGCTGAGATCCCTATTAAACATTTAGATTTATAAAAAGCATCCTCAAAGGGTCAATTTATTCCAACACCATTACATTTTCCCATTGAAAGTCATGAGCCTTGAGCAGAAACTTAGTTGGGCTCGATGAAGTCAAAAGGAAATTTACTAGAAGTCTTACTGAAAAGAAAGTCTAGGATATAGGACAGTTAGCACAGTACCTCAGTCATAAACATGCATCAATGAGAGAGACCTGTGGAGAATTGTTTCTCAGTACAAGCCCAAATCATGACCTTGCCCCATGACAGTTTCTAGAATTTACCTTATTTTACTACAAATACATAATTTTATACATGTAATACTAATTTTTAAATTGTGATCTAATATGCATACAAAACATTCAATCTTTTAAGGCTATGCAGTTCCATGAGCTTTGACAAACACACATGCCCATTAAAACCATGATCACAATTAAGATAATGAACATTTCTATCATTCCAGAAATTGCCCTCCTTTGCCATTCTAAGAATTCTCCCAATCCAGACAGGGACAAACTCTGTTCTTATTTGTTATTATCACTTATTTTTTCCAGTCCAGAAATTCATGTGAAAGAAAGCAAAGTATGTACTGTTTTAGGTCTAATTTCTTTTGATCAATATTGTGTTTCTGAAACTCTTCTACACTGTTGTGAATATCCTAAGTTCAAATCTTTTTATACCTTTTTAGTAGTGCATTGAATAAATATAGAACAATATTGATAAACATTTGGATTTTTTCCCAGGTTTTGCTAAAATGATTAAAGCAGTTATGAACATTTTGTCACATGTATTCTTGTTGCTATACATTTTTATTTCTCTTGGTTCTCTAAGAATACAACTCCTAGTTATTATACTTCCAAACCAGTATTGAAATTTTTGTTATGTTTTGTTTTACTCTGTGACTAACAAACTCTCAGTTGTTTTCAAAGGAAAGGCAAACCAGGGGGTCAACAGTCTTTCTCATACATTGTTGCTAAGACTTTTTTTTTTTTTTTTTTTTTTTTTTAAAGATTTTTATTTATTTATTTGACAGAGAGAGAGATAGCGAGAGCAGGAACCCAAGCAGGGGGAGTGGGAGAGGGAGAAGCAGGCTTCCTGCCGAGCAGGGAGCCCGATGTGGGACTCGATCCCAGGACCCTGGGATCATGACCTGAGCCGAAGGCAGACGCTTAACGACTGAGCCACCCAGGCGCCCCTGTTGCTAAGACTTTAAAATAGGACAAGTGATATGGAAGTAAACTGAATAATACTTAACAAAATTACATGTTTTCTGCATATTATATTTGTGAACACATAATCTTAGATTCCTAGAAATGTGATTGGACTGAAGGAAAAAATGTTTATGAAGAAGTTGGGATATAAATACTATAAAGGGCACAGGAAACTTAGAAACATAATATTGAGCAAAAATGTGTATTAGAGAAGAATGCAATCTTCCAGCAGTCATTCCACAATTGTGATACTGTGCACAATGTATCTGTAGTTTTAAGATGACATCTTTCACTTAGATTCATACAGACTCGAGGATGTGGCTAAAAACTGCTATTTGGTTTCAGCTGTGGTTTCAGAACTTGGAAAGCTGAAGGGCTAAATGTCTACTTCACTGTCACGTCTGGCATTCTTTTTTTTTTTTTTTAAAGATTTTATTTATTTATTTGCTAGAGAGAAAGCACACACACGCGCAAGAGAGTTCAATCAGGGGGAGCTGCAGGCAGAGGGAGAAGCAGGCTCTCTGCTGAACAAGGAGTTCGATGTGGGGCTCGATCCCAGGACCCTGGGATCATGACCTGAGCTGAAGGCAGCCGATTAACCGACTAAGCCACCCAGGCGCCCCTGTCTCTGGCATTCTTGTATTGTATTTGCTCATGTGGTTAACTACTTCATTCTTTTCAGTGTAATAATAACAGACACAAGGCATATCATCCAGATTTATCTTTAAGATTTAAAGAACTGCTTTCAAAGACAGGTTCCCATGGTAAGTATAACTTGAAGAAAAAAACTTATGTGGTTTATGTATCGAAATCCTGTCATTCAGTTGATGTTTAAGTTTATATATATTTCGGCAAGAGTAAATTTAACAATGATCAATGATACACAAAAACAATTGTTAAGAATTTTTAAATACTTAAAAAGGAAATAGATTGCCAATATGAATATTAAGGGAACATTAGTTAGAAAACTTTATGGAGGACACTACACCTGGTTTGAGCCAACAAATGTGCATTTAAATTTAAATATCAATTCCAGGCAGAACAATAAAGACTATGTCATGCTGTTTGCCCTACTTCCTTCTTAAGAAATAAGCTCCTCAAAAACCTTTAGTTTTATTTTTTTTAATTCCAATTAAGCCATGAGTCTTTCAAGTAAAAGTTTCATTTCAAGAAACTTCATATCTGATGAAGATAAAGTAAAAGCAGAATGTTAAACTTGCCACCTTAATTTTTCCTAGGAAAAACTCCAGAATTATGTACTACACATAATAAAGAATATAAAGAGCATGAAAAAGAAGAAAATGTGAGATGTTCCTCCAGAAAGGCTTGTTGAAAGTGATTGTGTAGCATCACAAATGAGCAGTAGTGATTGCTGGAGCAATTCTCAAGTTCACCATGCTTAAGAATGACTACTAAATTTTAATGGTAATTTTATAGTAATGATTACTTTTAAAACATTCCAGATTTATTCTTCTATCCCAGAGGTTTATTTTATAGCACCGGCCCAATCTTGTTTGTAATGTTCGCTCACTTGGCATTAGCAAAACTGTGTACTCAGTACCTTCTATTTTATCATTAAGGCCCACTGCTGGGGATTCCCCCTTAAAGACCAATTAGAAATAAAAGCATTTTCTTTCATCTTTTCTATCTTCCTCACCTGGTTCTAAGTTCTTAAAGTAAACCTCTTTATCACCTCAATCAGTCCATAGTCCTCTATTTTCTTTCATTTTCCTCCTGCTCCTATACAGATAGCAAGTCTTAAGTATAGATGTCAAATTACTCTGGATCCTCCTTGACTAATTTTTTAAAATTTTATTTATTTATTGAGAGAGCACGTGAGCACTCTCCAGCGTGCAAACAGGGTGGGGGGCAGAGAAAGAGAGAGAATCTCAACCAGACTCCATGCTGAGTGTGGAGCCCAAGGCGGGGCTCAATCTCATGACACTGAGATCATGACCTCAGCCAAAATCAAGAGTTGCACACTTAACTGACTGAGCCACCCAGGTGCCTCCTTCCTTGACATCTTGAATAAATTTGATTCTCTGAGAGAAAGTATTTCAAGAACAGGTATTTATGGCCTCTCAACTTTTGGTATTTCAATTTCATTCAGATGTTTGTCTAACAACAAAAGATAGCACATCATCCTTATTTTAAATTTCTCTTCCTAATTGTTGACAAAATCTACCCTTCTCTTCCAGGTGTAAACACAGTCTGGTTTCTATATGCCCTAAAACCTTGGCCCAAATTTATGTAATTAATAAATCCAGGTCCCAGTTGAGATGATATGGTGAGGTCTTAGACTTGAGCATATGGCAAAACCACTTAATTCCTAAAGACTGGACTCTCCATTTTTTTTTCCTTCTTAGCCCTCAATATAATTCAAAATGACATTAAAAGGAACTAAACTTGGGGCTTCTCAACCTAACATGAAACACACACTGTTGGCCTCTATCCCCCATGATTCTTTCTGCTATTCTAAGTATAAAAATGCATTTCCTTTTTTCTCATGGCTGAATAATATTCCATATACAGACTCACATCGTCTTTATCTATTCATCAGTTGACACTTAGGTTGTTTCCATATCTTGACTCCCGTGAATAATACTGCAATAAACATGGGAGCACAGATATCTCTTCGATATCCTGTTTTCATCCCCTTTGTATATATATACACCCAGAAGTGAGATTATGATACCACTTACATATGCAATCTAAAAAAGCTGAACTCATAAAACAGAAAGTAGAGTCACCAGGGGCTGAGGGGTGGGAGAAATTGAGAGGTGTTGGTCAAAGGGTATAAACTAGCAGTTAGAAGATGAATAAGTTCTGGGGACCTAGTGCACAGCATTGTGATTATATTTAACAATACCATATTACATACTTGGAAGTTACTACATGACTACATCGATTTTGAATGTTCTCACCACAAAAAAAAAGGATAATCGTGACATGATGGGGGTGTTAGCAAACACTACAGTGTGAATCATACTACAATATATGTGTATCTAATTAACACATTGCACACCCTAAATTTTCACAATGTTATATGTCAATTACATCTCAAATTTTTAAAAAGTTCCACACACACACTTGCCTGAGAAAACAGCAAAAGTTTTCTTTTTTCCCCCCTTTTCCCCAATGCACAAATGCTTGGAAAGCTCAAACCCTTGGAAGGCTCAGCTTGTTTTGATATAGGCCTTAACTAGGACTAAATAGCTTCTTCCTTTGATCATTTAATCCTTGTGTCAGCAGACCTTGCTTGGTTAAAAGCTAAGCCAGTGTGGGTCAGGATAAGGGCAGCCAGAGTGCCCCATTTTTTATGCTTACTGAGGCCTGTCCTGCCTGATCCAGTTAAAAACCTACTGAAATATAAACTGCTGCAACCGACTAAGGTCAAAACCCCACATGACATATAAAAGCATTGAAACTGATGCCTCCTGCTCAGACTGTGCCAGAAATGTGATTTTTTTTTCCCTCCCCAAATATCAGGTCAAGATTTCTAGCCAAAGATCCAAGATGTTGGGATATTAGGTGTCCAGTGAATAGCATTCCTATTCGCTGCACCCAAGTGAGAAACTAGTTAAGAGACACGCCAAAAAAAAATTGAAAGGAAATTAATCATAGTAGTTTGGTTACTGATAAGGCTGAATTGGTGGCAGCTATAGAGGGATTCCTAAAACTCTTTGCGAATTAGATGAACTTAACCTTAAAGGCTCATAAAAGCAGCTCAGGTATGGCCAAGCCAAGCATATACACAATCCTGAATGACCAGAAACTGTAAAACTCCTAGAAGAAAGTGTAGGCGGAAAAATCCTTGACGTCAGTCTGGGAATGGTTTTGGGGATCTGACACGAAAAGCATAGGCAACAAAAACAAAAGCAAACAAGTAGGACTCTGTCACAACTAAAAATTTTCTGCACAGCAAAGGAAACAATCAATAAAATGAAAAGCAACGTACAGAATGGGAGAAAATATTTGCAAATCATGTATCTAACAAAGAGTTAATATCCAAAATATAGAAGGAACTCTTACAACTCAGTAGCAAAAACAAAACACCACCAACAAAAAAAAATCCATAATAACCTGATTAGAAAATGGGCAGAGGACCTGAATACGTTTTCCCAAAGACATACAAATAGCCAACAAGTATACGAAAAGGTGCTCAATGTCATTACCCACCAGGGAAATGCAAATCAAAACCACAATGTGATATCACCTTACACCTGTCACAATAGCTATCACCAAAAATACAAGAGATAACAAGTATTGGTGAGGACTGGAGAAAAGGGACCCCTTGTGTACTCTTGCTGAGAATGTAAATTGATACATTCGCTATGTAAAAGAGTACGGAGGTTCCTCAAAAAATTAAAAAGGGAACTACCATATAATCCAGCAATCTCATTTCTGGGTATATCTCCAAAGGAAATAAAATCACTATGTCAAAGAGATATCTGTACTCCCATATTCATGGCACCATTATTCACAGTAGCCAATGTATGGAAACAACTTAAATGTCCATCAACGGAGGAAGAGATAAAGAAGACGTGTTTTATATACCAAAGGAATATTCTTCGGCCATGAAAAGGAAGGAAATCCTGCCGTCTGTGACAATATGGATAAACCTGGGGACACTATGCTAAGTGAAATAAGCCAGAGAAAGATGAGAAATATTGTATGATACCACTTATATGTGGAATCTAAAAAAACAATAAATGCTAAACTCACAGTGACAGAGTAGAATGGTGGTTACAAGAAGCTGAGGCTAGGGCATGAGGAAAATGGGAAATAAAAAACAATAAAAGAAAGTAGTGATTGCCAGGGACTGGGGGTAGGGGTTATGGGAAATTATTGTTTAATGGGTACAGAGTTTCAATCTTACAAGATAAAAGATATTTGGAGATGGATGGTGATGATAGTTGCACAACAGTATAAATGTACTTAATACCACCGAACTGTACACTTAGAAATGGTCAAGACAGTTAGTATTACATTATGCGCAATTTTACCACAGTAAAAAAAATGGGAAAAATGAGAAAATAGTATAAAGTGAAAAGTTCCCAGATGAAATTCTAATTTTATATTTATTAGGAAACATAGTTTTTTATTAATGACATCAGTAAGCGCACTAAAGTAACTATGAACCTTACCTTTGACAGCATGAACACTACTTAAAATGCTGTGAGGAGAAAAATCTGCAAACTAAAAGCCTTTAGAAATTGTAAAAAGAGAATTAAAGTATCCCATTTGGGGAAAAAAAAGCATGAAATTTTAGTAAAGAAAAGCCATTTTTAGAATAGTAAATTTGGGAAACTGAACTTTTGGTTAAATGTCTTCCAGAAAATTGATATTTGGCCATTTGACCTACCCCTCCCCCCCCCCAGTTGTGTTTCAGCAACACTCACCTCTATCACTTCCTCAAGTAGGTTCAGCTCCTTTTTGCTTTCCCTTGGTCTGAAATTTTCTTTCTCCTTTTTCATGTGAAAGGTTCCTATGCATCCTTCAAGTCACAGTGAGTGACTCAGAGCCTGTATTATTCATTTTCAATACGAGAAAAGAACATAGTAAATGTTAAAACATCATCAAGTACACTAAAATGTAATGAACCAACAAGGATACATTTTCACTAAGTATAGCAAACTTTTAACACCTTTATTATATAAAACTATGTAAATATATTTAGTTATATAAAACTGTAAGAAACACTAAGTCCCCTAATTTAAAAATGATTAAAAACAGGAAAGTAACCTAAAAGAATATGCAGTGACTAGTTAAAAAAAAACTATTGAATCTTGCTGTTGATCAAAGATATGTATATTAAAGATCAGTGAGACTCCAGTTTTCTTCTATTAAATTAACAAATAATTTGTAAAATGCTCACATTAACGCTGGTGAGAGTACAGCAAGAAAGACATTTTGATGCACTGTGGTAGGAATGTAAGAGATTGATAAAAACAATTTGCTGATTTATATCAAGTGTCTGAAAAAAATCCTAACCAGTGAGTTGACTTCCAAGAATCTGTTCAAAAAGAAAAAGAAATGAACAGAGCACTATTTATAACAGCAGAAAACTGGAAGTGGTCCAAATGAACACTCTTCAGAGTCACAAAGCAAAATCTGTACAAAAATTCAGTTTTCTGTAAATCTTACATTTTAGAACAAATTAAACAAAGGGATACTGGGGCAACTTTCACCCAGGTTGCATTTTTAGTATATGGGTTACCAGTTACTTAAAATACTATAATTGCTATTTAGACAAACTCTGACTGGTGGGCCTTGAAGTATTTTTAAAAGCAGGGAGCTGGGGAGCTTAACTATTCAAACAGGATTTCCAGAGTGAATTCAGGTATAATTTAAGGAAGTGCAGAAAGTATTCGTTCATTTTCCGACAGCTGGACAGCTTTTCTAGAAATCAATATCCAAATACAGGAAGAGGGTACAGAATTTTATGTTCAATCTCTTAACATTAATCTAAAAGGTTAGACTGATAAATACTTCGTGAGAAGGAAAGCAATATAAATTCTAATTAATTTATCGGTTATTACATCAATGCATTGATACTTTATATGAATATGCCAATGCAATTTACTCCAAACACTTCTCTTTCTGCAGAAATAAAATGTCTTCCATTTGGAAAAAAGCTTAAAATAATTACATGAAAATAAGAACAAAGCCGGAAATATCGTAATCCCAGATTTCAAGATACACTACAAAGCTGTAGCAATCAAAATAGTATAGTACTGGCACAAAAACAGACACAGATAAATGGAACAGGACAGAGAACCCAGAAATAAACCCATGCTTATATGGTCAATTAATCTACGACAAAGGAGGCAAGAATATGCAATGGGGAAAGACAGCCTCTTCAGCAGATGGTGTTGGGAAAACTGGACAGCAACATGCACAAGAATGAAACTGGACCACTTTCTTACAACATACACAAAAATTAACTCAAAATGAATTAAAGACTTAAATGTGAAACCTGAAACTATAAAACTCCTAGAAGGAAACATAGGCAGTAATTCCTTTGATATCATCCGTAGAAAAATTTTTCTAGATACGTCTCCTAAGGCAAGGGAAATAAAAGCAAAATTAAACTATTGGGACTACACCAAAATAAAAAGCTTTGCACAGAGAAGGAAACCATCAACAAAACAAAAAGGCAACCTACTGAATGGGAGAAGATATTTGCCAATGACGTATCTGGTAAGGGGTTAATATCCAAAATATATCAAGAACTTATACAAGTCAACACCAGAAAAACAAACAATCCCAATCAAAAATGGGCAGAGGACCTGAATAGACATTTTTCTTCCAAAGAAGACATACAGATGGCCAACAGATACATGAAAAGATGCTCAACAACACTCATCATCAGAAAAATGCAAATCAAAACCACAATGAGGTATCACTTTATACCTGTACAAACAGCTAAAACCAAAAACCTAAGAAATAACAAGAGTTGGCAAGGATGTGGAGAAAAAGGAACCATCGTGCACTGTTGGTGGGAATGCAAATTGGTGCAGCTACTATGGCAAACAGTATCGAGATTCCTCAAAAAAGTTAAAAATAGAATTACCATATGAACCAGTAATTCCACTACTGGACATTTACCCAAAGAAAACAAAAACATCAATTTGAAAAGATATATGCATCCCTGTGTTTGTTGCAGCATTATTTACAATAGCCAAGATATGGAAGCAACCCAAGCATCCACACACGGATGAATGGATAAAGAAACTGTGGTGTATGTATGTGCATGTGTGTGTGTGTGTATCATAAAATATACAATATTATTTTGCCATATAAAAGAATGAGATCTTGCCATTTTCAACAACATGGATGGACCTAGAGATTATAGTGCTAGTGAAATAAGTCAGAGAAAGATGAATACCATATGATTTCACTCATTTGTGGAATTTAAGAAACAAAACAAAGAAAAAGAGAAACAAAAAACCTGATTCTTAAATACAGAGAACAAACTGTTGGTTGTCAGAGGGGAGGTTGGTGGGTGGAAAGGAGAAATAAAGAAGATCAAGAGTACATTTATCTTGATGAGCACTGAATAATCTATGGAATTTTTGATTCATTATATTACACACCTGAGACTAATACTGTATGTTAATTACACTTCAATTTAAAAAAGATAAACAGCTAAGGGTATATACATACTCTAACCACAGTAAGACTAAGGTAAATTACACAGCACATACAATTCTCATTCTACAAACTTTGATAGACAATGTCCTTATTTTCTTAGAACTCGCATTAAATCTAACTTCCATTCCACATCCTACAGTGTGGCTTGTAAATTCAGTCTCAGTCAATATTGGGAATCCCTAAAACCTTACCCCTTCCATGGCTGCTTCCAACACAGGATTGTATGAAGTTTCCAGAAGGACAATTAGGAAAGTCTCTGTTCATTGGTCCACTATGAGATGCCCATAGTCAAGTCAGCATGGCCTCTTGGTGTTGTACAGCTTCACTGTGTCTAGCACTTAGGATGCACAAAGCTTGATTAAAAAGCTATAGCCAGGGCACAGGGATCAGCCTCCCTATTTGTACCACATAGTCATCTTCCTTCAAAAGAACCAAAACTGCAGTTGATAAGTCCCACTACTCAATTTATCAACCTCAATTTCCTTCCAGCATCTCCTTCTGCTACTTCCAAAATTATCATCTGTCTTCCCTCTTTTCAAGAAGCTTAGTCTTCAGAAAAACAAAAGCCAAGAAGTTTGTTGTGTTTCCTGTTTATAGAAACCTACCATGAGTTTAGGAAGCACCAGAGATTGACTTATTCTAGAGCAGAGGAGTAAAACATGAAGAGAAGAAAGCATAAGCTAATAACTCAATAGCTTTAACCAGCATTATTTCTATGGATGTTCTGCTTGAGTGCCATATACTTATTTTGTGTATTACCAGCTTCCATAAAAAGAATTTATATAACTGAAGGATAATGGGTATTTTTTTCCCAAAAAGGTAAATTTAGATTATGCATCCAAGAAATAGCAATGGCTCTGAAAGTCTGAAATAAATACAATATCCAATGTGTTTCCAAGAAGATAAAAATGATGTCAAATGGTATCTCTACCCGTAAGTAAAACAAGTAGAGCTAATTCCTTATTTCTGGGATTCTCTCTCCCCTGCCCTTTATCTGATTTGCTCCCATGTTAGGACATTAATAAAGCGAACTTTACACACTCATTTCTGTGGCAGTGTGTCTGGCTCACTTCGTCCACTAGTAAGTAAAATGCCACCAATTCTATCCCCAAAGGGACCAGTTAATTTGTTCTGTCTCCATAGCCACAGACTGTTACCATTCACCCCAATCAGCCATTTTGCAGTCAGCAGCAGTGGCCACAGGAGGGAATGGACCAGAGAAGAAGACAGAACAGGAGAGGAGGGGAAAAAAAAAAAAATCCCTCAAAGCATGACACATCTTCCAGTAGTGAAGAGTTGGTATCAATCTAATTGACAGAGCTCCCTTCTGTTAACTCCCAGCATAGATCGCATCAATCAATCCCAACTAAGTATCTCAATAATATTCCAGAAAAAAACACTTCTATAAGTAAAAGTTCGCAATTTTATTTTGAAGTTTCTTTTGCAATTTATACCAAAACTCAGACATTAAACTGACAGAAATAATTCAGACTCTGGAAGTTGGGGTTATGATTATTTACACAGCAGGAAAACCAAATGTCATGCTGTGAAACATTTGGTTCAACAGCAGCAATGTTGGAATTCCTTTCCCATCTCCCTACAAAGAGGGGAGATAGGATTCCAGGTCCCCTCCAGTCCCACAGATGGAGTCAAAACATCATTAGAAGTGCCCAAGAATGTTTGAAATATTTTAAGAAGTTTCACCTTTCCAGTATTTTATTTCACATTTAGATGGAAAATGTATCTTATGAATAGAGACCTGTTAAAATGATGTTTACATCTTATATAAAAACAGAAATAGTGCTAGTAATTTTGCTTATATTTGCAATATACAGATTCAGAAATACATTTTCATTGTCCAAATACAGCTTTCACACCTGGTTTCTGGAAACAATCTGTTTTTATTATCGTTGCATAATTAGAATCACTCATTTTTTAAATTATTTTTTAAGATTTATTTATTTGAGAGAGGGAAAGAGAGATTGCGCTTGAGCAGGGAGAGGGGGAAAAGGAGAGAAGGAATCCTCAAGCACACTCTCCCATGAGTGTGGAACTTGACTTGGGGCTGGATCCTAGGGCCCTGAGATCATGACCTGAGGCAAAACCAAGAGTTGGCCGCTTAACCAACTGAGCCACCCAGGAGCCCCAAGAATTACTCATTTTTTAAAAGTCCTTTCTTTTAAGGCATCTGCCTGAGGATTGCTATCATTTAATAAAATGTCTTCTTTTTTAGTGGCCGAAAGATAAAATGTCTAGATAAACTACACTGAACTCCAAATTTCAGATGAGGCAGCATTTTCTTGAGATAATTATGCAAGTTCCTTCTTTGTTGAATGGTAGGAAGTGTCTCTCAAACCACCGGGAAGGTATTTTTACATAACGGGGATAACCTGTTGCTTTCGTTAAATGTTCCTTCACCTCATTTTATTTAAACTGGGAATTTAAAAGTTACTGTATTATTAAAAAGTTCTTGGATCTTGTTACCTTATCATCTAAGACTCATTATTTTAATATGGGGGGGGAAAGATTTAGTAATTTCTTTTCCTCTTGCTAACACGAAAAGTTTGCCATCCGGTCATTTAAGAGTGACCCTTAGCTTGTCAGCAATAAGTATTTGAATCCACACTATTTCAGTTTTTACAGCAGTTTTGGAAAGCATGCAATGTGCCACCAACTGCCCCCCCCCTTTTTTTTAAGATTTTTATTTATTTATTTGACAGAGAGAGACACAGCGAGAGAGGGAACACAAACAGGGGGAGCAGGAGAGGGAGAAGCAGGCTTCCCGCTGAGCAGGGAGCCCGATGCCCAGCTCGATCCTAGGACCCTGGGATCATGACCTGAGCCGAAGGCAGACGCTTAACGACTGAGCCACCCAGGCGCCCCCGACTGCCCTATTTTTAGATGACATCACATAGCCATCAAAATTGATACTAAGTAGTGACTAATACTGCGCCATGTAAACTTCACGAGACCATCATTTTCAAATTAAACGTGAAAAAACTCTTTTAAAAAGACTGCCCAGGAAAAGTACTCTCTGGGTGACATTCCCCCCCGTGCCCCGAACCACACACAGATTTTGTTCATTAATCCAAGTGATAAAATCCACCTGGTTGTCATTTTCCAGGGGATGCTAAAGGTGGACAAGAGCCTCCATATGAATCCACAGAGCAACCTGCCTGTTTGAGAAGTATACCCTAAGTTGTCATGGAATATTTTCCCAAACACTTCCTTCTCAGTCTTCCAATTACTATTGGAAGATCCCCAAATATTTCCCGGGTAATATTTACACAGTTTGGGTTGTTTCTTATCACTAGTAACCGCTCTATGTTAAGAGTCATTCTTTCTCAACTGTATGGCCCCAGTATTAGTACATTTCAATGTGGGCTTGAGTCTCCTTAGTAATCCTTGTTAAATTACATACTTAAATGCAATGGAATGGAAGGACTGCAAACAAATGGACAAAAAGAAAATCAAAAGAAAAAACAAAAAGCAAGAAAAGCAGAAGCCCTCTGTTTAATGCTAATAGCAGCTTTTGTGTCTTTTCCTCTCAGACAAAATAGCTCCTGCATTAACCATTTCCAAGATGCTTCCCCTCTCGGCTCTATGCCTGTTCAGCTCCCCTGCAGGTGCACGATTCAGGACTGTCACCCAAAACTTTCCCCCATGGTAGCCAGTGACAGATTGGGCAGGTAGCCAATGTTGTTGCTCTCATCACTGAGAGAAAAACATGAAATCAATCCTGTGATAAAACAGATCTTTCAAGAAATACTTGGGAGGGCGCCTGGGTGGCTCAGTTGGTTAAGCAACTACCTTCGGCTCAGGTCATGATCCTGGAGTCACAGGATCGAGTCCCGCATCGAGTCCCGCATCGGGCTCCCTGCTCGGCAGGGAGTCTGCTTCTCCCTCTGACCCTCCCCCCCTCATGCTCTCTCTCTCTCTCTCTTTCTCTCTCTCAAATAAATAAATAAAATCTTTTTAAAAAAAAAGAAATACTTGGGAAACTATACAACTCTTTTGTTATAAAAGCTATGGTTACTTTTCATTTGAATAAAAGGAACACCTTACACAAATAGGCACTACAGTATAATAAATCTTTTATGTCACTTCATCTAGGATGGAGAGTGGTAGGAAATGAGAGTCTGAAGCAGTTTTATTTTACCATTGATGGTCAGATGTTGAAGGCGAACTATCTTGCAATTCTCAAAAATTGTATATTAATGAACAGGTTATATACCTGCTGGGACAATACAAAGACATGATGCTTTTCAATGGAATGAGGTATACGCTCAAGCCAATGATGAGATTCTCCACCACATACACATTCATACTTACATTTAGAAGCCTCTGGATGGTATTTGCAGTTCTAATAATTAAAGGAATAATGAAGCTTTAAGTCCAAGGTGTAAGAATAGCACCCATCTGGGTTAAGCAAGGCAAGAGACAATCCTGAGGCAGTGTGTTATTCAATGTCTGGCTCCGTGTGATTACAGGAGATACATGCAGTCATATTACCTGTTATCATTATGAAACGACAGCAGAGATTGGGGACTTGGGTTTCTGGCAAAGGAAAATGCACCTCTACAAACTGCAAGTCTATTAGGATTTCTTTTGGAATTTCTTAACTTTTATGTAGCACAGAAAGTGAAATCATGTCTACTTTGCCCCCTTTAAAAATCTTCAGAGGCTCCTTTTATCTCCATGAGCACCACACTTGTTAGGCAGCTATCCTGAAAAAAATTTTTCAAGTTCCTTCCGTGTTACAGCAGTTGCCAAAAAGCAGAAAGTTTCATCTAAAATGAAGCAATGAGGGCACCTGGGTGGCTCAGTTGGTTAAGCGACTGCCTTCGGCTCAGGTCACGATCCTGGAGTCCCTGGATCGAGTCCCGCATCGGGCTCCCTGCTCAGCGAGGAGCCTGCTTCTCCCTCTAACCCTCCCCCCGTCATGTACTCTCTCTCTCTCTCTCTCTCATTCTCACTCTCTCAAATAAATAAATAAATCTTAAAAAAAAATTTTTTTTAAATGAAGCAATGATTCATGCCACTTCTTATTCACAATGAAATCCAGGCACTTAGAAGGAACTGAATACAGAAGAGTTATGTGTTGAACTTTGTCTCTTTCAATTAGCCTTTGAGATCTGAGGGTTTACAATCAAATAAATACATTCTTCTGTGTATTTCTCTCCTCAGAGAAAGTATCTAAAAAGAAATCAAACTTATCTTCCCTTTCAAACATACTTCTCCATCTTGACTTCCATAAAGCAAAGAGCTACAATTCTCTCAATTATACAAGCTCGAAGTCATCTTTTTATTTTTCAGATTGGTCAGGTTAGGATCTGGGGATATGAAGTAGAGGTTTCTTTTTTTTTTTTTTAAAGATTTTATTTATTTATTTGAGAGAGAGAATGAGATGGAGAGAGAGAGCATGAGAGGGGGGAGGGTCAGAGGGAGAAGCAGACTCCCCACTGAGCAGGGAGCCCGATGCGGGACTCGATCCCAGGACTCCAGGATCATGACCTGAGCCGAAGGCAGTTGCTTAACCAACTGAGCCACCCAGGCGCCCATGAAGTAGAGGTTTCTTTCCATCAAAGAAAATCACTTTGGTAGCCAGCCACCAAGATGTCCCCCAACGATTCTCTCCTCCTGGTATCCACACCCTTGTATACTCCTCCTTCCTCTTTGAATTAAGGTTGACCTATGTGGCCAGCAGGATATTGTAAAGTAACAGTGTGAGGCTACTGAAGCTAGGTTATATAAAAGACATTATAGCATCTGCCTTAGACTCTTCAGTTACTCATTCTGGGGGAAGCCAGTCACCAAGATGTGAAGACATACTAGCAGGCTTAGAGGGAAACTTACAGGGACAACAACTGTAGCCTCCTCCCAGCAACCAGCACTAACTTGCCAGCCATGTGAATTCACCCCCCCGGAGGTGGATTATCTAACCCTACTCAAGCCTTCAGAGAGCTGTAGCCTTGGCTGCCATCTGCCCATAACCTCATGAAATACCCCAAGCCAGACCCCTACCCCACCCCCAGTCAAATCACTCCCAAATTCCTGATCCTTGGGAATTTTAAGAGATAATAAATATTTATTATTGCTTTATGCCAGTAAGTTTTAGGGGTAATTTGTTACACACATTCCTTACCACCATTTAATCAACTGCCAAATATTAAAAATGGTACCTCCAAATATCACGATTCCCTTTTTCATTCCCTTCATTAAAGACCTGGTTCAGAACTTTGTAATCTCTCACTTACATTATCACACTTGTTCCCCAAGTGGTAACGATGAGCCTAGCCTTTCACTTCTCCATGAAACTGTTGAATTAATGTGCTAAAATAATTCTATTTCATTCCTCTGATCAAAAGTTCTAGTTGTCCATTTCCAAAATGGATTCCCAGTTATTCATCCTTAGAATTTAAAGGGCTGAGAGTGTATATAATCATTTTTTGCTGCTTACCTTCCATATGATCATGTATCTGTCCGATGTCAGGGCCAAACTGACTCTAAGTCCTACCTCTGTGTCTCTTCTTGGGTTCTTCCCTCCACAAGCAAGCCCTCCCTATCCATTGTTAGTTACCAAAGCACAGATCAAATGCTGCTTCTTTCATGGAGCCATCGATGTGTCCTTAGTATCTCCCAGGGTTGCCTTCATTGGGATGGGGTGGGGAGAGCTGCAATTTCCTTCATATCTTTCTTATTTCCTGTTTCTGCGCATTTTCAATGCTTTTTCTGACTACTGTTCTCCATTTGCCCTATCATATCCCATGCTGGACCTCACCTATCTCCCTTCATTACTCCCAGAAGATACAATAAACAAACTGCTCCCTGTAGCAGACTTTTACTAAAAGTTTGAGGTAATGGAGGAGGATTACTGAACAGTAGTAAGCACAGTTAACATTGTATAGTGCTTGTCTAACATCATTATCAATACTCTAAGAAACATTTCTGCTTTCCTTTCCGTGAACATAAGTTCATGTTTTCTTATCAAGACTTGGTTTAACACCTTCTTGTACCCTCCCAGACCCCTTTACATTCCCACCACATCCCACTCCTGTCTCCTTGTAACTCAGAGTAATAATAACTCAAACTTCTCTTGGCTTACCTTAGGTTTCACCTATTTCCTGAGAAATCTTCCTTTTCACAACTAGGTCAAACCTTTCCAATCAGGCTGATTTGAGAATAAAAGAATAATTTGAGATACTTGTTGCCACTCTTTGAAAATAATTAAGCATAACAGCTTATTATTCCCAGGTAAAAACTTTTTTCTTTATAATGTATGAAATTTCATTACTTTTTAAAAATGTCTCCTCTCACCCTGAACTTGGGTACCCTCAAATCAAAAACAGCATTTTTCCAAGTCCCATTTAGTCTTTCTTATCACAAACATTTATTGGCTGCCATCCGTATATGAGGTGTTATCCTGAGCCATAGTATCCGATCAGGTCAGACTTTGAACATGGATACCTGACTAGATCTAATTCAACTTAGCCATTTCTCTTTACTCCAAAGCTTCAGGTACTCCATTGTCTCCCTGATACTCTAGTTCTAGAATATCTTCCACTGATCACCTGCCTGGTGAAACTCCCTCCCACAGAGCTAAGCCAAGACCTATGGCAATCACTGCCCACTCCATCTTGGACAAATTCTCTGGATCTTGACCACATATGAATACTTGGCTCATGATAGGAAATCTTTCAATAACTCTGGTGACAACGTCCAACTTTTTCTCCTCGCTTCTAGTGAATCTGCCATCAAACAGAACTTTAACAATCTTTTTATGAGTGTTTAATTCAAATCGTGGCCTTTCCCTTTTCCAAAAGATTTTAGTTGTGCCACCACCAACAAATCCAATTTCATTCAGGAGGTCACTTAAGGTCTTCTGGTAGATTTTTAGCTTTGACTTTCTTTCTAGTCCCCTGTACTTTAGCCTTCTTTCTTCCCCAGCATGGCTTTCAGCTAGGATGTCTTTAAGATTCTGCTGAGCCTCTGACAACCTTTTCCATCCCTATATTTCTGGGATCCCACCAGTGCCTTATTTGTATAGTAGAGTAGAGAGGTCATATCCTTTAAGGATAGAATCAGTATTTCAGTTGAAATCACCACTCCTATAAAACAGTATTTCTTCAAAATTAGACAGATGTGTACAAAATGTGTATGCTGTATCAGCCAGTTAAACATGGATACAGATGGGTGTTTAATAAAATGCATGTGAAAGTTGCTAATTATGATAAAATGTAGAGCTGAATAACAAATTAGAAAAGTTAATATCAGGACCTACACTCATCAATAAATAAATTTCACCAATGCGGTTTAACATTCATTATAACTATTTTTCCAAGGTGTGAGCCACTATAGAGAAATTATTCACTTCTGTGGGACCAGTGAAATGGCAAAGAACCTTTGTATCTGTGTTCCCTGGAAATATCCAAGAGGCCTTTGAGCCAAGGAAAAAGGACTGGGTAAAGCTTTGGGGGAAAGGCATTTCAGTTTTATAGAACATAATATGTTAAAAGACAGATTTAACCCATAGCCACCCTCTCCTAGCACCATCCCAATACAAAGGCCATTCTGAAAGGGTGTAATCTCCCAAATGGGGCTTCTCTCTCTTATCACACTAATTTCATAACTTAGAGTTGCCTAGTATCTGAAATTGGAAAATTAATATGTACTATAATTTTGGTTGGATATACCCATTTCATGTATTTGTCCCTAAAAAACCCCAATAGCATAATTTATCAGGATTTTATAAAAACAACAAAGAAGAATGTAAAAACAAAATCCAAAAACTGAGCCAAGTACACTGAAAGCTACAAAATGCTGCTGGAAGAAATTAGAGAATAACTAAATAAATGAAAAGACATTCCATGTTCATGGATTAGAAGACATAATGATATAATAGCAATACTCACCAAGTGATATACAGATTCAATGCAATCTCCATCAAAATGCCAAATGCCTTTTTGGAAAAATGGAAAAATTGATCCTAAGATTCAATTTCAGAGACCACAGCAAAAAAACAAAACAAAACAAAAGAACAGAAACAAACCCAGGGGTGCCTAGGTGGCACAGTGGGTTAAGCATCTAACTCTTGATTTTGGCTCAGGTCATGATCTCAGGGTCATGACATCCAGCCCCAGGTCGGGCTTCACACTCAGCACAGAGTCTGCTTGCGATTCTCTCTCCCTCTCCCCCTCCTGCTTGTGCTCTTTCTCGCTCTAAAATTAATAAATAAATCTTAAAAAATAAAAACCAATAAAAACAAAAAACAAAAACGACAGAAGGACTTCCCCACTTTCTGTCTTCAGAACTTAACTATAAAGCTACAGTAATTAAAGAAGTATAGTATACTGATATAAGGATAGACATACAGATCAATGGAATAAAACAGAGTCCAGAAATAAACTCCTTTATCCCTGATCAATTGATTTTCAACGAGAGTACAAAGACCATTCAATGCAAAAAGAATGGTCTCTTCAACGAATGGTGCTGGGGCCAGTGGATACCCACCTGCAAAATAATGAAGTTGGACCCTTACTTCACACCATATATAAAAATTAGCTCAAAATGGGTCAAATACCTAAATATAAGAGCTAACCATAGAAGAAAATACAAGGGTAAATCTTTATGACCTTTGAGTTGGTAATTCTTTTTTATCTATAACATCAAAATAAACAAGAAAAAATAAACTGGACTACAAAAATTTTTTCTAACTTATGCATTAAAGAACACTATCAAAGTTAAAAGGCAACCTATAGAATGGAAGAAAGTATTTGCAAATCATATATCTGACAGGGATCTAGCAAAGAACATATAAAGAACTTCTACAGCTATATAACAAAAAGACAACCCAATTACAAAATGGACAGAAGACTGAAAAATATTTCTCCAAGAATATATACAAATGGCCAACAAGCACACAGAAACATGCTCAACACCATTAGTCATTAGAGAAATACACATCAAAGCCACAGTGAAATACTATTTCATACCGACTAAGATGGCTATACTTTTTAAAAAGGAAAGCAACAAGTATTGGTGAGGATGTGGAGAAATTCAAATCCTCATACACTGCTTGTGGGGATATAAAATATTTAGCATCTGTATAAAGCAGCTAGCAGTTGTTCAATAAGTTAAACATAGAATTATTACATGACTCAACATTCCAAGGTATGTAGCCCCTAAATTGAGAGCAAGTAGTCAAAAAAAAAAAAACAAACCCAAAAACAAAAAACAAACTTGTACATGAACGTTCACATGAGCACTATTCAGAATAGCCATAAGGTATAAACAACCCAAATGCCCATCACTGGATGAATGGATAAACAAATTGTGGCGTATCCATACAAAGGAGTATTATTCAGCTATAAAAAGGAATCAAGTACTGATACTTGCTATAACTTGGATGGACCTTGAAAATATTTTGTTAAGTGAAAGAATCCAGACACAAAAGGTCACATATTATAAGAAAATCGAGTAAATTGGTCGTTGTTAGTGCTGAGGGGATGGGATAATGAGGAGTGACTGTTTACAGGTGCAGTATTACCTTTTGGAGCGATAAATATTTTCTGGAACAAGACAGTGGTGATGGTTGCACACATTGTGAAGGTACCAAATGTTAGTGGATTTTACTCTTTCAAATGGTAAAATGGTAAATGCATAAATTTTACTACATTAAAAAAAAGACAGATCCTTATGTAACTATACAGAAAGTAGCTTATGTTATATTGTCTTTAAAAAGCAAGTTACAGAAATGTGTATGTAGCATGATGGGGCACAGATGCATGCATGTGTATAAATTTAGAATACTTCTCAAGTTTTAGTTAAGATAATGCTAGCTGTTTTAAAAGATAAGTCCCCATACCTCATTGGCTTAAGTCAAGTAAAGTAAATTTGTTGCTCAAGTAAAATTCAAAATGTGTTGTTCTATTGTGAGCGAGTATCAACCTTCTAAACAGTGATTCAGGGTCCTTCAAGATGGGAGTCTGCCATCTTCATTATGGTGATTTTTATCAAACTGCTAGGGGAAGAACATGAAAGCACACACATGGGAGTTTTTGTGGGTCTGGCCTAAAAGTGTAGCACACCACTTAGGAACACATTTCATTGGTCAAAATGCAGTGGCATGGCCACATTTAACTATAAGGGAGACTGGTAAATAGAGTCTAGCTTTTTGCCTAGGAAGAAGAAAGAACAGGTTCCATGAACAGCGAATTAATCTCTTACACAAATATCTAAGAGTATATTAACTGACTTTACCTTTGGAAATTGAGTCAGAGAAAGAAGAAGAAAGAATAAAGATTCTCACTTTCCACCCTACTACTTTCTACCTATTTTGAATGATTTTTAATGAGCAGGACTATTAAGGGCTGAATTATGTCCCCTTCCCTCAAAATTCATGTTAAAGCCCTAAACCTAGTACCTCAGAATGTGACTGTGTTTGAAGCTAGGCCCTTAAGAGAAGTAATTAAGGGGTGGGGGGAGGGCACCTGGGTGGCTCCGTCAGGTAAGCATCCAACTCTTGATTTCAGCTCAGGTCATAATCTCAGGGTGTAGAATTGAGCCCTGCTTGGGCTGCACGCTCAGTGAGGAGTCTGCTTGAGATTCTTCTCTCCCTCTGCTCCTCCCACCACCCACACTCTCCAACTCTCCCTCTAAAATAAGTAAATAAAATCTTTAAAGAAGTGATTAAGGTAAAATGGGGCCATTAGGGTGGGCCCTAATCCAATTTGATTGGTGTCCTTATAAGAAGAGGACATTTGGACACACAGAGGAGAAACCATGTGAGAACACAAAGAGAAGGCAACCATCTGCAAGTCAAGGAGAGAAGACTCAAAACACACCAAACCTGCCAAATCCTTGATTTTGGACTTTTAGCCTCCAGAACTGTGAGAAATAAATTTTTTGTTGTTTAAGCCAACCCAGTCTGTGATACTTTGTTACAGCAGCTCTAGAAAATGAATACAATATATTTTAATAATAAAATAAAAATTAAGCCTTAATAGGATTCCCTAAGTTCTATTTTCAAAAGTCAGAGAAACAGCCTCCCCATACCCCAGTATCAAAACTCTTCCTTTTCCAGTAAGTGTCTAAAATACTCTTTAATGGTTTTACATAAAAACGTTTACAAGCCCCAGTTTAAAAACACCCAGAAAATGGTACATCACTTTCTAAGAACAATTAAGTTTCAAATTAACCAGAAAATTAACTGGCTAACTTAGATTCTGACTATGGCCATATACTATACTCAATTATTGCACTCCAAAATTTGCAGAGATGGAAAGTTCAATCCTCTTATGCTTTTGACTACTTTTTAATTTTTCTGGCTTTTATTGTAAATACACAGTGGTATTATAACCAGAAATAGAAATCTTTGGGTCCTCTGAATACAACTGTTGGTTAAGCAACAAGCAAAAATGTGGCAGTCACAAATACTTATTATGCAATCACCACAACAAACATACGAGCCAAGGAAGATGCTATATATTGTTGGCACATCATTAATGTAGATACTTACATACACGCATGAAATCGCAAATTAATGCAAGTCTAACCCCACTGTGGCAGGAATGACAACTGCTAATTACTTCTTCCTGGGATATGGAGAGGACTAAGGTATTATCCTCAGGATTTTCTTCTTCCATTGCTCTGATGCTGGATTGCCTTGTCTGACAGTTGTCATCAAATTGTACATCCTCTACATCCAATACAGCTCCATGCAAGATCATTCACTTACAGCTATGGGAAGCAACCTGCTGATTACAGAATTCTCAATCCATATAATCCGCATATTCTGTCTCCAGCCCACAAGATTCAGCAACTATATTTGATTTACTTCTCTATTTCTACATCAGTGTGAACTACTACTGTTCACCTGTGCCAGGCAGAACTCTGCTACATAAAATCTGGCCCAAGAATTCAAACAAATGCCCTCTGTGTGCATCTGGCTTGCACCTACTTCTACAGTATGCACATCTTTCCATAGTTTTAGAAAGCAAAGTATTATCTCGTGCAGTGATATCCTCTATCATTCGAATGCTATTTTATTGGTGGAGACATTTTTACTATCTAAAGTAAATGAAGCCAGAGCCTGAAATAAGGGAAAGAAGGAGTGTTCCAAGGTTCAGCGAACTCTTTCCAGGTGTTAGAAGTGATACCGGGGTCTAACACATCATAATTGAAGACAAAAGTCCCTATTCATACTGGTGATAGTCCTATAATTCTCAAGATCTGATCTTGTGATCTTCACTGTTCTTTGAATTTAGCCCTATGGTTTTCACAGTTTTAAGAATATTTTACTTTTTCTGTGATTGTGATTAGCATCCTTCTGTGAACCTATCACTAGAGGAATAGGAGTATTCTAGGAGCTCATGTGGTCAGAGAACCCAGGGGTGATTTTTTTTTTTTTTAAGACCTGAACAGAACTGTATTTAGAGTAGATGTAAAGTTTATCCACATATATCACCATTAACTTACTAAAGCTCCTCTTAAGACTACAGAAACATTGGAGTTTTATTTTGTGTACATGTACATATGTGTGTCTTCAGAAAACGTGTGATATAAAATTTGCTGACACAAATTTACTGGTTTCCAGGGTATAAGAAATGAAAAAGTTTGGAGCCTATTTGGAGAGAAGTGGAAGATTATTTTTCTGTAAATGAAATCAAGGCTGCCTACACCATATGCAGCAACCGTCCAAGGCTATGATTCAGAGTAAAACTACCTACCACCTGACCCTTGGAAATTCTAAGTGCTTCGGCAACAGCAGAAACTTTTCCTTTGTTGTATGGCCAGAGAGCCTCCCCTAACCGACCTACCCCCTCACCCCTGAACACAAACACACATGAAGCAAGAACTCCCAGGGTTCACTAACCCTGGCAATGTTAGAAAATTCAAGATAACAGAGAATGAAAAGCCCTCTCTTGAAATAAATAATTCCCTTTGGCAAGGAAATTACTAAAACAAAATTCAGTCAGAACAGATTGAAACATGGCATATAGTTTTATTTCTATTTTCTTTATTTGACATATGAGATCAGTCAGATCATGAGGGCTTACTGAAAAGATAAAGAAAGGAACCTTGGCTCTGTAATTTTTTTTTTCCTGAAAAGTCAATATATCTCTCAATTTACTACAACTAACGTAATCATCTCAGGCTCTAATTTATACAACCTAAGGCCCCAGTTACGTATTATTTTGCCCACGTCTCTTATAAAATCTAAAGCTCCCCTTTTCTCTATTTTAATTTACAAGAACTTAAATACACACCATCGCTATACACTGAGACTAAAAGTACTACCGTGTAATCATAATATTTACCATCATGAAACTAACCAACTATATTATGTCGTAATAACAGCTTAACAATTAGCTTTGGGTTTTTTGTATAAATATGTTTTATTAAATTCCCATAGAATGGGGATGCAGATGTAGTAGCGGCCACGGTTTTATAATCACAGGTTATTATCCTGCTGCCAGTAACTATGGGATACATTTTCAGTGTGGTCAGGAGGGTTCAGATGGTTTATTACATTACAGTGATTATAGCCAGTAGATTTTTGAATATCAAGTTCTTATTTAAAAGTATTAGACTAGAGGGGGGAAAAGAAGGCAGAGCAGTAGGGGACCCTATTCCAACCGATCCCCAGAATTGAGCTGGATATCTCCCAGGCCACTCTGAATACCCATGAAATCAACCTGAGATGTAAGAAGATCTATCTGGATCTCTACAAACAGAATATCACAGGCAGTTGGATTCGAGGTACAAAGCAGGGAGCCGTGATTCCACGGGCAGATATCGGAGGATAAATGGCAGTGGGAAGGAGCCTGGCTGTGGGGATCCTACACCGCCAGTGAGCGACAGCCTCACATGGAGGACAGGGCACAGACTCGCAAACTGGTAGTGGCTGGGAAAGGACTTTAAGGCCGCCCCCAGGACGGAAACCCGGAGCAGCGGGGCAGTGTGTGCAAACTGCGCGTGGCTGGTGGTTCTAGAAGCACAAAGGGCAGAGATGTGCCCCGACCTGGAGGCAGGACTGGGAGCGCTGCGGAGGGGAGCACAACCCAGGACACTGCAGTTTATAGCAGCACAGACAGAAACAGAGACGCTGTGGCCTGGAGAGCTCACTGAAGAACAGACTGTGGTCTCTCTGCTCTGAGGCAGAGGGTTGGAAACGGTCTCTTCTGCTCTGAGATGTGGAAAGCCACCAGGGAAAGCCGCCAGGGAAAGCTGCCAGAGAACAAAAGCCCCAAAAACTGATTCCCACTGAGCCCATCCCCCGCCACAGGGGGGCAGGGCAACTCCGCCCAAACAGGGTTGCCTGAGTAACAGTGTGGCAGGCCCCTCCCGCAGAAGACAGGCTGGGAAAACATGAGGCCAGCAACCCTAAGGTCCCTAGAAAACAAGTGCATCTGGCTTGTGTTGTGGTCAATAATTCGGACTTTATACATTCCCTCAACCACCCCTCAACAGAATGACTAGGAGGAGGAACCCCCACATTAGGAAATACTCAGAGATGATGACTTAATGCAGCAGATTTAAAAATGGATGCAGATATAACCAAGATATGGGAGATGGAATTCAGGCTAGCAACTGTGAAGACAATAGCTAGAATGGAGAAATCAATTAATGGCAACATAGAGTCTCTAAGGGCAGAAATGAAAGCTGAATTGGCAGAACTTAAAAATGCTATCAATGAGATCCAATCTAATCTAGATAATCTAACAGCTAGGGTAGGTGAGGCAGAAGAATGAATTAGTGACCTGGAAGACAATTTAATAGAAAAAAAGGAAAAAGAGGAAGCCAGGGAAAAACAATTCAGAATCCATGAGAATAGAATCAAAAAAATAAGTGACACCATGAAATGTTCCAATGTCAGAAATATTGGGATCCCTGAGGGGGTGGAGAAAGAGAGAGGACGAGAAGATATATTTGAGCAATCGTAGCTGAGAACTTCCCTAATCTGGGGAATGAAACAAACATTTGTGTCCTGGAGGCAGAGAGGACCCCTCCAAAGATCAAGGAAAACAGACCAACGCCCTGGCATGTAATAGTAAAACTCGCAAATCTTACAACCAAGGAAACCATCTTAAGGGCAGTTAGGGGGAAGAGATTCCTTACGTACGGACAGAGGAACATCAGAATAACGTCAGACCTATCCACAGAGACCTGGCAAGCCAGAAAGGCCTGGCCAAGACATATTCAGGGTACGAAATGAGAAGAACATGCAGCCAAGAATACCTTATCTGGCAAGGCTTTCATTTAGAATGGATGGAGAGATGCAGAGCTTCCAAGACTGGCAGAAGCTGAAAGAATATGTGACCACTAAGCCGGCCCTGCAAGAAATATTAAGGGGGATTCTATAAAAGGAGAAAGACCCCAAGAGTGATCTACAACAGAAATTTACAGGGACACTCTATAAAAACAACGTCTTCACAGGCAACATGATGACAATAAATTCATAGCTTTCAATAATGACTCTCAACGTGAACGGCCTAAATGCTCCCATAAAATGGCACAGGGTTGCAGATTGGATAAAAAGACAGAAACCATCCATATGCTGTCTACAAGAGACTCATTTTGAACCTAAAGATACATCCAGACTGAAAATGAAGGGATGGAGATCCATCTTCCATGCCAAGGGACCTCAAAAGAAAGCTGGGGTAGCAATTCTTATATCAGACAAATTAGATTTTAAGCTAAAGACTGTAGTTAGAGACACAGATGGACACTATATGTCTATCCAACAAGAAGATCTAACAACTGTAAATACCTACACCCCCAACATGGGAACAGCCATCTACATAAGCCAACTGTTAACCCAAATAAAGAGTCATATTGATAACAATACGTTAATTGTAAGAGACCTCAATACTCCACACTCAGCAATGGACAGGTCATCTAAGCAGGAAAACAACAAAGAAACAACAGCTTTGAATGACACACTGGACCAGATGGACCTCATAGATCTATACAGAACATCCCACCCTAAAACAACAGAATACTCATTCTTCTCGAGGGCACATGGAACTTTCTCCAGAATAGACCACATACTGGGTCACAAATCAGGTCTCAACCGATACTAAAAGACGGAGATTATTCCCTGCATATTCCCAGACCACAATGCTTTAAAACTGGAACTCAATCACAAAAAAAAATTTGGAAGAAATTCAAACACTTGGAAGCTAAAGACCACTCTTCTCAAGAATGTTTGGGTCAACCAGGAAATCAAAGAAGAACTTAAACAATTCATGGAAATCAATGAGAATGAAAACACATTGGTCCAAAACCTATGGGATACTGCAAAGGCAGTCCCAAAGGAGAAATACATAGACATCCAAGCCTCACTCAAAAAAATAGAGAAATCCCAAATTCACCAACTAACTCTACACCTTAAAGAACTAGAGAAAAAGCAACAAACAATGCCTAAGCTAAACATTAGAAGAGAAATAATTAAGATTAGAACAGAGATGAGTGAGTTAGGAATCAGAAACACAGATCAACAAAACTAGAAGCTGGTTCTCTGAAAGAATTAAAAAGATCGATAAACCACTGGCCAGACTTATCCAAAAGAAAAGAGAAAGGACCCAAATTAATAAAATTATGAATGAAAGGGGAGAGTTCACGACTAACACCAAGGAAATAGAAACAATTATTAGAAATTATTATCAACAACTATATGCCAATAAATTGAGCAATCTGGATGAAATGGAAGCCTTCCTGGAAACCTATAAACTGCCAAGACTGAAACAGGAAGAAACTGACAGCCTGAATGGGCCAATAATCAGTAATGAGATTGAAGCAGTGATCAAAAAACCTCCCAAAAAACAAGAGTCCAGGGCCTGATGGATTCCCTGGGGAATTCTAGCAAACATTCAAAGAAGAAATAATACCTATTCTCCTGAAGCTGTTTCAAAAAATAGAAACAGAAGAAAAGCTTCCAGACTCATTCTATGAGGTCAGCATTACCTTAATCTCCACACCAGGCAAAGACCCCATCAAAAAGGAGAATTTCAGACCGATATCACTAATGAATATGCATTCCAAAATTCTCAACAAAATCCTAGCTAGTAAGATCCAACAATACATTAAAAGGATCATCCACCACGACCAAGGGGGATTTATCCCCAGGATGAAAGGGTGGTTCAACAATCGCAAATCAATCAACGTGATAGAACACATTAATAAGAGGAGGAAGAAGAACCATATGGTCCTCTCAATTGATGCAGAAAAAGCATCTGACAAAATACAACATCCTTTCCTGATGAAAACTCTTCAGAGTATAGGGATAGAGGGAACATTCCTCAAGTTCATAAAATCCATCTATGAAAAACCCACAGCGAATATCATCCTCAATGGGGAAAAGGTGAGAGCCTTTCCCTTAAGATCAGGAACACGTCAAGGGTGCCCACTCTCACCACTGTTGTTCAACATAGTTCTAGAAGTCCTAGCAACAGCAATCAGACAACAAAAAGAAATAAAAGTATTCAAATTGACAAAGAAGAAGTCAAACTCTGTCTTTTCGCAGACGACATGATACTTTATGTGGAAAACCCAAAAGACTCCACCCCCAAATTACTAGAACTCATCCAGCAATTCAGTAATGTGGCAGGATACAAAATCAATGCACAGACATCAGGTGCTTTCTTATACACTAACAATGCAACTGTAGCAAGAGATTAGAGAAATGATTCTATTTACAATAGCACCAAAAACCATAAGATACCTCGGAATAAACCTAACCAAAGAGGTAAAGGATCTATACTCGAGGAACTACAGAATACTCATGAAAGAAATTGAAGAAGACACAAAAAGATGGAAAAACATTCCATGCTCATGGATCGGAAGAATAAACATTGTTAAAATGTCTATGCTACCCAGAGCAATCTATACCTTCCATGCCATCCCGATCAAAATTCCAATGACATTTTTCAAAGTGCTGGAACAAACAATCCTGAAATTTGTATGGAACCAGAAAAGACCCAGAATTGCCAAGGAAATGTTGAAAAAGAAAAACAATTTTGGGGGCATCACGTTGCCCAATTTCAAGCTATATTACAAAGGTGTGATCACCAAGACAGCATGGTACTGGCACAAAAACAGACATATAGGCCAATGGAAAAGAAGAGAGAACCCAGGGGGCGGAGCAAGATGGCGGAGGAGTAGAAGACCTGGATTTCATCTCCTCTCAGGAATTCAGCTGGATAGGATCAAACCATTCTGAACACCTACAAACCCAACAGGAGATCGAAGAAAGGAATAGCAACAACTCTCTGAACAGAAAAGCGACCACTTTCTGGAAGGTAGGACGTGCGGAGAAGTGAATCTGAGGCAATATTCGGGAGGATAGACAGCGGGGGAGGGGCCTCCGTCGGCCGCTTCTGGCAAGTGATGGAGCCGCGGAGCACAAAATCGGAACTTTTAAAAGTCTGCTCCGCCGAGGGACGTCACTCTGGTGGCTAAGCAGGGGGTGGAACCCTCCGGGACAGTGTGGTCTCAGGACCCTCGGGGTCACAAAAAGACCGGGGGTGCCTGAGTGTGGCAGAGCTCCCAGGTAACGGAGCAGGGAAGCCGGCTGCAGAGGCGGAGCCCAGACGCGGGCTCTCAGCTCGGGGTTGCCATAAACTGCGATCCGCGGCACAGTCGGGCCACTGCTCCTCCAGCAGGGACCCAACAAGCGGCAGATCTGGGGAGACTCACCTTCCTCCCCCGGGAGGAGCCGCGCGGGAGTGCACCGCAGGGATCGGCTGGGTTTGGAGATTCCACCCGGGGTCGGGTGCCAGAGATAGAAACGCGCGGTCACAGGCCGGGTGAGCACGGGGTGCGGCCGGAGACCGGGGAGACGGGAGTGACTGACGGCTTTTCTCTGGGGGCTCACTGAGGAGCGGGGCCCCGAGGTCTCGGTTCCTCCGGGGCGGAGATTGGGAGGCCGCCATTTTCACTCTCCGCCTCCAGAGTTGTACGGAAAGCTCCCAGGGAACAAAAGCCCCGGAGAGCAAACCCGAGCAGATTACTTAGCCAGGAGGGGGCAAGGGCGGGGCAATTCCTCCTCCGGCAGAGACATTTGGAAACCACGGCAACAGGCCCCTCCCCAGAAGATCAGCGAGAACAGCCAGCCAAGACCAAGTTTACCGATCAATGAGAATGGCAGAACTCCAGTGCTAGGGGAATACCGAACATAGAATTCATGGCTTTCTTACCATGATCCTTTAGACTTTCAAAGTTAATTTTTTTTTAACTGGTTTTTTTTTTTTTCTTTTTGAATTTTTCTTTTTCCCTTTTTCAACCAACATCTCATCAATCCCATTTTTTAAAAAAAACATTTTTATTTTTCATTTTAGAGTCATATTCTATCCCTTCATAGTAGTTACCCATATTTTTGGCTTATATATATAAGTTGTTCTCTTTAAAATTTTGAGATAGTTTCTTCTAACAGATTAAAATATACCCTAAATCTCTAGTATATGGTGTTTTCTATTCCCCTGCCTGATCACATCCTCTCCTTTCTTCTTTTTTCTTTTTTCTTTTTTTAAATCCTCTTCTTTCTTTTTTCAAACAACTTCTTATCAATTCCTTTTATAAAATTTTTTATAATTTCCATCTTTACAGTCATATTCCATCCCTTCATCAGATCAACCCTTATTTTTGTACATATATAAGTTTTTCTTTCTTTAAAATTTTGGGAGGCACTTTCTTCTAAAAGACCAAAATACACCCCAAATCTAGTGTGTGGCACTGATCTATATACCAGCCGGATCATATTTGATCACATTCTGGTTTTTTGTTGTTGTTGTTGTTTTGTTTTGTTTGTTTTTGTTTTTATCTTTATCTTTTTCTTTTTCTTTTTTTTCTTTCTCTTTTTTCTCTCTTTTCCTTTCTTTTCCCACTGCTTCAGGTCTTTTCTGATTTGTTTAGAGTATATTTTCTGGGGACGTGGTTACTCTGCTAGCATTTTGTTCTCTCATTAATCTATTCTCCTCTGCACAAAATGACAAGACGGAAAAAATCACCTCAACAAAAAGAACAAGAGGTAGTACCGACTGCCAGGGACCTACTCAATACGGACATTAGTACGATGTCAGATCTAGAGTTCAGAATCATCACTTTAAAGATACTAGCTGGGCTTGAAAAAAATATGGAAGTTATTAGAGAAACCCGTTCTGGAGAAGTAAAAGAACTAAAATCCAACCAAGTAGAAATCAAAAAGGCTATTAATGAGGTGCAATCAAAAATGGGGGCGCTAACTGCTAGAATAAATGAGGCAGAAGAGAGAATCAGTAATATAGAAGATGAAATGATGGAAAATAAAGAAGCTGAGAAAAAGAGAGATAAACAACTACTGGATCACGAGGGCAGAATTCGAGAGATAAGCGATACCATAAGACGAAACAACATTAGAATAATTGGGATCCCAGAAGAAGAAGAAAGAGAGAGAGGGGCAGAAGGTATAATGGAGCAAATTATAGCAGAGAACTTCCCTAATTTGGGGAAGGAAACAGGCATGAAAATCCAGGAAGCACAGAGAACCCCTCTCAAAATCAATAAAAATAGGTCAACACCCCATCTAATAGTAAAACTTACGAGTCTCATAGACAAAGAGAAAATCCTCAAAGCAGCTCGGGAGAAGAGATATGTAACCTACAAGGGTAGAAACATTAGATTGGCAACAGACCTATCCACAGAGACCTGGCAGGCCAGAAAGGGCTGGCAGGATATATTCAGAGCACTAAATGAGAAAAACATGCAGCCAAGAATATTATATCCAGCTAGGCTGTCATTGAAAATTGAAGGAGAGATAAAAAGCTTCCAGGACAAACAAAAACTAAAGGAATTTGCAAACACAAAACCAGCCCTACAGGAAATCTTGAAAGGGGTCCTCTAAGCAAAGAGAGAGCCTAAAAGCAACATAGACCAGAAAGGAACACAGACAATATACGGTAACAGTCACCTTACAGGCAATACAATGGCACTAAATTCCTATCTTTCAATAGTTACCCTGAATGTAAATGGGCTCAATGCCCCAATCAAAAGACACAGGCTACCAGACTGGATTAAAAAACAAGACCCATCGATATGCTGTCTGCAAGAGACTCATTTTAGAACCAAAGACACCCCCAGATTGAAAGTGAGGGGGTGGAAAACCATTTACCATGCTAATGGACACCAAAAGAAAGCTGGGGTGGCAATCCTTATATCAGACAAATTAGATTTTAAACCAAAGACTGTAATAAGAGATGAGGAAGGACATTATATCCTACTTAAAGGATCTATCCAACAAGAAGATCTAACAATTGTAAATATCTATGCCCCTAACATGGGAGCAGCCAATTATATAAGGCAATTAATAACAAAAGCAAAGAAACACATCAACAACAATACAATAATAGTGGGGGACTTTAACACCCCCCTCACTGAAATGGACAGATCGTCTAAGCAAAAGATCAACAAGGAAATAAAGACTTTAAAGGACACACTGGACCAAATGGACTTCACAGACATATTCAGAACATTCCACCCCAAAGCAACAGAATACACATTCTTCTCTAGTGCCCATGGAACATTCTCCAGAATAGATCACATCCTAGGTCATAAATCAGGTCTCAACTGGTACCAAAAGATTGGGATCATTCCCTGCCTATTTTCAGACCACAATGCTTTGAAACTAGAACTCAATCACAAGAGGAAAGTCAGAAAGAACTCAAATACATGGAGGCTAAAGAGCATCCTACTGAAGAATGAATGGGTCAACCAGGAAATTAAAGAAGAATTAAAAAAATACATGGAAACCAATGAAAATGAAAACACAACTGTTCAAAATCTTTGGGATGCAGCAAAGGCAGTCCTAAGAGGAAAGTATATAGCAATACAAGCCTTTCTCAAGAAACAAGAAAGGTCTCAAGTACACAACCTAACCCTCCACCTAAAGGAGCTGGAGAAAGAACAGCAAATAAAGCCTAAACCCAGCAGGAGAAGAGAAATAATAAAGATCAGAGCAGAAATCAATGAAATAGAAACTAAAAGAACAGTAGAACAGATCAATGAAACTAGGAGCTGGTTCTTTGAAAGAATTAACAAGATTGATAAACCCCTGGCCAGACGTATCAAAAAGAGAAGAGAAATGACCCAAATCAACAAAATCATGAATGAAAGAGGAGAGATCACAACCAACACCAAAGAAATACAAACAATGATAAGAACATATTATGAGCAACTCTATGCCAGCAAATTAGATAACCTGGAAGAAATGGAGGCATTCCTAGAGATGTATCAACTACCAAAACTGAACCAGGATGAAATAGAAAACCTGACCAGACCTATAACCACTAAGGAAATTGAAGCAATCATCAAAAATCTCCCAAAAAACAAAAGCCCAGGGCCAGATGGCTTCCCAGGGGAATTCTACCAAACATTTCAAGAAGAATTAATACCTATTCTTCTGAAACTGTTCCAAAAAATAGAAATGGAAGGAAAACTTCCAAACTCATTTTATGAGGCCAGCATTACCTTGATCCCAAAACCAGACAAAGACCCCATCAAAAAGGAGAATTACAGACCAATATCCCTGATGAACATGGATGCAAAAATTCTCACCAAAATACTAGCCAATAGGATCCAACAGTACATTAAAAGGATTATTCACCATGACCAAGTGGGATTTATCCCTGGGCTGCAAGGTTGGTTCAACATCCGCAAATCAATCAATGTGATAAAATACATTAACAAAAGAAAGAACAAGAATCATATGATCCTCTCAATAGATGCAGAAAAAGCTTCTGACAAAGTACAGCATCCTTTCTTGATCAAAACTCTTCAGAGTATAGGGATCGAGGGTACATACCTCAATATCATAAAAGCCATCTATGAAAAACCTACAGCGAATATCATTCTCAATGGGGAAAAACTGAGAGCTTTCCCCCTTAGGTCAGGAACGCGGCAGGGATGTCCACTATCACCACTGCTATTCAACATAGTATTGGAAGTCCTAGCCACAGCAATCAGACAACAAAAAGAAATCAAAGGCATCCAAATTGGCAAAGAAGAAGTCAAACGCTCACTCTTTGCAGATGATATGATACTTTATGTGGAAAACCCCAAAGACTCCACCCCAAAACTGCTAGAACTCATACAGGAATTCAGTAAAGTGGCAGGATATAAAATCAATGCACAGAAGTCAGTGGCATTCCTATACACCAACAACAAGACAGAAGAAAGAGAAATGAAGGAGTCGATCCCATTTACAATTGCACCCAAAACCATAAGATACCTAGGAATAAATCTAACCAAAGAGACAAAGGATCTGTACTCAGAAAACTATAAAATACTCATGAAAGAAATTGAGGAAGACACAAAGAAATGGAAAAACGTTCCATGCTCATGGATTGGAAGAACAAATATTGTGAAGATGTCAATGCTACCTAGAGCTATCTACACATTCAATGCAATCCCTTTCAAAATACCATCCACTGTTTTCAAAGAAATGGAACAAATAATCCTAAAATTTGTATGGAACCAGAAAAGACCCTACATAGCCAGAGGAATGTTGAAAAAGAAAAGCAAAGCTGGCGGCTTCACAATTCCGGACTTCCAGCTCTATTACAAAGCTGTCATCATCAAGACAGCATGGTACTGGCACAAAAACAGACACATAGATCCATGGAACAGAATAGAGAGCCCAGAAATGGACCCTCAACTCTATGGTCAACTCATCTTCGACAAAGCAGGAGAGAATGTCCAATGGAACAAAGACAGTCTCTTCAACAAATGGTGTTGGGAAAATTGGATAGCCACATGCAGAAGAATGAAACTGGACCATTTCCTTACACCACACACAAAAATAGACTCCAAATGGTTGAAAGACCTCAATGTGAGACAGAAGTCCATCAAAATCCTAAAGGAGAACACAGGCAGCAACCTCTTTGACCTCAGCCAAAGCAACTTCTTCCTAGAAACATCGCCAAAGGCAAGGGAAGCAAGGGCAAAAATGAACTATTGGGACTTCATCAAGATAAAAAGCTTTTGCAAAGCAAAGGAAACAGTCAACAAAACCAAAAGACAACCGACAGAATGGGAGAAGATATTTGCAAATGACATATCAGATAAAGGGCTAGTATCCAAAATCTATAAAGAACTCATCAAACTCAACACCCAAAGAACAAAGAATCCAATCAAGAAATGGGCAGAAGACATGAACAGACATTTTTCCAAAGAAGACATCCAAATGGCCAACAGACACATGAAAAAGTGCTCAATATCGCTCGGCATCAGGGAAATCCAAATCAAAACCTCAATGAGATACCACCTCACACCAGTCAGAATGGCTAAAATTAACAAGTCAGGAAATGACAGATGTTGGCAGGGATGCGGAGAAAGGGGAACCCTCCTACACTGTTGGTGGGAATGCAAGCTGGTGCAGCCACTCTGGAAAACTGTATGGAGGTTCCTCAAAAAGTTGAAAATAGAGCTACCCTATGATCCAGCAATTGCACTACTGGGTATTTACCCCAAAGATACAAAAGTAGGGATCTGAAGGGGTACGTGCACCCCGATGTTTATAGCAGCAATGTCCACAATAGCCAAACTGTGGAAAGAGCCAAGATGTCCATCGACAGATGAATGGATAAAGAAGAGGTGGTATATATATACAATGGATTTTATGCAGCCATCAAAAGGAATGAGATCTTGCCATTTGCAACGACGTGGATGGAACTGGAGGGTATTATGTTGAGTGAAATAAGTCAAACAGAGAAAGACATGTATCATATGATCTCACTGATATGAGGAATTCTTAATTGTAGGAAACAAACTGAGGGTTGCTGGAGTGGGGGGTGGGGTGGGAGGGATGGGGTGACTGGGTGATAGACACTGGGGAGGGTATGTGCTCTGGTGAGCGCTGTGAATTGTGCAAGACTGTTGAATCACAGATCTGTACCTCTGAAACAAATAATGCAATATATGTTAAGAAAAAAAAAGAAGAAGAAGAAGAAGAAGAAGGTAGCGGGAGGGGAAGAATGAAGCGGGGGAAATTGGAGGGGTAGACGAACCATGAGAGACGATGGACTCTGAAAAACAAACAGGGTTCTAGAGGGGAGGGGGGTGGGAGGATGGGTTAGCCTGGTGGTGGGTATTGAGGAGGGCACATTCTGCATGGAGCACTGGGTGTTATGCACAAACAATGAATCATGGAACACTTCATCTAAAACTAATGATGTAATGTATGGGGATTAACATAAGAATAAAAAAAAATAAAAATAAATTAAAAAAAATAAGAATAGAGAACCCAGATATGGGCCCTCAACTCTATGGTCAAATAATCTTCAACAAAGCAGGAAAAAATGTCCAATGGAAAAAAGACAGTCCTCTCAATAAATGGCGCTGGGAAAATTGGACAGCCACATGCAGAAGAATGAAACTCGGCCATTCTCTAACACCATACACAAAGATAAACTCAAAATGGATGAAAGACCTCAATGTGAGACAGGAATCCATCAAAATCCTAGAGGAGAACATAGGCAATAACCTATTTGACATTGGCCACAGCAACTTCTTTCAAGATACATCTCCAAAAGCTAGTCAAAGAGAAGCAAAAATGAACTTTTGGGACTTCATCAAGATAAAAAGCTTCTGCTTTTATCACCAAAACAAAGAGGCAACCCACAGAATGGGAGAAGATATTTGCAAATGACACTACAGATAAAGGGCTGGTGTCCAAGATCTATAAAGAACTTCTCAAACTCATCACCCAAAAAACAAATAATCAAGTTAAAAAATGTGCAGAAGACATGAACAGACACTTCTCTGAAGAAGACATACAAATAGCTAACAGACACATGAAAAAATGTTCATCATCATTAGCCATCAGGGAAATTCAAATCAAAACCACATTGAGATACCACCTTACACCAGTTAGAATGGCAAAAATGGACAGGGCAAGAAACAACAAATGTTGGAGAGGTTGCGGAGAAAGGGGAACCCTCTTGCACTGTTGGTGGGAATGCAAGTTGGTACAGCCACTTTGGAAAACAGTGTGGAGGTGCCTCAAACAGTTAAAAATAGAGCTACCCTATGACCCAGCAATTGCACTACTGGGTATTTACCCCAAAGACACAGATGTAGTGAAAAGAAGGGCCATATGCACACCAATGTTCATAGCAGCAATGTCTACAATAGCCAAACTGTGGAAAGAGCCGAGATGCCCTTCAACAGATGAATGGATAAAGAAGATGTGGTCCATATATACAGTGGAATATTACTCAGCCATCAGAAAGGATGAGTAGCCAACTTTTACATCAACATGGATGGGACTGGAGGAGATTATGCTAAGTGAAATAAATCAAGCAGAGAAAGTCAATTATCATATGGTTTCACTTATTTGTGGAACATAAGGAATAGCATGGAGGACATTAGGAGAAGGAAGGGAAAAATGAAGGGGGGGAAATTGGAGGGAGAGATGAACCATGAGAGACTATGGACTATGAGAAACAAACTGAGGGATCTAGAGGGGAGGGGGGTGGGGGGATGGGTTAGCCTGGTGATTTGTTATTAAGGAGGGCACGTATTGCATGGAGCACTGGGTGTTATACGAAAACAATGAATCGTGGATCACTGCATCAAAAACTAATGATGTGGGGCGCCTCGGTGGCTCAGTCGTTAAGCGTCTGCCTTCGGCTCAGGTCATGATCCCAGGGTCCTGGGATCGACCCCACATCAGGCTCCCTGCTCAGCGGGAGGCCTGCTTCTCCCTCTCCCACTCCCCCTGCTTGTGTTCCCTCTCTCGCTGTGTCTCTCTCTGTCAAATAAATAAAATCTTTAAGAAAAAAAAAAAACTAATGATGTATTGTATGGTGATTAACATAACATAATAAAACAAAATTTAAAAAAACTGTAAGTGTAAGCCTTCTGATTTGAATGTGTTAGTGTAAATCGATGTGAAATCTCTTCCCTCACAGCATTCTGAGGATTATAATATAGAAAGCCACCTACTTGGGGTGACCTAATCTTGATCTGCTCTATGGACACAGGGATGGGCAGAACCAAAATCACTATTTAAACAGAATTTTAAAAAAGGGGAACTTCAGATTTTATAAAAGCAACTCTTTGGACTTCTGCTTTCATGGAATTGTCTTGGTCAAGGATTTCTGTTTCAGGTAATAAAAGGTTTATTTCATGAAAGATAATTATGGGAAACGTTGTGGAGATATTAAGTGCTTATTTCGGCCTTGATAAAACAAATAAAATATTTATTAAAGACTTACTCCATATATTATACATATTTTAGCCATTTATTTAATTATACCATTAAAATAAGTATAAAATGTTTATCTCCCTTTTCAACTAGGTTAAGGGACTTGCCCAAGATTATACACCAGCAAGTAGTATATTAACTGTCTAAATGAAGATTCCTAAAGTTCCTAAATAAAGATTCCTAAAATTCCAAGACGATCTAAGTAACTCAAAAACAAATGAATTCATCAACTCAATAAAGTATTTAACTTTCTGCTTGTCATTAAATAGAGTTTCTAATTTTTTAAATATACTTTCTTCTTTAGAGCAGTTTTTGATTCACAGCAAAATTGAAAGGAAGGTAGAGTTCCCACATATCCTCTGTCCCCATATGCAAAACCTGCCCACTATCACCATCCTGCACCACAGTGGTACGTGTGTTTTAACCAATGAACTTACAATGACAAATCACTCTCATGCCAAGTCCATAGCTTACATTAAGGTTCACTCTTAGTGTTCATTCTATAGGTTTGGACAAATGTACAATGACATGTATCCATCACTGTGGTATACAAAATAGTTTCACTGTCCTAAAAATCTGCTGTGCTCTGCCTATCCAACCCTCCGTCTCCCAACCCCTCTAAACCACTGATCTTTTATGGTCTCCATAATTTTGCCTTTTCCAGAACGCCCTATAGTTGGAATCCTACAGTATGTAGCCTTTTTCGAGTGGCTTCTTTTCATTTAGTAGCATGCATTTAAGGTTCCTCCATTCTTTTCCTGGCTTCTTGGCTCATTTCTTTTTAGCACTGAGTAATATTCCATTGTCCGGATGCACCACAGTTTGCTTATCCATTCACAGATTTGCTAATTTCAAACATCTAAATTAAGCAGCAGAGTGAGGTTCTAAGTACCTCTAGAATAAGAATATATCACCAGCTCAAGTATACATCATTCATGCAAGTCTTCATGACTAGTCCTGCACATTTTTGCTCCTGGTCTCTAGAAACTCTTTGCCCGTTATTTGAGGTCAAGAATATAAATGTATACTTGCTTGGATCAGCACCCATCCAACCAAGAATTTTGTCTCTGATGGTAGTTCCAAACAACATTCTGTGAAAGAACATAGTTGTACTTCAAGGCACCAACACTAAATATTATGCCATCGCTGTAGAGAGCCTAGCTTTCTCTTAGTTATCTAGTCATCAACCACATAAAAATCCCTTGAAGTAAAGCAGTCGTGCATTCATCAATCATATTATCAAGGCTACTTTTGTTTTATTGAGCCCCCAAAAAGCTTACATCTGGCAGTTATCAAATCCCATTTAATGCTGAAGGTGAACAGATTAGATAATTCAAGGCTTAAAATAGATTTTAATAACTGATGCCTTTCCACAATTTCTTTTGCTTTGGATCACCAATGATACCATGTTCTTCTTTCAGAAAATAAATTTAAAAACACCAGCATAAATAGGGAAAAGCAGAAGTACGTTTCTTGGTGTTAATTTCTTTTTCATATGTTTGGGCTTTAGTACACATTTAGTAACAGAACTGACATAGTGCCAATGGAGTCTTTGCAATACACCATATAAATAATGAGGCCAATTCTCGTGGTTCTTGGTCTTGTATCTTCCCAATAACAAGATTACATTTACTATTTTTTTTAAATATTTTATTTATTTATTTGACAGAGAGAGACACAGTGAGAGAGGGAACACAAGCAGGGGGAGTGGGAGAGGGAGAAGCGGGCTTCCCGCAGAGCAGGGAGCCCGATGCGGGGCTCGATCCCAGGATCCTGGGATCATGACCCGAGCCGAAGGCAGACGCTTAACGACTGAGCCACCCAGGTGCCCCTACATTTACTATTTTTTTAATGGGGTATAACATACACGACATAAAATTTACCAGTTTAGTCATTTTAAGTGTAAAAATCGGTGGCACTAAGTATATTTACATTATTGTACAACCATCACCACAGTTTGCCTCTAGAATTTATTCATTTTCTGGAATGGAAACTCTGTACCCATGAAACAGGAACTCCCATTATCTCTTCCCCCCAGATCCTGGCAACCACCATTTACTTCCTGTCTCTATGAATCTGACTATCCTAAGTGCCTCTTTTAGGTGAAATCATAAAATATTTGCCTTTTTTTTTTTTTCTGACTGGCTTATTCAACTTAGAATTAACATCTTCAAGGTTTATCCACGTTGTAGCACGTACCAGAATTTCCTTCCTTTTCAAGGCTGAGTGATATTCCATTGTATGGGTAGACAACCTTCGTTTATCCAATCATCCATTAATTGAAATTTGGGTTGCTTCCACCTTTTGGTTGTGAACAATACAGCTGTGTACAAATATTTGTTTGGTTCCTTGCTTTCAAGTATTTTGGGTATATATCCAGAATTGGAATTACTGGATCATATGGTAATTCTATGCGTAATGAGGAACTGTAATAATGGTACCATTATTACATTTCCGCCAGCAATGCCCAAGACTCTTAATTTCTTCACATGCCAATACTTTCTATTTTCTCTTTTTTAAAATAGTAGTCATATAAACATCTAGTAAGGTATTTATAGAGTTATAGCTCCAAAATACTTACTAGTAGTAGTAGTAGTAGAAGTGAAAGCAGCATCCTATTAAAGGCCTGTTTTGAAAGATACCTCATGGGATTGCAAATATCAAGGCACCAGGACTTATAAATAGAAATTTAACAAATACCCATCATAGAAAGAGCCAGAGTTGCTAATTTCTGTGCTGCTCAGGGTTTTCTTGTCAAACTTCTCAAATATGCGCACTCATAATTACATTCTAATAGGTACATTACTTTGAATTTTTCCTCCTTGGGGCTATTTAAATGCAAATGTCATTACCTCTAATTTGAGCTACTCTCAATGCTCTGAAGTCAGACTGGGCCCATCTGGCTATTCAAAGGCAGCCCAAGCACACACATCTGCCAAAGGGCAGGTTTGCGTATGGGCTCTCGTGCCTCCACAGTACTGTCTTCAGCCTGTGCCACGTGCCTTTAGGACACAGGCTTTCGGGGTGGAACTTCTTCATGCAGATTAGCTTCTATTTGGTGGATTCAAGGTAAGCAAATGTGTTCTTTTTTTTTACCTAACATTTCATCTGTACTTCCACGAGTCTATTGATCTGCTCTTGACAAAAAAAAAAAAAAAAAAATACTCTGCAAAGGACAAGATCTAAATGGAGCAAAACCAATGGAGCTCTAAAATCTGCAAATAAACTTGTTAAATACAAGCAGTTTTGGAAATTTAACATTTAGCCATTGTTCCTAATCGGAAACAGGAACTTCCCTGACACCAGAGCGAAAAAGAGCCCTTCTGGAAAAAGTCCAATAACCCTGTTTGAAAATGGTAAACATCTGGTTGGTCACACAGGCATTAGGCCTTACTTTTTGCTACCTTCCTTTTTTTTTGGTAAGATTTATTTATTTGAGAGAGCGCATGTGCCAGAGCAAATAGTGGGGCGAGGGGCAGGGGGAGAGGGAAAGAAAGAATCTCAAGCAGACTCTACACCTAGCACCGAGCCCGAAGCAAGGCTTGATCCCATGACCCTGAGATCATGACCTGAGCCGAAATCAAGAGTCGGATGCTCATCTGACTGAGCCACCCAGGCACCCCTTGGCATCTTCTCTATGGTCCTTCTTGCCTAGAGGGGCACCTGGACTGTCTAAATATCCAGTTCTGTGTGGCTGATGGAATGCCTAAGTGCCAGTGTTTTTACTGGAGTGCTTTAAAAGTTCCTTTAAAGATAAAGCCTAGAAGACAGTGATTCGAGCTAGAAATTTTGTAGTGTTTCCTAAACCTGTCAACCATTGTAAATGCTTTTAAAGCTCAAGTGTGTTACGTACATGAAGAGCAGTTCTTAAATATTTTGTCTTCAGTACGTGATACATACTAAACTCTTAGGAGACTCCTTTTAAAGTATAAAATATCACAATGCCCTTATGTAAATGTTTGCTGCAGCTAAAGCACGTTCTACTTTTAGCAAGACAAAAGAGAAAGGAATGGTATTTGGGCTCTTTTCAAGAAAGAAAAAGAAAAGAAGGCCAATGATTCTGAATGAAAGAAGTGATCCTAACCACTGACCAAGACAGCCTTAACATTCCCTTTAACTTGATTAAACTTTAGACAGGCTTCTTCCTGACCATAGGCCCCTGATGTCCCTTTCTTCGAGTACTGACTTTAGAAAACTAGTAATTGTTAATTCTTTCTCTGCTTCTTTGAAATGTATGTAAATCTTCTCCCAGCCTCTTGCCAGTTTTGCAACCCAGGAAATATCTTGCACATGGATCTGGGAACCATCTCTTTGAAGGGTAAATATCAATGAGGATAGGATGATCGAACCCCTATCTTGCAGTCTCTGTGGGAAGGTGGAAGCCTAACTTCAACGGATGTCAATTAGCAAGCACAGGTGGTCTAATCACAGTAAAAAACATTTGCAAACTCAGGAATAAACTCAGTGTGTTGCACACATCCTATTAATTAACCTCCTTCCCTAACATCCTCTGGTACTTTTCCACTAGCTCACCCCAGGGCTTAAAAACTCTCCCACTTTCTGTTTCAGTGAATGTGAATTCAGTCCCTCCCACTTATTGTAACAGCCTGAGTCAAGTCTTCCTTGCCTACTTAACCTTGGGGCAATTTTGGCTTTCATACTACATAATGATGGAGATGCTTAGCTTAGTTCTCCAATTGTCAGCTCATCTCACCTTTTTAGTATTTACTGAAGAGGAGAAGGAAATATCCTTTTCTTGGCTTTGACATGTACAATATGCAACTCTTATTATTTCATCTACTCCTCCAAGTTAAGGTGACCAACTGCCCCCATTTGCTCAGGACTGAAGGCTTTTCCCGGACATGGTAGTCAGTTCTAAAACCAGGGAAGCCCCAGGGAAACCACGACAGTTGGTTATACCCTATACCCAATTTGGCATTGCATTATGCATTAACACCTGATCTGGGGAGTTAAGGAACATTCAGTAGCCTAGTGATACAGTCAAGTTTCATGGTCCAAATCTTAGGCTCCCAAGGTCCAGTCCCAGGTTTGAGCGCTTAATAGGTTTTAAAACACTTTTTTTCCTCAAGTTTTTATTTAAATTCCAGTTAGTTAACATACAGCGTAATACCAGTTTCAGGTATAATTTAGTGATTCATCACTCACATACAACCCCTGATCCTCATCACAACAAATGCCCTCCTTAATACCCACCATCCATTTAACCCATCCCTCCACCCACCTCCCCCTCCAGGAACCCTCAGTTTGTTTTCTATAATTAAGAGTCTGTTTTCTGGGGGGAAAAAGGGAGAGAGAAAGCGAGAGAGACACACACAAATCATGAGAGACTCAACTACAGAGAAGTGGGGGTTGATGGAAGGGGTGGGTGGGGAATGGGATAGATGGGTGATGGGTTTTGAGGGCACTTGTTATGATGAGCACTGTAAAGGATGAACCACTGAACTCTACTCCTGAAACCAATATTGAACTGTGTATCAACTAACTAGAATTGATATTAAAAATTTTTTTAAAAGTCGGTTTTCTGGTTTGCCTCTTTTGTCCCCCTCTATGATCATCTGCTTGGTTTCTTAAATTCCACGTATGAGTGAAATCATATGGTATGTGTCTTTCTCTGACTGACTTGTTTTGCTTAGCATAATACACTCTAGCTCCATCCATGTTGTTGCAAATGGCAAGATCTCATTGTTTTTTTAATGGCTGAGTAATGTTCCATTGCATATATATACCACATCTTTATCCACTCATCAATCAGTGGACACTTGGGCTGTTTCCATAATTTGGCTATTGTTGATAATGCTATAAACATCAGGGTGCATGTGTCCCTTCGAATTAGTATTTTTGTATCCTTTGGGTAAATACCTAGTAGTTCAATTGCCGGACCGTAAAGCATTGTTGATAATGACAATGGTGTTACAAAGACCTAAGTGACACGTCCTGTCATCAAGCAATTTACATTATGAAATGCCAAATGCTGTAAGATCCCACTTAATACAAGTTGAAACGCAATCACTTCCTTGTGAAAAAAACAGCACCTGCTTTAGCAAGAACATGGCACTGACTTGATCTTAATGAATGGTATAATAGGTAATAGGTAATTAGGTATATAGATAATAGGTAAATAGGTAAAAGGTAATTAGGTAAATAGGTAATATAACCCTTCAGAAAACCCCATATGAATCCTAAAACCTGTTGGCAATACTATGCTGTGGAAGTAAGTGAAGCTTACCTCAATGAGAACAAAGAGAGGCTATTTATTCGGAGCTTGCGATAGCAAGGGAGTCAGCTACCATCACTTGCATTTGGCAGAGACTCAAAGGCAGGTAGAAGACTTGAAAAGCTTTGTAGTTTTCAAAAAGAAAGGCTTCACGCATGTAGTAATTAGAAGTTGTTGGCATGCAGAAGCTGAAGACAGGCTAGATAGAAGTGAAGCATCTTATATGCTTATTTAGGGAGCACATTTAGCTTTCTCTGGTTGGCCATGAGTTAGAAGTAGGTGAAAAATACAGGGAAGCTTCCCGTGATTGACCAAGTTTTGGCCGTTCTGGACTAATTGCCACAGAGGTTATGGTTTGGCTTCCCACACAGGTTGCTGCCAAGATTGTAGGTCCGAGTCCTGTTGGCACAGATGGACTGACCAATGTCCCTTTCCCTTCTCTTGGGAACATATTCTTTATCCTTAGAAAAGTAGGGAAGTCACAGAGCCCTTTCCTGTCCTGTTGTTTCACATGTAAGACAGTAGATAATTAAATTTGAAGTCACCATTGGCTCATCATTTCTGCCCTATACAAAGTAATAAAGTAACCCCTCTCCCACCATGGCTTTGTAGAACAATGCATGCTGTAAGAGAGGGTACTCCTATGCCCTGCCATTGATATAGGACTGATCACAATGACAGGTGAAGGACTCAGGAATGATCTAGACAACAAAACATCTCCTCCTATAGGTAAAAGTTGGCACAGAATGTGGGAAACATCCAGGTGCTTTTAAACACTGAAACTAAGAAGGGAATAAGGAACACTGACAACTCCTTTTTTTCAGTCTTTGTCCCTTATTTTCCTGAAGAATATTTATCTTTATGATTTTAAAAATCCTACTGTTCTGGACCAGAGTATGGAGACTGTGAAAAACTAAAGTAAGTGAATCTGAGAGAATCATCCAGTTGAAGCACACTGTGACTTAAGTTATATAGTGATATCACTATAGTAATAACTAGAGACAAAAACCTAAAGCTAGAAAGACATCATGGTATATATTGCCCTAAGTAGATGGATTTTGAGAGAGAATCCCACCAGGACAACATCAGGTGCGATTCAAATTCATAAAAGCAAAAGGTATAGATAAATGCAAGGAGCATCAGTATCCAGAGAGCCCATGTAGAAGGCAGAGTATGGGGTGAGGAGTTCCAGAGGATGGAGTTTTCAGTGCCATGTGAATATATCATAAGGGGAAAACAGGCAAAGCAGGACTCACGAGCAGGGTCCATGTACGGGAGAGCATGACAAATAAGGGAGGAGACCAGGTTCATAAAACAATAGCAGCAAACATGTAATTGCAGCCAAAGTACAGTTAAATATTAAAAGGTCCACATTATTGCATAAAACGTGTCATAGGGAGGTTGACTTATTTTTCCACGTAGGTATGAAAACCAGAACATGTCACACAGAAGCCTGTGCAACGGAGGAGCTCTTTCAAAGAACTTAGATTGAAAGGTATTTGATGGCATGGATAGTGACTCATCAATATTTGATTATCCCATGTGCCCAGTACAGTGCCTTACATAGATAATGTGTTTAATACATTTTTGTTAAAATGGCATCCATGTAGAAATCAAACAACAAACTTGCTTATTAGCCCTGCAAGAAATAACTTATACTCCAAATACTACAATACTCATGCTTGACTTATGCTAAAAATGTCAGTCAGTCCATTCATCTCTTTTGTCCCTCTTGTTGCAATGTGAAAGTTTATTAAGCCATTTTGTACCATGTTTTTCCATAAAAACATACGAATGAATATTTCATTTCAAAATATTAATAGCTTCCATATTATAAGCACTAAAATGCGGCAGCTATTTATTGCACTGTTTTCAATAAACATTATATCATTTTCCACAAGAATTCTATAACATAGGCACTATTTTTATAACAAGCTAAAAAAAAAACATGGAATTGAAGGTAAGAGATATTTATTAATTAACCAAGGAACCAGTATTTATACTCAAGCATTCACCAGGACTTTCACTCCTTAACCAAAATTCTACACCAATTTAGGATACACTTCCATACTATTCACATAGCTATCCCAGATACATTTTAATTAAAGTTCAGCAATTTGTGCAGATCACACAGCTAGTGATAGCAGAAATAAACTTAGATTTTGACATAACATGTGGACTATTACAACTAAAAAAGACCTTGTAAAAAGAGTAACAGCTCGAAGAACGGCTCTCTCATCACGAACTACTAGAAAACTGAATACATTAAAGAATTATATTCAGGAGTGCCTGGGTGGCTCAACCAGTTAAGCGTCTGACTCTTGATTTCAGCTCAGGTCATGATCTCAGGGTCGTGGGATCGAGCCCCTGCGTTGGGCTCCACACTCAGCTGGGAGTCTGCGTGAGATTCTCTCTCCCCCTCCTCCCATTCATCCTATCAATTAATCAATCAATAAAATCTTTTTTTTTTTTTAAAGATTTTATTTATTTATTTGACAGAGAGAGAGCGAGAGCCGGAACACAAGCAGGGGGAGTGGGAGAGGGAGAAGCAGGCCTCCCGCTGAGCAAGGAGCCTGATGTGGGACTCGATCCCAGGACCCCGGGATCATGACCTGAGCCGAAGGCAGACGCTTAACGACTGAGCCACCCAGGCACCCCAATAAAATCTTTTTTTAAAAAGTGTCTTTTGTCACATAAGGTAACATTCACAGTTTCCAGAGATTTGAATCTGGGTATTTGGGGGGCCATTATTCAGCTACCAAAGGTCCAAATGGCTTCACTGGTGAATTCTACCAAATATTTAATAAAAATACTGATTCTATATAAATTCTTTCAGAAAACAGAGATGGAGCAAACACTTTCAACTCACTATATGAAGACATTATTACCCTGATACCAAAATCAAAGACATTAAGAGAAAAAAAAATAACTATAAAATGATTTGCCTCATGAATATAAAGAAATATCTAGCCAAATGTTAGAGAACACAGGAAGATATACAAACCATGTTTTATAACTAGAAGAAGTTTATAAAAAGAACGAAAAGTTGGTTTGACATTCCTAATTAATTAATATTATTAAAATAAACACCATCAGTTGATGCAGAAAATGTTTACCAAAATTAAACACCCACTCATCATAAAAATTTTCACAAAACTAAGAGCAGGGACATTTTCTTGAACTGATAAAGGAAATCTACATAAGAGCTTCAGCTCATTATACTTAAATGAATGGTTTCTTCCTAAGATCATGATTAAAACAAGAATGTCCTTTCTTACCACTTCTAGTCACCGTTGTTCTGGAAGTTCTAGGCAGTGCAATAGGCAAGAAAAAAAATATTAAAGGAATGCAGATTGATTAACAAGGTCACAGGTCAAGATCAATTGTACAATGTACAATGTACAATAAGTAGCATTTCTATGTACTAAAACACAACCACTGGAAACTGAAAAAAAAAATTTTTAACACTTGTATCCAAAATTGGATGTAAGTATAAATTTAACAAAGCATATGCAAGAGCTGTACACTGAAAGCTCCTAAATACTGCAAAAGAAATTTTAAAGGACCTGAAAATAGAGATATTCCATATTAGTATACTGGAGTTAATACTGCTATGATGTGAATTCTCCACATACCAATCTACACAGTTAATGTGATCCCAATCAAAATCCCATGAAAATTTTTTGGTAGAAATTGACAAGCACACTATAAAATTTGTATAAAAATATAATGGACCTGAACAATTAAAATTCTTTTTAAAAGGAGAACAAAGTTGATGGACTACCTGCTTTCAAGATTTATTATAAAGCTACAGTAATCAAGACGTGTTTTTGGCATCTAAGAGAATTAGAATAGAAGGTCTAGAAACTGAACTCACATATATGATGAATTTATTTATGACACCAACATCCATTAATTCAGTGGAAGAAGTGTAGTCCACTCAACAAATGGTTTTGTAATTTTTAGATATTGTACGTAAAAATATACACTGCAACTCTCCCCTTTCCCCATACACGGACAAACTTGAAATTGATCATACACCTAAATCTAAGAGTGAAAACTATAAACTTCTAGGAGAAGATATTTGTGAGCTGGGTTAGGCAGCAATTTCTTAAGAAGACATAAACAAATGAACCATAAAAAAAACCCAAAAAGTTTTGCTCTTAAAAAAAAAAAATTGTTTGCATTGGTGAGAAAAGGCAATCCAGAAACTGGGAGAAAATATTTGAAAAGATAGATCTCATAAAGGTTTTGTACCTAGAATAGTTAAAAGAACTTTTATATCTCATTAAGAAGACAATCAAACCAATTAAAAATGGGCAAAAGATTTGAACAAACACTGCAACAAAGAAGGTATATGAAATTCCAATAAGCACGTGAAAAGATGTTCAATAGGATTGGGCATTCTGAAAACGCAAATTAAAACCATAATGAGCTACGACTGCCACCCATTACTTAGCAATCACTCCCAGATATTTCCCCAAGAGAAATGAAAACACGTCTGTAGAAAAAACAACAACAAACAACTTCAGTGTGAATATTCACAGAAGCTTTATTCACAATAACCAAAACCTTGTAATAATTCAAATGTCACTGAAGTGAGAGAAAGCAAGGAGCAGCCGGAGCCCGAGAGTGGGGGGAGGAGACCGACTACATAACAGCCCCAAGGAACTTTTGGGAATGATGGGAATGTTCTACATCCTCATCGTGCTGGTGGTTACCTAAGTGTATTACGTTTGTCAAATCTCACTTGTGTTATTTTAAATTGGTGAAATTGTATTGTATGTAAACTGAAAGGATTATGCTGATTTAAAAAATGATAACTCCTTCCCCCCCAAAAAAAACATGACTTAAAAAGATTTGGAGCCAAACTGTTTGGGTTTCAACCCTGGCTTTGCCAGTCACTATTGGTGTGACCTTGGAAAAGTGACACAGCCCTTCTGTGGTTTAGCTCCCTTTTCTGTACCAGGTGGATGATGAATCAGCCTCACAGGGTTGCTGTCATCTACTTACACAAAACACACAGAGTGTCCTGCACAAAGCAAGCGTTCAGTGAATGCTTGCTCTTCTCAGCCGCTGCTCCCGACCCTGCACACCTCACTAATGCTGACATTGATCGGACCATTTCAATTCTATGTAGTGTTTGTTAACTTTAAAAATGTTGTGATGACCTGCATCCCTATGGTCTATAAAGATGTGGAAAGCCCATTCACCCTCTCTTACAAGACATTCTTTGTAACACAGATTCAAGGAAGGTTGCTACAACAAGCATCAGCACCCTGAAAATATGCGTTCGTCTAATAGAGATTTTTTTTTTTTTAATTTGGCCTAAGTCTTAGATGGATGTACTCTTTCACCTTAAATAAACCAAGTTTTACCATGGAGGTAGATCAAAAAGCTATACTAATTTGATCAAAATCTATTATTTCAACAGTTTGCCAGCAGCGTATTCTTTTTGTACAGTTTTGCTTTCATTTCTGATAAGTCGTGTAAAATTGTCTTTCAAGATTGATACAAGTCTCCCAGTTTGTTTAACATAGTGCAATTTATTAGGCTTAGAAATTTCCCTTGAGGGGCACCTGGGTGGCTCAGATAGTTAAGCGTCTGCCTTCGGCTCAGGTCATGATCTTGGGGTCCTGGGATCGAGTCCCACATTGGGCTCCTGGCTCAGCGGGGAGCCTGCTTCTCCCTCTCCCTCTCCCCCTGCTCATGCTCTCTCTCCCTCTCTCTCTCTCTCTCTCTCTCTCTATATATATATATATATATAATCTGTGTCTCAAATGAATAAATAAAATCTGGAAAAAAAAAAAGATTTCCCTTGATGAAGATTTTTTTAAGGCATCAAACTTAGGAACTTGTATCTGATCAACAATTTTGCCCTAGATATCTCATCTCCCCCTTCACCTGGTGATGCTGTCCCTGATAATGTAGCGATGCTCAACAAGCTGAAAGACATAGGTATCAGGTAGTAGAGTCCTGACAGATACTTGACAGAATTATTAGTTTTCCTATTAAATATGTCTACCTTACAGTGATTTATAGTGTAACAAATTAATATCTAATAGTGAAATGCCTGAGTACTCAACAGTTATAGCAAACAGTTACTGTATAGAATTGCAGTGACAGGTCCATTCTATTTGAAACTTCTATCAAAGGATCTTTCACTTCCTACAGGAAGAAAGGGACCCGACTGAAGAGTTCAGCCAACTTCAAGTCCATATATATAAATCATATGCTTTCCTGCCATGATAAACCACAATCCCTGCTTTCAAATCTCTTGCAAAGATACATCAAGATTCATCTCAATTAATGAAATATGCTGACATATTCTTGGATTCTATGAAAATTCCTGATGATTGATTGCATGTTTAATAAACAATATACATTACAGCTGTCATGTTCTTGCTAAAACTTGAGTTCCCCTCTGGTAATTGTGTGAGGGAAGAGGAGTGTGTTACACTTGTCAACATTTCCTTGAAAGGTGTTTCCAGCAAAGACAACTGAGCTCTTGAGCCTAATTTATCCACGGGCCTGCAGCCAATCTAAGTGTCTGGTGCCCTGCTAGATGCCAGTACATGCCCCCCTCACAGAAGAGGACAACCCCACATGATTGCTCACCCTCGGGGCTCCAGAAGGCTCTCAGAGCTTCTCTGAGTTGTTCTCATCTTTCCAGGGCTCTGAGGAAATATCCTTCACCTTGTGGCAATGCTCCTTAAATAGCATAATCACACAGAAGAGCAGAGACTTTCCTTCCCTCCAAAGGCTTCCATTATTCATCTTATAAAAAGGAGAGCACAGAGTTATTTCTACCATGTCTGGCTAGGCAACAGTAAGACTGCAGTTCAAACTCAGCTCTCCCATCTTAAAAAAAGGGACAATTAATCTAAATTAGTAAATCGTTCAGAAATTAATTACTGAGTACTCACTGTGTCCTTTTTCTAGAAACTGAGACTCCCAGTGAGATTTTAGCCAAGGAGGGTATATAACTATAAAGGCATTTGAAAGCGATTTGTGTGTGTGTGTGTGTGTGTGTGTGTGTGTGTGTGTGTAATACAGGTTAAGCTTATCTGATTGAAATCATTTATACAGTCCTTTTACATAGTACCTCATTTGGCAAAACTCTTCCAGTCTCTCAGCTCGTCCTGCCCTGGCTCTTTTCCTCAAGACTGAATCCTGGCAAAGCAGAAAGGATAGGGTCCTTGTGGCCGATGCCTGCTCGCTCCTCTGATATCTGGGGCAATGCCCTCTGCCCACGTGGCTGCCACTTACCCACTGTAGTTAGTGTGGCTCATGAGTTGGTCTCTCTTGCCTCGGTCGGGGATTATTGGTCTCCCTAGCCGGACTGATCTCATCAGGACCACTGGCTACACACCCACGAGGGTCAGCTATGATATCCACACAGCCCCAGTACCGACTATGGAGTCCACTCCCTGCCTCTGCTGAGGGATTCCCTCTTGTCGCCTTCATGAAGGCACACGCCAGGCCAACCGGCCCTCAAGTAAGTATCCTGACCTTACAAGGACGGAAGGTGGCTTGGAGAAAATACACTTCACGGCCCTGTTCTGGTGATGGCTGATACACAACAACTCTGTCCATTAAAAAGTCCATGAAATAGATCGAGAGCCCCATGTTGGCAACAGCATCTTAAAGCAAAGATCAGAGAAGACACTGAAAGAAGATCAAAGTGCAATTTCATTAACTGCATCTCCAAGGAGGATGAACTCAGAAACACATTTTTTTAAACCAGAACAAGAGGTATGACCGTAAGATGGTATTTATCTAATTTCAGGATTCTAGGCTGCAATGACCAGAATGATAGGTCTCTGTTTCCCTAACAGAAGGAAACCAAATCCTAAACCAATCACAGCCTCCTCCTGTCCTTTCTCCTTTTGACTATAGCCTGTTCTGGATTTAATCAAAATGGTACCCTGGAGAAAAGTCAGTTAAGGTGACATCAGCAGGATGGAGGCTTAGGCGGTCCCAATGTTCATCTCCTCCACAAAGGCAACAAAAACATTAAATGAGCAACTACAAACTGATGAACTGCTCTGGGAAAGCTCTGTACTACCAAGAAGCAGCAGCAGCGATACTGCAGAGCTAGAAACCAAGAATGGCCACACAGAAAAGCATAGGTACCATTTTACCTGTATTACCCACCCCCTCCCAGCCAGAGCAGCTCAGCACCAAGAGGGACCCCCCCGCCCCCCACCCCGCAGAAGGATTTCACTCCACAGGGAAAAGGAGAGTAAGAGAACCACAATGAGCTTCACCACTGTGGATCTTCAGCCTTTGCTACTGAGGACCACCCAGTCTTCACCAACGCTAAACCCAGCTGATGGAGCTCCCCAGGGTCCTCACTACTTTATCTCCTCCCCAGGGCAGGAGCCATTACCGCAGGAGAGATCCTGCCCCTAGACGCCCCAGCTGCTGCTATGCCCCCAAACTTTCTGAAATGCCACAGCGCCTCACATTTATGAGACCACAGTTGCCACCACTCTGCCACCTCCAGATCCCAAACCGTGGATATGACCTGCTATTACCGGGGCCATGCTGCTGCAACCCACCCCCAGGTCCTAAGCCATGACTGACTCCTCATCATGGGGGCTGCACAGCTGCTGTTCTGCACCCTGCCCCTAGGGCCGAAGACAAGGCTTTGACCCACCATCACTGGGGCCCCAGCCCTGCTGCTCTGCACCCTGCCCCTGGGGTTCTAAATCATGGCTCTGTACCAACATCACTGGCACTAAACTGTTGCTATTCTGTCAACGCCCCTTGAGGCCAGAGTTGGGATTTAGACCCACCATCCCAAGGGCGTGTTCTTACTGTTACCTGCCCCCTGGGCCCAAACGCCCTGCACCCTGATATCTCAGGGCCTGTGCCAATGCCATCCCTGACCCTGGGGCCTGAGTCACTGTGGCAAAAGAGTTCCACGGGAGAACTGCACAGGCTTGTACCTCAGACGCCAGTGCCACACCACAGCATGTGCACCTGTGCCCCAGAACCCAGGTTCTGTGGTTGTTTCACATGTGCCTGAATGTAGGCCCCAGCTCCACTACCACTGAGTGCCTGCATACCACCGCCACCTGCAGGACCTCTATGGTCTTGGCCACAGAAGCCTCCCCTCTCTGACCCCACCCAGTCTTTGCTGACACTGACCTTGGCTCGTGGGGCTGCATGGAGACTACACCACTGTGCCCTCCCAGGAACCAGAGACACGGAACCCCACCCAGCTGGTACCCTTGAAGCCACCTTTAGTGTAAGTCCTTCCCAACTGAGGCCAGTCTGAAAAGACTGGAAGAGTTGACTGCTCCCCTCAAATGCACAGACATTAATACAAAGCCATTGGGAACATGAAAAGAAAAAAAAAAAGCCAACAAGGAAACATAACACCACCAAAGGAACACAATAATTTTCCAGAAACAATCCCCCCCAAAAGACCTTATGTTATCTGAAACAGAATTCAAAATAATTATTTTAAGGAAGCTCAGTGAGATTTAAGAGAACACAGACAATTCAATGAACTCAGGAAAACAATGCATAAACAAAACAAGAGTTCACCAAAGAGATGGGAATCATAAAAAAAAAGGGGGGGGGGAACCAAACAGAAATTCTGGAGATGAAGAATAAAATGAATGAAATGAAAAAATGAAATAGAAAGCTTCAACGGCAGGCTCAGCTGAGCAGAAGAAAGTATCAGCAAAATTAAAGACTGATTTCTTGATGTTATCTGGCTAATAGGAGAAAAAAAAGAATGAAAAGGAGTGAAGAAATCCTGTTTCAATTAGAAATACCATCATGCAAAACAATATTTGCATTACAGAAGTCCCAGAAAGAAAAAGTAACAAAAAATGTATATACAGAAATAGAAATAATGGCAAAAACTTCTCAAATCTGGGGAGAGATATGGTCATCCATGGACATGAAGCTCAAAGATCCCAACCAGACTCAACCCAAAGAGATCTTCAGTGAGACCTATTATAATCAAACTCTCAAAAATCAGAAAGACAGAGAGAGCTTTAAAATCAGATTGCAGACCAGGAGAGAATGGGCTGATCCATTCAAAGTGCTCATAAAATACAACTACCAACCAAGAATGTTCTACCCAGCAAAGTTGTCCTTCAGAAAGAGGAGAGATAAAGACTTTCCCAGACAAACAAAAGATGAGGGAATTTATCTCCATTAGACATACCCTGCAAGAAATGCTAAAGAAAGCTGTTCAAACTGAAATGAAAGGATGTTAATTAGCAACACGAAAACATGTAAAAATATAAAATTCACTGGTCAAGGTAAACAGTCAAATTCAAAATACTATAATGCTGAAATGGTGGTGTTTAAATCACTTTGAACTCTAGCATTTAGGTCGAAAGAAAAAAGGTAAAAATAGCTAAAAATAACTACAGCTGTATTTTGTTAACGGATACACAATATAAAAAGATGTAAATTATGACAACACAATATAAAATGTGTGTGCGGAAGCACAAAATGTGTACAAATGTCTTATGCAGTTGAAGTTAAGTTGTTATCAGCTTAAGAGAGACTATTATAAGATGTATATAATCAGGGGTGCCTGGATGGCTCAGTCGGTTGGGCATCTGGCTCTTGATTTCGGCCCAGGTCATGGTCTCAGGGTCTTGGGATTGAGCCCCCATCAGGCTCCAAAGCTTGTCGGAGAGTCTGCTTAAGGTTCTCTCCCTCTCTGCCTGCCTGTCCCCCCAACTCACACACTCTCGCTCTCAAATAATTAAATCTTAAAAAAAATAAGATGTATAATCACAAAGCAAAACCCTACAATAGATACACAAATGGTAGAGAGAAAAGAATCAAAGCTCACCACTACAAAAATCGACTCACACACAAAAAAAAGAGTTAAGAGAACGGAAAAAAAAGAAACTATAAAACAATCAGAAAGCAATCACCAAAATGATGATAGTAATGTCTTACCTATCGATATTTAATGTAATGGTTTAAATTCTCCCATTGAAAGAGTGGCTGGAAGGAAGGAAGGAAGGAAGGAAGGAAGGAAGGAAGGAAGGAAGGAAGGAAAACAAGACTGCCACTACAAGCTGCCTATAAGAGACTCACTTAAGCTTTAAAGACATTCATGGGCTTAAAGTGAAGGGATGGCAAAAGATATTCCAGGCAAATGGAAACCAAAGGACAGCAAGGGTAGTTCTATTTATATCAGGCAAAAGAGACTTTAAATCAAAAGCTATAACAAGAGATAAAGATCATCACAGGAGGATATAATGTAAATGTATCAGCACATAATATCAGAGCACCTAAATATATTAAACAATTATTAGCAGATTTCAAGGCAGAAATAAAAAGCAGTGCAATAATAGTAGGTGACTTCATACCCCACTTTCAACGATGGATAGATCATCCAGACAGAAAAATCAATGAGGAAATAATGGACTTGAACTATACTTTAGACCAGATGGACCTAACAGACATACACAGAACATTCTATCTACAGCAGCACAATACACACACTTCTCAACTGCACATATGCATACACAGAACATCCTGCAGGACAGATTATATGTTAGGTCACAAAACATGTCTTAACAAATTTAAGAAGACTGAAAATCACATCAGTTATTTATTCCTGCCACAATAGTATGAAACTAGACCCCTAAGACAGGGAAGGCTGAAAAATTAAGAAAAATTAAGAAATTTGAAATTTGAAATTAAGAAATATGTATGAATTAAACAACACACTTCTGAACAACCAAGGAGTCAGAGAAGAAATCAAAAGGAAAATAAATTATCTTGAGACAATTGAAGATAAAAATTGTTATAAGAGTCAAAGTAGTGCATTTTATATACTGACAAGAGTCAATCCTTCAAAAAAAAAAAAATACAACTCTAAGTATATGCATATGTAACAATGTAGCCTCAAAGTCTATGAAGCAAAACCTGACAGAACTGAAGGGAAAAACAAACAGGTCTAAAATAATAAATGAAGACCTCACTATCCCACTTTCACTAATTTATAGAACTAGACAGAAGACCAATAAAGAAATCGAGACTGCAAATGACTCCATACAACAATTAGACCTAACTGACCTACAAAGAATATTCCACCCAACAACAGAATACACTTCACTCTCAAGTGCCAACGTGGAACATTCCACAGGATAGGCCACATGCTAGGCCACAAAACAAGTCTCAATAAATTTTAAAAATTGAAATAATAGTAAGTATCTTCTCTGGACACAATGGAACAAAACTAGCAACCAATAATAAAAGGAAAACTGGAAAATTCACAAATGTGTGTAAATGAAACACACTTAAGCAATTAATAGATCAAAAAATTACAAGTAAAACTAGATAATACTTTGGGATAAATAAAAATAAAAACACAGCATTAAAAAACATATGGGATTCAGGGAAAGCAGGGCTCAGAGGGCAATTCATAGCTATAAACTCTATATTAAAAAAGATCGATCTAAAATCAATAATCAAATGTACTCTTAAATGACCTATTCTTGATTTATTCAAAAATTATACATCCTAATATATAATTCAGAATGAAATACAGAATAACTAGAGGTGATCATTTGCATACAAATATGTTTGGTTGCCTAAGAGGCAGCTTTGTAAACAAGGGAAGATACAAGGTAAGTTCTGGGAATAGTACATGCTACCTAGTGTAATATTTCAAATACTTCACTTTTTAAAACACAATTGCAAACTGCATCTGAGTCACTCGCTGATGTGTGGAATTTAAAATTCAAAGCAGGAAAAGATCCAGTTTCTCTCAAGCATAATCTCACTAAGTGCCTGATTTCTCTCCCCAATATCCCCTTTCTGGACATTTCACATGGACCCAGGTGGCATGCATCTCAACCTGACCTTCAGGTTTAGGTCTCAGAAACTGAAATTGTTAAAAGTGTAGAACCAGTGAGCCATTGTTTTTTGTGTCAGGTGAGAAAATCAAGGAATGAATGAGTTTCTACCGATTCAAGGTTAAGAAAACAAAAATATAAAATGAATACAATGAATCTAATACAAAAGATACTACAGCTTAAGGAAAAATAGATATGTAGAAAATTTTGGAAAATTGTGTATCTCTGAAGATGTTTTTCTGTAAGGAATCAAAAACTGAGGATTATGACTTTTTGTTCTAAAATATATGCAGGAAAAGAGATCTTCTCTGAAATAGAATGGGCAGATACCTTAAGGAAGAATGAAGTAATGCAAAAAGCCAGACCTAAAATGCCACATAATGTATTTTTCCATGTATATAACATGTTGGAAAAGGAAACATTGTAGGGACTGAAAACAGAGACGTGGTTGCCAGTTTCGTGGGGGTGGAGAGAGGGTTTTCAAAAAATTTTCTCATTATTGAAATACAGTTGACATACAATGTTATGTTAGTCTCAGCTGTGCAACATAGTGATTCAACAATTCTGTACATTACCCAATGCTCACCTTAAGTGCAGTTACCATCTGTCACCATACAACATGATAATATTATTGACTGTATTCCTTATGCTCTACTTTTAATCTCTGTCATTTATTTGTTTTATAACTGGAAGTTCATACCTCTGAATCCTCTTCACCTATTTCGCCTGAGTGTAACAAGTGATATTTTTGAGGTGATGGAACTGTCCTGCATTGTGAATACACTAATCCTATGTCCAAACTCATGGAACTCTATGCCACGAAGATTGAATTTCCATATGTAAACTTAAAATAACTAGGGTATTACAGGAAAGCAAAATGGAGTGTGGACTATGATAATGAATCTCTCTGTCATGCAACTAAGCGCTGTGACTAGAGTGACGAGATGATGAAAAAAATAAGCTGCGCCATGTAACTTTACTGGATACTTTGAGACTAAAGACCGAAACAATTGGCACAGAAACACTGTACTTTAGTTGATGAATTCAGGGATGTAGGTTAGCGATTCTGAAATGACTCTACATGTATACCAGCTGTGAACAAATAAGTACATCTATTACAGACAATTAGAGTCGACTTCTCAGTCAGAAAGAGAGAATATCATGCTAGAATGAACCATGTGTTGTGGGATTAGAGGTGGTGATGGTCTCCTTTTAAATTCATGGATGGATAGTTAGGTATGGAAATGAGCACCGATATGAGAGTATATATGGGTTTCTAGGCAAACACACATGACCCAGCTTTACCCAATGAGAGACAGCATAGAAGCAGTGACCCCTCAGAAGCCAATGAGCACACCTAGTTCCCAGATCCCTGTTTCTAAATCCATTCTTTAATGACTGGAACGAGGGCTCCTTGAAGAAATGGCTGGTCGAGGGCTGGGGAAGGGAAAATGCAAGTCAAGCATAGACCTTCTGGGATTATCACAAGGATGGGACGTGCTAAAAAAGTAGATTGGGGCATGTCAAAAATACAGAGCAATCAGAAAGCGCTCCCAGTAGCCAAATCTGGAGCAATTTGGCACAATATAAATAATGAGTGTTAGACTCTGACCCTGCAATGGTTAGTTTTATGTGTCAAAGTCACAAAAGACAAGGAAAAACTGAAGAGCTATCAGAGATTGGAAACAGGATTACTCAAGGTCATCAGCGTGAGACCCTACATTAGATCCTGCAAAAGAAAACAGGACATTAGCAGAAAGACTAGTGAAATACAAACAAGGTGTGTACTTTACTTAGTTGTATTACACCTATGTTAATTTCTTACTTTTGACAATCATTACAGTTATGTGGGATGTTATCACTGGGGGAAACCAAGTGAAGTGTGTAGGAGAGTTCTGTGCTTTTTCAACGGCTCTCTAAGCCTGAAATTATTTCAAAATAAAAACTTGAAAAAGTAACTTGTACAATCTATGAGGATTACAAAACATCCCTTGAAGAATCCTATTTAAATAAAACCAAATCTGAAGAATTCTGAATTCAGCCTCTCTTCTTTAGAGTACATCATTTTAATTTCTTTAAACTTTCTGCACTTTAGACATATTATTCATCTTTGTTTTTCTGGTCTGTATTCCCTCCAGATACTCTTTATCTCCCTTAAGCTTTGGTAAAGCTGACTGACACAGGCCAAAGCATACAATATTAGTGTCAATATTCACTTCATTTTGACCCAGGCCGGGGCTCTGCAAGCCTGTCTTGAAATACTAATGAGAAGGATATTGAAGGAAGAAACCTCAGAGTTCTAAAGTTCATATAAATGTAGACTACACTAGAAAGGTTATAAAAAAATAAGTTAGGGGCGCCTGGGTGGCTCAGTTGTTAAGCGTCTGCCTTCGGCTCAGGTCATGGTCCCGGGGTCCTGGGATCGAGCCCCGCATCGGGCTCCCTCCTCTGCGGGGAGCCTGCTTCTCCCTCTCCCACTCCCCCTGCTTGTGTTCCCTCATTCGCTGTGTCTCTCTCTGTCAAATAAATAAATAAAATCTTTAAAAAAATAAAAAATAAAAAATAAATAAAAGTCTGGGAGTAGAATAAACTGCTCAAAAGTATCAATTATAATTAAAATCGTAGTTTATACACTATTTATTAAGATTTACTTTTTCACAATTTAATAGCGTATTTTAGAATTTAAAGTCAAAGCTAAACCTTCCAAAACATTTCATTTCACATATAATCCTCAAATCCTTGAAAAAATACACATCCACAAAGCTATTACTCATTTTTAATAAACTGAATTTATGTAAGGCATCACTCTACCTTAAACAACCCCAAATCTGAAACTGTATGAAAATTTCATCGTATAATATATTGTAAGTAGAAAGAGTTCTAGCTTCCAGTCAGGGGCTGTGGTTAAGCTGTTCACGTGACTTTAGCCAAGCCACTTCACCTCTCTGAGACAGCTCCAGGATGGTCATGGAGGGAAATGCCATCTGTTGTTGCAAATAGAAAGCACCCTTGGATTTATACAAAAGAGTGGCCCTTCCTGTCGTGCAATTATTTGTCCTATTAGATGAATAAATCAAGTCCGTGGGAGCTTCAAAATGAATGGAAAAATGAGAAGGTGGCAGCCTGGACTGTAGAATTTGATTGAAAAGGAGAATTTCTGAACAAGGATCACAGTTGCGAATAGGTAGGACATGCCAGGGATCTGCTGGTCATCTTGGTATCTTTCTTATGGTGAGTAATTTTTTATTTGGGATAGAATACATATACAGCAAATGCTCTAATGTGAAATGTACAGCTCAACATAAGGTTTTTGAGAATAACCCTTATTCTTGCATATAGTAATGTTCTTATATTGCTAAATAGAATTTCATTAAAGGAATACACTGCCCTTTACTTATTCATTCCACTTACGATTAACTTTTAACTCAATCTTTTTAAGAAGCTATTGTAACTGAGCTAAGGCAATTTGGTTTTACTTAAGTATTAGGTTATCTTAGTAGAGATTGATAATCTCCAACAATCAGAGATAGAAAAGTGTCTCCAGGACTCTGTTCTCAAGACATTTACCACCAATGACAGGTTTTAAGTTATGGATAGGATTCTGTTACACATACTGTATTTGTAAGAAAGTAAGTCATAATTTTGTTGTTTTAGGCATGTCAGTCAACATTTTGCTTCAAATCTTTATGCAAGGCAGACATGGCACTATACAGAATCCTCCAGAAGTGACTGCACACAAGCATCAGGCATAGTCATCGACATGGGGCACCACCCTTAAAGGTCCTGGCCTCTCTAGACCTCTTATCCCAGTTCAAGCAAGGCAGAAATACAGACAATGTTTCTACCTACTGCACATATGTTAAAACCACTCAAGTCAGCAATTAAAATCATTCTTTACATTATACTCATTAACAAACCATCTGGTGCTAGAGATAAAGATAGTTGAAGGGTGCTGGTGGAGCCTGGATTTCTGAATATAGACTCTGAAATACCAAGTAACTAGGCCCAGTTGTGTGTACCCTTGATTAGGAGCTTTAAATGTTCACTAATGAGCTCCAGGGTGTAGACTAAAAGCCACACACACACATATATATATATATTATACATATCACATTTTAAATAAAGTTAATTGCAGACAGTATTAGAAATTTTCTAATAAACACCCAAGCCTAACTTGCTAAAACTGATCTCTTCTCTACATTAAGGAGTTAGCCCTGGGAGGCTACTCTGCTTGACAGATTGGGGAATGTCCCTGGCTGTTCAATTGGTTGACTCTGTCCTAGCTTCTCAGCCCTGGGCCATTTTCCAAGGTTTGACTCTCTTTAGAAAATTAAAGGGTAGGAGCTAGTGAGCAAAATCATTAACTGTTATTATAGCATATTGTTGAATTAGAGCCTCTGGCAGTTAACTGTGAAAACAATGGGAACATCTGCTGTATTCATTAGATATGCCGCAACACTCAGTAGCTGTAACAGAAATTTTTCTTTCACTGGTCTGCAGTTGGATGGAATGACTCACACAAGTCAGAATCAGACAGTATAGGCTGGACTGACCCAGCTCTACCCTACAAGTCTCATTCTGGGCCCAGGCTAAAGGTGCAGCCCCTGGCAAGAGCTCTACTCATGCTGATGTCTAGGGTGCAAGAGGGCAAGCAGAAACACAAGAGGCCTTGTAGGGTCTAGATGGAGAACGGACTCTCAGTCACCACTACCCATATGCCATAGGCCAAAGCAAGCAGGCGGGCCAAGCCAAAAGTCGAAGGGCAGAGAGGTGCATCCCCAACCACCCCCCCAGGGGGCCAGTGTAAGGTGGGAGAGGCATGGGGAGGGCTGTAGCCTGTCATTCAGCTAGCACATTCTCCTCAAAAACCAAAATAACACTCTTACCCTTGGCTGAAGTAATGATTTCCCTTTTCATGGCACCTATTAAAATATTACTGACAAATAAGGAAAGAGACTTTGTTCTTACTATTTTTTCCACTTTATGTACAAGTCTTCTGCAAATATCAGGACCTGAGGCAAATCTGTTTTATAAAAATGTACCTATTTGTGCATTTGACAATCAAATATTGAGCACCTATTGTACACAGATCATCAAGTGAAGCAATGCTAGATACACAAAGATGGATCAGACGTAGATGCTTTCTCAATGATCATGGGGACCTGGGGGGTTCAAGAGGGAAGCTCAGAGTGGGAGTAGCATCATGTACTAAAATAGAGTAGGGTGGTTAAAACCACCAGTTTGGGATTCAGGCAGACCTGGATTTGAGTCTTAGCCCTACCATTTCAGGCCAGCTATTTACTGTCTTAGTTTTATCCACTGACAAATAGACAAAACAAGATGACATACATTACAGAGGGAGGATTAAAAATATGTAATTTATGCCTGGCACCTATAAGTGTTCAATTAATAGCTTAGCGTAGGGCATTGGGTTACTTTGACCAGATTGGACACCATCTCCCCACCAGGGGCTTGTAAATGCATTTCTTACTCCATTCTGTTGTCTGAACACCCCTGTGCTAATTTCTGTTCAACAGCTGGCTTTGGTGACAACCTTTGTAATAACAGGCTGTAAAATCCAAACCATAGGAAGTTAAATCTTTTTCAGGGATCTGTTCTATAATGAAACCAATTAGAAACAACTCTCGATCACCTTCTCTAAAGAAATAATGAAGTAAATCTTGGCTGGAACAAAACCAGAAAACCATCCCAATCTCGTGATTCACAGCACAGTCCAGTCGGTAGGAAGACCACAGAAAATATGTGGTCCATCGCTGGGTCCAAGAGTTGATTTTCTGACAAGCAGTTGATTTTCTAGAATCTCAATGACTCAGAAAATACATTCTCATTATCAATCAACTTGGAGACATGACAGCTCGCAAATGAAACAACAAATAAGCAAGTACCCCACAGAATTTTAGGCTGAGTTTGCATAAGCATTACCTTCTCTCTGCACTGGAGTTTGGTCCCTAGTGAACCTCTTGGGTGGGGGTGGGGGGGGTGGCGGGGATAAGGGGTGGGTGCTATGGAAGCAGGAGGCTGGAACACAGAAAAAGTTACTTATACAGATGTTTACATCATCAAGGATGATGGAGTAGCTGGGATGGAACATAAACAGAATAAACAGAGGAGCCAGATGGAAAAGTCTCCGTGATTGAGCAGGACAAGGAGGGGAGTGGATGACGGAAGTCATAATGTCACAGATGACTGGTATGAGGTTCAAAGGAGCAGAGGTTTCCTTTTTGTTGTTACTTAAATCTAAGATTTCTTTCCCCAAGGATTGATATCCAAATCATTTTTAAAACTTTGTGATTGAGAGTTTGACATCCTGCCTTGCTGGGGAGATCAAATGTACAGCAATGGTGATGATAGTTAACAATACTGTTTTGTATACTTGTAATTTTTTAAGAGGACAGCTCTTAAATCTTAACACACACACACAAACACACACACACAAATGGTCACTATTTAGAGGTAATGGATATGTCCGCTAACTTGATTGCGGTGATCATTTCAGAATGACTATGCATATCGAAACATCACATATACATTTTAAATATGTTTAGTTTTATATGTTAATGATACCTTAATAAAGCTGTTAAAAAATAAGTCTGGACTATAGGAAAATGGCTCTCAGAGTAAACACCAAACAATGGATCTGAAAAGGTGGGCTGGAGACTGGAAGGCCTTGTGTGACAAGCTCAGTGATATGTATGATCACAAATAGATACATGTGGCCAAGACAACAACAACAAAGAAAGCAGAGAGGTGGGGAGCATTGCCAGATGACAATGTTGTGAGTTATGATCTCCTGCTTTAGAAAGGAGTGAAGTCTGCTTCTGAAATTAAGTATACTTCATCCAAGGCAAATGAATCTCCAAATGTTTGTGCACATATCTGTAAGAAATTAATAACTTCTGGGGCCCCTGGGTGGCTCAGTTGGTTTAATGTGCAACTCTTGATTTCAGCTCAGGTCAGATCACAGGGTGGTGAGATCAAGACCCAGGTCAGGCTCCACACTCAGCAGGGAATCTGCTTGAGATTCTCTCTCTCCCTCTCCCTCTATCCCTCCCTCCCTGCTCGCTTGTGCTCTCTAAAATAAATACATCTTTAAAAAAAGAAATTAATAACTTCTTTATACCAAGGGCTTTACAGTTTTCTCTTGGACATATAAAATGAAAACCTCTATAGTATCAGATAAAGTTTACTTATGTAAGTGACCCACATTTGGCATTAAAGACTCAAAAGGTCTAGCAAGGGACCTACTTTTCTTTCACCTAAGATTCAGGAGCAGGGGCTACCTCCCAACATAGTGAAAAGTTCCATGTTAGTCAGTCTCCTACCCTGACCCACATGTAGATCAAAGTGAACAGGAAAAGGGCTTTCACTGCTATGTAGGAACATGGCATTTCTCTTCTAATGTTTTTTAATGGACAAAAAAAAAAAAAAGAAAGAAAAAGCATCCTTGTGGTTTCTATCCAGTAAACCTTTTGGTTGTTACTATTAAATTGTATGACAAACACTCAAGGGACAAGCTGAGGACTAGAAAAAGTCCATGAAAGGGTTCAGGCTCACTTCGTGTAAGACGGACTTCTGGAGGAGAAATCAAATCTTGGCGGTTACCTTTCTCTCCACTATTGGTACCCCCAAGGCCACAAAGTCTCCCCGAGGGCTACATTTGTAGACTTCGTAGGAGCCGACCCCAACGCATTCGACTGGACAAACACCTCTTCTGCATTACCGGGGTCCTCTCCAGAGTTAAAGGAGGGATAGTCCCTTCCTTGGTAAGGATGATTTCTACCAAAAGAGTCACTCACTATTTTTGCTTTTGTTTTTAAACTTAGTAGATTGCTATCGATCGCTTAGTTGAACCAATGGGCTGGAATCATCAATTTAAAAAGACAATGCCACTTCCAGAAAAGTAACTAGACACAACTAGAAAGCATAAATTTAGAAAATGTAAATTCAGTCCTTTCTTCATTTCCTTTCTTGCTTTCTCTTCTCAAATCTCAAGTCCTAAGACCTGAGGTGCCCAACAGCCTTCCGGAATAATCCTATGCTCTCAACCCATAATTTTTCCCTTCATCCTCCCCAGCTATCCAAACTCTCGCTGCATTTCTGCCTGTTTCTCATGGACTGTTTTAGAGAAAACCTTCCTGATGCAGTAAATGTCAAGAAAGTGCTTATTATATATCAAAAAAGGGCTTTCATACTAAAGGTTGAACTGTAGCGTAAGGGGATGGGAAAGGAACTTTGTGAGATTATATCTGTTAAATCAGAGTTTCTCAAATAATACCATGCATCAGAATTACCTGCAGTACTGGCTATAACAGATTTCTGGGTTTTACCCCCAGATTTGCTGATTCAGTAGGTTTGGGCTGGGGCCGGGGACTCTGCATTTCTAACAAGTTCCCAGTGATGTTGTGCTGCTGATGATCCAGAGATCACATCTCGAAAACCACTGCTTTAAATCACACAACCTGAGTGACCTCCTGATTTGTCATGGCATCCAAATGCCGGCATGAGCAAGACTCCAGCACATTCCATCCAAACCTCTTGCTCCAAATTTGGGATTTTATTCCTCATGCATTGTGAGAGTCAATAGCTGCTATTGGGAGCAAAGTATAGGATTTGGAGTATAATTAATATTTGTTGTCTGCTTTGCCACTTGCTGGAAATTTCTTTAAAATCTCTGAGCCTCCCTTTTCTATTATAAAAAGTAAAATAGTAAATCCAGTCTTTCAAATTCATTGTGGGGTTCAAAACATGTGTGAAGATGTCTGGTAAACTATCAAATGCTCTACAAATGATACCACTGTTCTAAAGTGGTTTCTCCAAGGTAGCTTTTTTTTTTTAAGATTTTATTTATTTATTTGAGAGAGCTAGAGAGAGAGAGCACACACACAAGCAGGTGGAGGGGCAGAGAGATAGGGAGAAGCAGACTCCCTGTTGGGCAGAGAGCTGGACGCGGGGCTCAATCCCAGGACCCTGAGATCATGACCTGAGCCGAAGGCAGACACTTAACCCACTGAGCCACCCACACGCCCCTCCAAGATGGAGAATCAAACCCTGTTTTAAAAATTAGAGCTAGCTGTGTTCCCTATGTCACCAACAAAGCTAGTTTCCTCAAAACTCTTCTTTCATAGTTTAAAAGAAACACTGTACTAGCTTTAACATAAGGCTTTTTATGCCCTAAGGAGCCTCACACACAGTGCAGATCTCTGTAGAACAAAGGGAAACTTGCTGGCATCCTACACATTCCAAGAGCAAGCCCAGTCCCGGTTGTGGAAGATCCCTAAGAAAACATGTGTGCAATCTTAGAGTCAATACATTCAGAAAGCACCAGAATAGAGCTCCATAACCATGATTTATTGAATTTATTCCATTCTTTTTTTTTTTTTTTTTCTCCTCATCCTGTACATGGCACTTACTAGGGGAAAAACATCTCCTGTGATTACAGCACACACTGCTATATATTCCATTTGTTAGACCTAATTCTCATTCTTAACATCTCTATGCCCCCGGCCCCTGAAAATACGCAGCTCTCAAAGGATACAGTCCCAGATCCAGGAACAGCTGGGAGGAGCCATTATTGTGTCCCCTTAACAATGCTCACACCCAGAGCTAAAGCAGGAACAGATGGTGTCTCTGCAGGGGATAATTCTAACCCCTTGGAGTCATTCCTTGCTGGCAGCAACCCTTGCAGAAGGGTTAAGAGCTGCATACCACAGGCTGGCCTTTTTTTTTTTTCCCCCTTGATTGGTGAGGTCACTAACACTTAGTTTCTCTTTCCCTAACATATGAGCAAGTGAACACTTGGGCACTGAATAAAGGGACACAGGATCCCATAGAAGGCTGAAAAGAACGGGGGGCAGGAGGAGTAGTGAACCCAACTCATTTGATGTCATGGCTGCACCCACCTGCTGATGATCCAAATGAGAAAATGAGGGGAGAAGGGGAGGAGAAAGCTACAATTTTGCTTCATGTACACTTCCTATAGCACCTCACCTTGCCCTCTGGGATTCCTTCACTCATTGGGGGCAACCCAAAGCCTCTGGGGCCAAACAGCTGATGGATGTCCAAGACTAGGACCCCCCCTGATAGTCTGTGAGGTTAGCAGAGTTGTGGGTAACTCTATCCATCCTGGCCTCTCTTTATCGACCCTTTCTTCTCCCTCCTCAAGTTCCGATGTGCTTCAGTTATCCCCTCTACCCTTGCCACCACCCTCCTGCTCTCCGTCAATTCACTTTGCTGGTGCTTTCTGGTTGTAACACAGTGTCTGGAGATAGGGGAGGAATGCAAGAGTGAGAGACAGGACATCTTTACACCTCGAATTCATTCAGTCAGTCAACAAATAGCTTGTGCGCATCTGAAACGTGGAAGCCACTCTTCCAGGTGCTGGCAATACATTCAGGAACAAAACGGAATAAAAAAATATTCCTGTCCTCTCAGAGTTTATATTCTAGTGGATTTATGGCCTGGAATTAAATCCAATTCTCAAATCCTTCTTTACCCCAAAGCATGTAAGAGTTAAATGTGTTTGTTCTCAAGAGGATTAAGTCCCAATTAAATCAGTACTTCTCCAAGTACCTTCTAAGGATGAACTTCATCAGAATCTCTCTTAAAAAAAAAAAAAAAAAGATTTTTCAGAGAGAGAGAGAGAGAGAAAGGGAGACAGAGAGCCCACGCGGCTGGGAGGAGGGGCAGAGGGAAAGAATCTTCAGGCAGATTCCCCGCTGAGCACGCAAAGCCCAAGCCTGGGCTCAATCCCACGACCCATGAGATCACACCTGAGCCAAAACCAAGAGTCTGACGCTCAACCGACAGAGCCACCCAGGCGCCCCTATCAGAATCTTAACATGCTAGTCAAATGAAGATCAATGGGCTTCATGGCAGGCCACGCAATGAAACTCTTTGAGGGTGGGCTGCAGGAAGCTTAACATTCTTAGCAAGAATGTTCCCTAATCTTTGGGAGGATCTGTCCAACTAAAAGGATTAGGTTCAAATAGTGGAGATTCAGGTTCTTTTGTACCAACTAAAGTTTGAGATCTGTTGCTCAACCAAAGAGAGAAACTCCAATGGTGGTGTTTCAGGCACCAGCTACAGCAATGTCTCCTCAACTTTCTGTAAAACCACCGAGGGGAACTGGTCATACTAGAGCTTCCCTGACTCCTTTCAGATTCTGATCCAGAGGCGTGCAGTGGGACCACTGGTAAGTCATGGACAGCAATGTTTAGGAAATATACAGCATTAGGATAAAATTGCAAATCAAAGACATCAGATCGATTCCCTGCTTAGGGAAACCCCAAGAGTGATATATTAGTTATTAGTCACTTTTATTTTTTTCCCATTTAGTGACTTTTTTCTCACATGGATTTGACCTTTTTGCCTCTCCATTTCCTTTCTCTGCTAGATCTGTCTTTAAAGCTCAGCTGTGTGAGCCCTGAGCTTGAAGGAACAAGCTTTCATCACAAGATTCATTAATGTTTATACCTATTACCGTGGCTAGCTCTCGCTAGATCATTAGATCTTCAGGTGTAGAAACTAATCTTGTCAACCCAGTACCCACCTGCAACCTCTCCCCAGTAGGTGCTCAATAAATATTTACTCCATACTAGCCTGGTTAATGAGCTTCTCAAGGATTAGAAAGTGTTTGGATCTAATTTAGACCACATCGTGCAATCCTCCTCTATCCCTGCAGTCAGTTTTTCACCCTTCAGTAAATGAAGCACCAAGTGTCGGTTCCATTGCAGAACACCCTGTAATACCTATTGATTCCCCCTAATGTCTCCTCTGCTCCCCCCACCCCAAGAAAGAGAGAAGAGAGTAATATGGGCTGATGAACAAGATCAGAGAGCTGCACCTGAAAGAGATTATACCTTTTGATTTGGTTTTTGCTTTTGTTTTTGTTTTTTTTTTTAAACTGCTCCTATCAAGCTAGGTAACTTCACCATTGCTGTAGCATTTTAGTATTAAATAAGAATGCATTATTTCAGGCAAATGCACTTATATTTAATTTATTGAATCTGAATAAAATCTAATAACCATCTCTTCATTTTTTTTTATCAGGATGGCACGTCGAGGTTTAAATTTTAAAAACATAATTTGAGGAAAAGATATACGATTAAAGATGGATTACAATATGTTAAGTTTAAAGAGACACAAAAGAAATGTGGTTTGAAGACCTCCTTTTTGAATAGCTCTTTATGTCTTTTCTGAACAGAAACCATGGTTGAGCATCGTGAACCAAGAGACAGCTCAGATAATAAGATAGGAGCAAAGACAGTTTGGAAGATGGAGCAAGCGGAAAGAGAACAGGCTTTAGAGGCAACTCAACTCAGGAGAGAATCCAGATTCTCACATGGAATGACTATGTGACCTTGGGCAAGTCATCACCCTCTTGAACAAGAGCAAAATGTTCTCAAAGGGTTTTCTGAAAAGATTCACTGGGATAAATATGCACAAGTCTTGGCACCCCAAGTTTCCCGCCCCTTAACTGATGTCAGATGACTTTTTAGAAAAGGAATAATACAGAACAGATATTGTGAGTTGTAAACTTGTCAGCGGGCACAGAAAATAGAGCTAATATGGGCCCTTAACACGGATTTCAGCTAAGCAAAGGAAATCTATATCTTCGTTGAAACTCGTTCAGCTATTACGTTCATCATATGTTAAAACAAAAAACAGAACAATGGAATAAACAAGCAAAAAAAAATCATATGAGATTTTTAATACATTCTTGCCATTTCATTTCAAATTGAAGTTTAATTTGCCTTTATCATACTATTATGTCATGTGGAAAGTAGGTCAGCATTTCAGCAAATGTTGAGTAGCCATAAACCAGGGTTTCTTACACAGACTGAGGAATCTGTTAATCTCTGCTCTGTGCCTTTGGGGTAAAGACTTCCTACCTTTTTACAGAAAAATTAGTCAATATTCCCAACTACACAGTTTATTTAGATATAGGATTGGTGACAAAATATTGCTAAATCCCAGCCTTATGGCCCAAATTCAATTTGACAGCTTGGTTGATGCTGGTAGATGGGAGCAATAAACTGTCCAGGAGTTGCTCAAAACCACCCAGGAAATCTGTTTCAGTTCAATCATCTATTCTTAAATTTGTTATGTGGCAAAAAAATTGAGGACATTATTCTACCCAGTTTTCTCCATTTCCCTCTTCCCCAACACAGGGATGACATGAAGCATGGACAGGAGTGAAGACTTATTTGCAAAGATGAATACTTTCAGAAGCTATGGGATGTAGGCTTCTAAGAATTCACATAAATCCAGGGTGCTCATAATTTGAAGTTCAGTGAGTGTTCAGCTCTAGTCTCTTTGGTAACTGAGATATATATTCCATCTTGATGTGTAAAACAGATATTAAACAAGATTAACTGATTTATTATGAAGACCATTCATCTTCTGAAGAGATCTTGCCCTTCCGAAGGCAGCATGTACAAATAAGTCAAGACATGTATTAGTTAAGAAAAAAAAAAATCTTAAAACATCCTACTTGCCTTTCAAAAGTACAACCTTCCAGAAATTGGCCACACTAGAACTTACCTAGCTTGTATCTAAGCATAAGAGCTAATTTAAGAGAGTGACACCACCAGATGCATAAGTATCTTTCTTCAGAGAATGATTTCTGACTTGACAATGAAACCATATCCCTGTCTGCCCTTTAGGATACAAGGAAAATTTTAAGCATTTCCTCCCTGAGGATAGTGACAAAGAAAGACAGAAAACTTTCAGCTAAATCCTTGATGTTATATACTCTATTAAAAGGTAAAAAATAAAGTGTTTTCTTGTTTGTTAATACTTTATAATGATAAACACAAAGTTTTTTAAGGCCCAAAAATACTACCCGGGACCAAATAGCCTTTTTTGGGGGGCCACTTTTTTGTACGTGAATCCTCTGTAAGTAGGAAAATGACAGGGTCTTAAACATGCTAATTGCCCCTTAGGCAGGGAGCAAATAGTTAGGAATTCCCATTGAACCAGAAATCAGAAAGTAGGTTGGATACTTCTTTATAAACTACTATCTTGAGGATGGCATATTTATTTCAGACCCTGAATTCCCTCCGATTCTGATCTGTTGCACGTCTTACCAAGGCACATCTGGCTGTTGTTGATCGTAGTGGGGGCTGATTTCCTAGCTATTCTGAGGAGACCGTGCTCATGATGGTGCTGCCTCTGCTACCTCCCTGCACAGATAAGGGGCCAGGAAAAGGCTCTAACTGGGTAAACCCAAGGTTCAACCCAGTAAGAAGGGACAGTGGCTGATGTGATGGTTATCTGACTTCGTGGTCTCACACCCTGTCACCCCAGACCCCTCGGGCAGAGAAGGGGGTCATTTCTCTCCCTTCTCCTGAAAGTTGCCCGATGTGGGACTCCATGTGGCAAACCCCAGCTTCATCTTTGAAGCCAGATGAAGTCCTGGAAGGAAGTCCCTAAAACCACTAGACAATAAAAAGACTCTACCTCAAAATCCTTCCTCTTCTCCTTTTCTTGTTCTTACTGGTGCAGAATGAGGAATCTGTAGACATGAGGGGCATGGACATTGCAAGTTTTGTGAGGGGTTTTGTGAGGGCTTGGGAGGTAACGTGCAGGATTTAAGGCTCATTATTTTTAGATGAGTGCTCCTGAAAGCAAGGGCCAGCTGTCACATCCCCTCTTCTGGCCCAGCAAAGTTGAGAAGGTGTCCTTCAGGGCAAGACCATTTGGAACAATCTGTGCACATTCATGAATGACTGATGGCAGCGCCACCTGTTGGGAAACAATTTTCCATGGATCTCTCACATTTCTACATGCCTTTTGAGCAGAGGCACTGAGAGCTTTTGCTCTGGACTCTTTTCAAGGAGGTTTGTATAAGCAAACAGCCTTGGATGACAGAAGCAGTGTCTCACTCCTTGGTCAGAGGACAGATTTGTTAGCTCTCCAGGACCGTGAAGATAGTATCTCCCTTGGGGCAAAGGTTTATTGACAGTCTCCTGTAAAGGATTCTGGTTCCTCAGTTGTGACACAGACCTATTATGTGTGCATCATTCACTGGGGCCACTCCTTATCAATCCAATGGAACTTGGGGAACAAGAGGAGCGAATGCAATCATGAAGTTCATGCCTCCCGCTGCACTGTGGGTAATTAAGTCCTTTGTCTCTGACCCAGAAGTAGGCTATCTATCGCCAGCATCCATGAAAATGTGGCGGACTAACTTGACAGCTTCTAAGTATAGGGTAAAATTTCAGACCCTTCACAGTTCTTGGCACCACAATGCCCCCCCAAGTATTTTCCCTGTTGGTTACTGTTAAAACCACTGTGCAATCTGTCATTTTAAAACACTTTCAAGGACATTCAGCATTGGTGAATGCACCAGGGTAAACACTTCTCAGTCTTCCAGACTGAGACAGGTTCATTAATTTTGAAATTTTCCTACTCGCTAAGCTTTTAGGTTGATGGGATATGTGAATATTCTTCCTTCCAGCATCTTTTCCACTCTGTCCATGATGTCATCATGAGATTTCATCAGACTTTCTGGTGAAATCAAGCTACACTAAACATTCCCCCCTGATCGGTCAGTCTCTACAACTAATCATTCAGTTTGGGGAATGATATAATCTAATGCCATGTCCTATTAGCACTGTCTTCCTTCACAGCTGTATGTATCCATGAACTCAATGTACTGCTAACGCACATACACACAAATAATTATAATTTTATTATTTTAAATAGATGACAATCATATAGACGGGTCTTTATTCTCCCCATGTAATCCAACGATTCCACTTCTGGGTATTTATTCAAAATAATTGAAAACGGGTATCTGAAAGAGGTATTTGCACTCCCATGTTCACTGCAACATTATTCACAATGATCACAAGGTAGAAACAATTTAAGTGTCCTTCGGTGGATGAATGGATAAAGAAAATATGGTATTATACATAGAGTATTTTTTTAGTCTTTAAAAAGAAGGAAATCCTGAGGCACCTGGGTGGCTCATTCAGTTCAGCATCTGACTCTTGATTTTGGTTCAGATCATGATCTCAGGGTCATGAGATCGAGCCCCACATTGGGCTGTGTACTTAGCTGTCTGCTTGAGAGTCTCTCTCTCTCTCCATCTGCCTCTTCCCCCACCCTGCTTGTGGGTGCCTGAGCGCACATGCTCTCTCAAATAAATAAATCTTTAAAAGAAAAAAAAAAAGGAAATTTTTGAATGAAATTTGAGGACATCATGCTAAGTGAAGTAAGCCAGTCACAGATGGAAAAATACTGCATGATTCCATGTACATGAGGTATCTAAAGTAGTCAAACTCTTAGAAGCAGAGAGTAGAATGGTGGTCATCAGGGACTGGGGCAGGGGAGGGGATAAATGGGGAATTGCTGTTCAATGAATATAGTTTCAGTCATAGGACATGAAAAAGCTCTAGAGATTTAATCTACAATAATGTGCATATGGTTAACAATGCTGTGCTGTACACTTAAAAATTTGTTAAGAAAGTAGACTTTATGCTATTTTTTTTAACCACAAACAAAAGAAAATCAATAGCACAAAACATGTAAATATGTAGTTCCCTAGAAAGTTTTACACAATGGCTATAGCATCCATTCCTGGCTGAAGCAACTATTACTAGGTTCATAGTAAAATACTGACTTTCCAAGTTTATCATCCTTTCTAAATTAGTTGGCATTCTTCTGTGAAGTACAGCTACTCCTCTCCTTTTCTATTGAGTATCCGTATAGCATCAGTTTAATGGGTTGTCACTTACGATTGCAATTATTAATGTTAATGCTCCAATTTTCCTCAACTTGGCCAGTGGAATCCCCTTCAAAGTGGCTTCTATTCCTTTTTAAATATCCCCATTTGTTTTCTAAAGCACTTCCTTACTTTCTGATTCAACAAGATTTAACAGTACTTTCCCTGCCCCAGCCCTGGAGTCAGTCAGCACTGATTCCAGAGCCCAGAGTCCTTCCCGTGGTGGGGAGGGAGCAAGTCCATCCATTATAATGAAGCTACCTTGGCAGACCTCAGGCTTTCTTTCCTGACTCTTCCTCCTCCTCTGATTCATTTCATTCTCATGGACTTGTTTACTGTTTCCAAAACAGTCAAAGTTTGTTCTTTACAATGGTCTTCAAATATGGACAGAGCCTCTTCAACTTCCTCCTGGTCTCTGTCCAGAAGAAGCCCCTGACCAAGATCTCCATGGGTACCTTATCTAGAAAACATCTCGTTGCTGTCCTTCAGCCCCCTTCTCTGTTTGCTATTTCTTCGTAACATTCATCATTACACTATGCCACATTGTATATTCATCACCTATTTGTGAGAGCCCTGTGATTCATGAGGTCCTTCTGCCAGGCACCTAACGAGTCCTGGCACTAGGTAGGAATTAATTAAATTTGTGTTAAATAAATAAATGAAGCTCAAAAATGTAACGTATAGGATTCTTTTTCATAAGCATCAAAATTTAAAGCATATATTATCTTACAGTAATTGCCGGAACTGTCTGTATATTAGAACTGGAAAATTTTATGTCCTCTATCCAAAGGAAATAGAATCACTACCTGCAGATAGCTGCACTCTCATGTTCACTACAGCATTATTCACAGTAGCCAAGAAAATGTGACACACACACACACATACGCACACACACAGAGGAATATTATTCAGTCTTAAAAAGAAGGAAATGCTGCCATTTGTGTGGACATGGATGAAACCGCAGGATATTATCCTTAGTGAAATAAGCCAGACACAAAGAAATACTGCATGATCTCACTTATATGTGGAATAAAAAGTTAAAAAAAAAAAAAAGCCAACTTCACAGTAACAGAGGGTAGAATAATCGTTACCAGAGACTGGGGGATAGAGGGAAAAGGAAGCTATTGATCAAAGTTCAGAAACCTTCAGTTATAAGATGAGTAAGTTCTGGACTTACTCATCTTATATATAGCATGGTGACTATAATTAGTAACAATTTAAAAAAGAGTTCTATGTCCTCATTTGTTATTAAGCACAAAATTATTCTGTTACAAAGAGAAAGAAACTGGTGTGTCTGAATTTTCTCTGCAATTTATATAGTAATAATGCATATATAATATAGAAGTATAACATTTGGGGTTAAAAGACAAGAACACAGCTAATTACTTCCTTTTTTCTTCATTCCTGTCTTTTCTTCCTCCTTCCCTCCCCTCCTTTCCTTCTTCTTTCCTTCATTTCTATTAAACAGTAGGGACAAGCTACAAAATTCATAATCCATGCATAGTTAAAAAAGAACATTATTCTAAAATCTTTATCCAAGACTGGTTAATCTGTCAGCAGAAGATATTGATCTGTCAGTCTCCAATGTGTTACAAATTTAATTATAATGCATTTGAATGTGTGTTACCATTTTTAGATAGTTTAATATGGTATTAAAACTTTAAAACTGAATAAAACGTTTTCAGAATCCCTAATACAAACTCCAGAATTTAGATGGAAAACTGTTGCTATTACCCCTTCCCTATCTTTCTAATGTATTTTCAGAGAAAAAATCGTTTCTTCCTAAAAAATACCTAGCAGCCTAGACGGTAGCATACTGGTCTGGAATATTACAGATGTCATTTTTCCAAATATGATTAACTTGGCTTGACTTGAATAACATTTAGAAATCAGAGTTTACTGCTTGAACTTTTTGAGGGCATCTGATTTTTTTTTTTTTCAGTATCAGATTTGACCAAGAATAAATAATCAGTAGCTAGAGGAATGAACCATTGAGGGGCACCTGGCTGCTCAGTCAGAAGAGTAGGTGACTCTTGATGTCAGGGTTGTGAGTTTGAGCCCCATGTTGGGTATAAAGATTACTTTAAAATAAAGTAAATAGAAAAATAAAAAGAATCTTGTTGTTGTTGTTTTTTTGAAGAAATATTGAAAATATCTAATCAGAGAAGCAAAAAGGAATGAAAAAAGCCTATGGGAGCTATGAGACACCATTAAGGAAAACACCACCATGTATCACTGGAATCCCAGAAGGACAAGAGAAGGAGAAATGAATTGGAAACTTTTAAACATTTAAAGAAATGGCTGAGAACTTCCCAACTCTGGGGAGAGATATGGACGTTCAACTTTATGAAGCTAAAAGGTCATCTAAAATTTTCAATCCAAAAGTTATCTTCTCTAAGACACATTACAATAAAACTGTTTAAAATCAAAGATTTTAAAAAGAATTTGAGGCTCCTGGGTGGCTCAATTGGTTGAACATCCAACTCTTGGTTTCAGCTCAGGTCATGATCTCAGGGTCCTGGGATCCAGCCCTTCATGGGCTCCGTCTCAGTAGGGGAGTCTGCCTGAGGATTCTCTCCCTCTGACTGTCCCTGTGCTCAGGCTCTCTCTAAAATAAATAATTTTGTTAATTAAAAAAAAAAATAAGTAGAATTTTAAAAACCACAAGAGAAAAAAAAAATTCTCTCATACAAGGAAACCCCCATAAGACTATCAGTGGATTTCTCAGGAGAGACTTTGCAGGCCAGGAGAGAATGGGATGATATACTCAAAATGCTCAAAGAAAGAACGTACCAACCAAGAATACTTTACCCAACAAGTTGTTCAGAAATGGAGGTGAAGTAAAGACTTCCCCTAACAAATAAAAGTTTGGGGAGTTCCTCACCACAAGACCTGCCTTACAAGAAATGCTGAAAGGAGTTCTTTAAGTTGAAATGAAAGGATGCTAATTAGTAACATGAAAATATATAAAAACATACAACACACTGGTAAAGGTTAAGCAGAGAGTCAGATTTGGAGTACTCTAATGCTGTAATATGGTAGTGTGTTAACTACTTAACCCTAGTATGAAGATTAAAGGAAAGTATTAAAAAAAGTTATAGCTATAATACTTTCTTAATGGATACACAATATAAAAAGATGCAAACTGTGATATCAAAAATATAAAAGGGGGGAGTAAAGTGGCAGTTTTACACAGAATTTAAGTTAAATTGTTACCAGTGTAAAATAAACTGTTTTAAGATGTTTCATGTAAGCCTCACAGTAACCAAAACGAAAAACCTACAGTATATTTACATAAGAAAAGAGGAGGAAATCAAAGCATACCTTACAGAAAATTATCCATTCACAAAGGAAAGCAACGAGAGGGAAAAAAAAGGTACAAGGAAACTATAAAACAGAAAACAGTAAGATGGCATTAGTAAGTCTTAGCTATCAAGCATTATTCTACATGTAAATGAACTGAATGTTCTAATCAAAAGACATCATATGGCAGGACAGATTTAAAGCAAACAAAACCCAAGACCCAACTATATGCCACCTACAAGAGATTCACTTGAGCTTTAAGGACACACATAGGCTCAAAGTGAAGGGATGGGAAAACAATATTCCATGCAAATGAAAACCAAATAGAGTAGGGGTAGCTATACTTACACCAGAAAAAAACACACTTTAAGACAAAAAAAAAAAAAAAGAGCAGTAAGAGAGAAGGTCACTATACAATGATAAAAGGGTCAATTCATTAGGAAGATGAAACAATCATTAATTATGTATGTGCCCAAAGCAGAGCATCTAAATACAGTAAACAAATACTAACAGATCTGAAGTGATAAGTAGACAACAGTACTGTAGTAGTAGGGGACTTTAATACTGCACTTTCTATAATGAACAAATCATCCAGACAGAAAATCAACAAGGAAACACTGAACTTTAATCATCCTTTAGACCAAATGGACCTGAAGACATATACAGAACATTCCACCCAAAAGCAAAAGAATACACATTCTTCTCAAGTGCACATCTAACATTCTCCTGGATAGACTATATGATAGGTGACAAAACAAGTCTTTGCAGATTTAAGAAGACTGAAATCATACCAAGTATCCAACCAGAGCAATTACACAAGAAAAAGAAATAAGACACCCAGATTGGAAAGGAAAAAAAAAACTGTCTCTATTCAGGGAAGATCTTATATATGGAAAATAGTAAGAATGCACAAAAAAAGTAATAGAGCTCATATATTAATTCCAAAAAAATGGACAATACAACATCAACACATAAAAATCAGTTATATTTCCACATACTTGCACCAAACAATCTGAAAATGAAATTAAGAAAGTGGTTTTATTTACAGTAGTGTGAAAAGAATTAAGTTATTAGAAATAGATTTGATAAAAAACTGTAAAACTTGTACACTGAAAACTATAGAATACACAAATTTATAGATAAAAAATATCAACTCTTCATGTTTTGGAAAACAATATTCTTAAAATGGCAATACTCCAAATTGGTCTATAGATTCACCACAATCCCTATTAAAATCTCACCTGGCTGTTTGGTAGAAATTTACAAGCTTACCCTAAAACTAATAAAGCAATACAAAAGGCCCATTTTAAGAATTTACTATGAGGGTACAGTAATCAAGACATTTTGGTACTGGCATACCAATAGACATATAGATCAATGGAATAGAATCAAGAGTCTAGAAATAAGCCCGTATGTATATAGTCAACTTATTTTTACAAGGGTGCCAAGACAACACAAAGGGGAAAGAATAGCTTTCCAATAAATGATTCTGGGAGAAGTGGATACCCACGTGTAAAATATCGAAGTTGGACTCTTAGCTCATGCCATATGCAAAAATTAACTCAACTTATGTTAAGGACCTAAACTGCAAGAGCTGTAACTATTTAACTCTTAGAAGAAACTATAAAACTCTTTGTGACTTGGGTAAGGCAACAATTTTAGGGGACATCTGACTTTATCAAAATTACAAACTTTTATGCTTGAAAGGACATGATCAAGAAAGTGAAAACAAAAAGCCATATAATGGGAGAAAATATTTGCAAATATTACAACTGATCATGATCTACCATCCCAAATATTTGAAGAACTCTTAATAAGAACTTAAAAAGACAACCCAATTTAAAAATGAGCAAATTATCTAAATACACATTTTACCAAATAAGATATACAAATGGCCATTAGGCATATAGAAAAGATGATCATTATCATTAGTCATTAAGGAAATACAAATCCAAGCTACAACACCTCCTCCCACACACTAAGATGGCTATAATAATCATTTAATGAAACAGAAAATACCATGTCAGTGAGCATGTACAGAAATTAGATCCCTCAAACATTTCTGGTAGGAATGTAAAATGGTGCATCCACTGTGGAAGATGGTTTGATATTTCCTCAGAGTTAAAAATAGAGTTACCATGTGACTCAGCCATGCCATTCCCAGGTATATACTCAAGAGAACTGAGAACAAGTGTTCACAGAAAAAATGTTTACATAAATGTTCATAACAGCATTATTCATAATAGCCCAAAAGTAGAAACAACCCAAGTCTTCAACTGATAAAACATGGTATCATCTCAAAATGGAATATTCAGCCATAAAAAGGAATTTAATTCTAGTACTTGATACGGCAATGAATGGACCTTGGAAATATTACAGTAAGCGAAAGCAGTCAGTCATAAAAGACCACACACTACAGGATTCTGTTCATGTGAAATATCTACAATAGGCAAATCTATAGAGACAAAATGTAGATAGGTTTGCATAATGCAGGAGGAGGATTGGATAGGAAATGACTGCTAATTTGGGGTGATAAAGATATTCCGGAATTTAATTACCATTAAAGATACTGGCAACGGCCGTACAACTTTAAGAACATACTGAAAACCACTGAATTGAACACTTTAAAATATTGAATTTTATATTGTGTGAATTAGATCTCAATTTAAAACATGAGTAATTGTGTTTCAGTAGCAATCTTTCTGAATCCTAGGATGCAAACTTTGCTTCCCATACAGCTTAGATTTCTAATTCTCCCCACGCACTTTCTCTAATAACTTTGACTTGGAAATCGGTGGGATTCAGAGGTCACAGTGTTAAATAGTAAAAACAAAAATGGTGAGATAACCACAGAGGAAGAAAAGAAATAAGGAACCCATTTCAGGCAGTAAAAGATGGCAGGAATTGCCACAAATGAACATCTTATACGGACATGGGCAGGTTCTTTAAAGTTCCCCACAGTAGCGCATTCCTTCAATCTGGGGCCTTCAGTATGACAGCATCTCATAGTTCATGTCTGTTTTAGTTAAATAAGTATACTGTTCAGTCTAGTTTGAAATGATATATTCTATAATAAGAACTTTTTTTAGGAGACACATAAAGACTTGCTTTGGGAGTCCCATCTGGCTCTAAGTGAAATTTGACAGTGGACCTTCTTCTGAAGTGAAACACACTCCCCCGGCGTAGATCTGTCTCAGGGATGTTTGGCTTATGCTGCGTTCTGGTGTGGCAGTCGGGGGTGCGGTCACATCTCTGTGAGAACAGGGCAGGGTCTTCCCAGGGGGCAGACATCCGAGATGGGTGTTGGGATGGGAAATGCGAACTTGGAAGAGGGGTCTCAGACGGGTAAGAGGACGAAGTTGTTTTCTCTATCTCTGTCTTGCCCCCGTATGTTTGGAATTGGGAAGTCTAAATAAACACACGTGAGG
>NC_058419.1:95833367-95881154 GCF_002201575.2 Neomonachus schauinslandi | reverse complement strand
GCAATATATGTTAAGAAAAAAAAAAAGAAGAAGAAGAAGGTAGTGGGAGGGGAAGAATGAAGCGGGGGAAATCGGAGGGGTAGACGAACCATGAGAGACGATGGACTCTGAAAAACAAACAGGGTTCTAGAGGGGAGGGGGGTGGGAGGATGGGTTAGCCTGGTGGTGGGTATTGAGGAGGGCACATTCTGCATGGAGCACTGGGTGTTATGCACAAACAATGAATCATGGAACACTTCATCTAAAACTAATGATGTAATGTATGGGGATTAACATAAGAATAAAAAAAATACCAGCAAAAAAAAAAAACAAAAAACTGAATTTCCTGGGGCACCTGGGTGGCTCAGTCGGTTAAACATCTGCCTTCAGCTCAGGTAATGATCCCAGGGTCCTGGGATGGAGTCCGCATTGGGCTCCCTGCTCTCCTGGAGCCTGCTTATCCCTCTCCCTCTGCCTGCCAGTCTCCCTGCTTGTGCAATCTCTCTCTCTCTCTCTCTCTCTCTCTCTCTCTCTGTCTCAAATAAATAAAATGTAAAAAAAAAAATTCAATTTCCAAAATTCCTCTTATTATTTTACTAAGGGAAATTCTGGTTCCAGGTTATACTATTTCCAAGATAAATGGGATTGGTTTCCATCTGTCCAATTTTAATTTGAAGAAATAATTCCATAAAGAGTCATTGGGAATGTTGCCAATAGAAAAGTCCACACTTTCCATGTGGATATATTCCAGTTTTATTTATAAATTTAAGACCTATGTGATTCATTTGGACGTATTTGCAATTACAAAATTAAAATCTACTCAGATAAAAGGAAATAGCAACTATTAAAAATAGCATTATTAAAATTTAATTGTATGAGTTAATACTCCTTTTTTCGTTTGTTTATTGCAAAATGCGTACTACTTCTATCTAGCTGGTAAATAAAAAGAATGCAATTTCTCTGAGATAGCGAACTTTTTCTGTATTTCCTAAGAACCTATGGGATGTAGGTGGATATATGGGAAGGAAATTATTGTGACAATGTTTTCTTTCATTTATTAAGAAATATTTAGGGGCGCCTGGGTGGCTCAGTCATTAAGCGTCTGCCTTCGGCTCAGGTCATGATCCCGGGGTCCTGGGATCGAGTCCCACATCGGGCTCCTTCCTCGGGGGAAGCCTGCTTCTCCCTCTCCCACTCCCGCTGCTTGTGTTCCTGCTCTCGCTATCTCTGTCTCTGTCAAGTAAATAAAATCTTTAAAAAAAAAAAAGAAAGAAATATTTAGGGAGGAGCTGAGATGGCAGAGTAGTAGGAAGACATTATGCTTGCCTCGTCCCTAGTACACAGCTTTATAATTATCGCATCATTCTGAACACCCAGGAAATCAATCTGAGGACTGAGAGAACAAACTGCACACAACTAGAGGGAGAAAAGAGGCCACAACGTGGAAAGTAGGAGGTGCAGGGATGTGACTTGGAGGAGAAAAGAATTGTGGGTGCTGCTGAGGGGAGAGAGGCCTGATCAGGGAGAGAGGAGAAAGAGAGAGAGGTAAAGCAGCACACAGGGGATTGCAGAAGAAAAACACTTCCCCCAAAACATTGACTGGGCAAACGAGGGGTTGATTATGGCAAGAAATGTTTAATAGTTTCCATTCTCTTCTATGTATATTATCAAGGCTACTTTATAAGAAACAGCACCCACTGATAGTTCTGTGTCCTGGGAAACGTTTTAGCCACAAGGGAACTGGCATCATTAGTCCTAGTCCATTATAGTGGAGCTCAGGGATGATTTCTAGTCTCAGTAGGGGATTTGACATACTGCCTAGGGCTCCATCCTAAGACCCGGAGACAGCACTCTTTGCCTTAGGAGAGAGATGGTGTATGTGAGGGCAAGAGCTTCCCACACCATGGTGTTACCAGGGACAGAAAAGTCTGTTCTTTCTTTCTTTCATTTTATTTATCTACTTGATAGAGAGAGGAGAGAATACAGAGAGAGAGTGAGAAGCAGACTCCCCACTGAGCAGAGAGCCCCACATGGGGCTCCATCCCAGGACCTTGAGATCATGACCTGAGCCGAAGGCAGACGTCCACTGACTGAGCCACCCAGGCACACCCAGAAAAGTATTTCATGTATAAGTGGTGCTCAGTAAATACTTTTGGATGGATATATGAATAGATGAATAGATTTTATAAATCCAAAGTAAATAAAATATGGCAGAGACTGCAACTTGATTCCCCAATATTTATTTCCTTCTTTCTCCTTTGTTAGTAATAGAAGACCCCCCAATTATATCTTGATCTGTCAAGAGACAACATTTCCCAGGCTCAACTGCAGCTAGACATGTCCATATGACTGAGTTCTGACCAACGAGATGCAAGTAGAAATGATGCATGCATCTTCAGGTCATGGCTTTAAAGGGAACCAGCTTGCTCTCCACTGCAGATGTGACTCCTCAATTGATGGGCAGATGAGGACAACACAGGGGATGGTAAAGCAACAAGAGAAAAGAAACCTGGGTCCCTGGATGATCTGAGACACAGGCACCACACTCCTTGGGCCTACAAGTCTAGGCTTTCATATGAAAAAGAAAAAAGCCTGTCTTATTTGTCATTGTCATTTGGTCACTGTTAAAATAACAAATATATTCTTCATTAATATGTAAGATGAGTCAGAGCACCTGGGTGGCTCAGTTGATTAAGCATCTGACCCTTGAACTCAGCTCAGGTCATGATCTCAGATAAGTTCAAGCCCCACTTTGGGCTCCACGCTGGGCATGGATGTACTTTAAAAAAAAAGAAAAATGTAAGATGACTCATTGGTTTTCTATTTAAAAATTGTCCCCAAGTATGCATAGAAGCATGGAAGATCATATGCCTAATTGATTATGGTGTAACATCATCTAAGGGGGATTGGATTAAGGTTGGGGGGGCTATCCATATTACCTCAGGAATTTCTTGAATTGTTAATAATGAATATTTAGTTAAGTAACAGAAATAGCCATTATTATATATTAAAACTACAGTTGACCCTTGAACAACAGGGGTTTTAACGGTGTGAGTCACTTACACATGAATTTTTTAAGACAAATGTACTACAGTACTGTAAATGTATTTTCTCTTACGATTTTCTTTCCTTTTTTTAAGATTTATTTATGGGGGGCCTAGATGGCTTGGTTGGTTAACGTCAGACTCTTGTTTTCATGATCTCAGGATACTGGGATTGAGCCCCACATCGGGCTTCACACTCGGCATGGAGTCAGCTTGAGATTCTCTCTCTCCCTCTGCCCCTCCCCCTGCTCTTGCTCTATCTATCTCTAAAATAAATGAATAATCTTTTTTAGAAAAAGACTTTGAGAGACAGAGAAAGTGTGGGAGGAGTGGCAGAGGGAGAGGGAGAGAGAAACTTTTTTTTTTTTAAGATTTTATTTATTATTTGTCAGAGAGAGAGAGCACAAACAGGGGGAGTGGCAGAGAGAGGGAGAAGCCAGCTCCCCGCTGAGCAGGGAGCCCGATGTGGGGCTTGATCCCAGGAACTTGGGATCATGACCTGAGCCAAAGGCAGATGCTCAACCAACTGAGCCACCCAGGTGCCCCAAGAGAAAGAAACTTAAGCAGACTCTGCGCTCATCCAGGAGCCCCACGTGGGCCTCAATCTCATGACCCTGAGATCATGACCTGAATCAAAATCAAGAGTCAGACACCCAGGCGTTCCAGTCTCTTACGATTTTCTTAATAACGTTTTCTTTTCCTTATCTTACTTTATTGTAAGAATACAGTATATAATACATATAACATACAAAAATATGTGTTAATCACCTGTGTGTGTTGTCTATAAGGCTTCCGATCAACAGTAAGCTATCAGTAGTTAAGATTGTGGGCAATCAAAAGTTATGTGCAGGTTGTCTCTTGTGCAAGGGGTTAGTGCTCCTATCCCCTGCATTGTTCAAGATCAACTGTTCTTTACCCTCTCTCATAACTCCTTCAGTTATATTTCATTTATATGATTTTGAAATAATTAGATCAGAGACAGAGCTGTGATAAAACTGGAATCAAAGTAAAAAAATAGATATACTTGAAGCAAACTAGCTGTGTTGGGGTGCATGTAGCTGGTTTAAGTTAAAATTATGCAGGTTATGACCTGCTAATGAGGAGGCACAAAGACACCCACAAGGGTTTGGCAGGTAGCTCCTTCAGCATCCCAGCTCCCACTTTGGGGAAGTGAAAACCCCAGGATCGTTTTGATTGAAGGGGCATTTTCAATATACCTACACAAAGAAAGTAAAGTCCCAAGATTTACTACTGACAAGCCCCGGAAACCAGGCTGTGGTGGGGACACAGTGAGCTTGGGGAAGAGCAGTCCTCCCCTCCACAGGTCACGAGTCATCAGGAGACAGAGGGCAGGGGAGCAAGTATCTATTACTTAATAGGTGGTTGAGGCAGAGGTCATTAACTTTTTGCGGGCTTAACTCCAAGCAGTTACTTTAAAAGGCGCCCTGATAAAAGCAAAGCAGAAACTTGTAGTGAGAATCCCAAGCTCTGGTCCTTAACTCAATGTCCAGACTCTGGGTGTGAGCAGGGTTGTCATACTGTCAAATGCCTATGCAGCAACTTATAATAGCTGCTTTCTGATCACACTAGGGAAGGTATTTTTGTTCCTGCAAGGAATTGCATGTTCAAGTTTGTGGTCAACTTGCTTTCTGAAGAATGCATAAACATAGATTTCTTTTACTCTTGAATTTAATGATAGAGTGCTACAGGAATTTCCTTTTCGATGTGGATTAGGCTCATTCCCAATTACTGTATATGGAATTCAATTGAAAAATAAAGATTGCATCATTGGGATTTGATTTTGCCAGATCATATTAACTTTTTGATAAATCTTAAGACTAAATGTCAGAAGGATTATGAGGGCCCAAGTTCACTGTCTGAAATTAAAATCAAGATGGTTTTGTCCTTCTGTACCCGTGGGCACTTTCAGTCCTTACTAAACTCACGTTCAGACAAGTTCGACCAAAATACTTGAATCCTAAAGCTGAACTTGTTTAAAACAGATCTTCCTCTAATTATTATTATCATCTATCTGCAGCTAAACAACAAATCCGCTTGCTGAACACTACAGATCTCAGAAGAATCATCACTTTAGATAAGAGGGTAAAGGAGATAACCTTGCCATAATGTTAGCACTTTAAAGTTTATTTCCCTTTTTACTGGTATTGTACAAACACAAACATTATAGCAGTAAACTTGACTTCCTAGCAGGCATCAGATATATCTAAAAATAATGACTGACACAAACATAAATCACTCTACTACTACCAGGGTTAAAACACTTCATTAACAAAATGCTTACCCAAAAAGATAAACTGCCCCAAATCAATATCTTGATAAATATTCAAAGGTACAAAACTTTTAAGAGCACTCCATGGCTTGCTCAAAATGTGCTTTTCATTTTGCTGGTGGCATATTATTTATTACAAGTGAAAAGTTGCATATTTGGAAAATGAGATAAAGTACTTTAAATTATTTGTTGTCAAAATTAGATGCCAGATTTCCTAGTAAAAAACTGTAATTTGCGTATAATGTATACCTTACGCTTGATTATAAAAAAAATGTTTGGGCATTACATCTAATTTATGTGAATTCTTCTATTTCTTTAAAAAGGAGGCATTTTATCTAAGCTTGTATTTCTAAAATTAAGGACACGACACATGGTCTCCATCATATTCCTTAAAATGAGAAGGAAACCACAAAAAGAAAGGAAGAAATTAATCTACACTGGAAGTGGAAATTTCAGTTATTACAGATTTTTCTCTTTTTACTGTTGACAGAATCATAATCTCTGTCTTATTAATCTATTTGTAACTTTAATTACTGCCATTTGGGGGTATGACAATTAAGTGAAGACCGCAAATATAAGAACTGAGGACTCTTTGAGCACTACTCAAATGATGTATAATAAATGGATGTTATGAATATCTCAAAAAAATTTTCCCCACTATACTTCATAATCAAAGTGGCTATTTAAAACACCACTAAATCTTGTTAGTTAAAGCAATCAAGAAGTATGCATATTACCATATCAAAACTTTAATATTTTGAGAACTGTTTTAAAATATAAGTAGTTTCCTTTCTAATCCTAGCTCTTTTATTTTCTGTATTTAGAAACTTTTCGGCGGGGGTGGGGAGGGGTGGCGCGGTGGTGGAAAGGATCCATAGACTTCACCAGACTACTACAGGTTCTTAAACCCCTGCTCTCTACTCCTCCCTCCGACTCATGTTCTTTCTCTCACTCTGTTTTTCAAATAAATTAATTAATTAAATATTTTTTAAAAATTAAAAATAAAGATGGACTATATTAAAGAAGACTAGGTTAGTACACAGGGAATCTGCTACATGAATATAACTATATGACTAATTCAGCTGGTCACTGTGGACAAATGAATTTGCTCATTGGGGCAGTAACTATCTCTACAATTTTGCAAAAATCAGTGTGACAGTATAACAAGTGCTGTGTATGTTTTTATGCTTTAAATATTTTTCTATTCAAACAATTCCTTACTCAAACTACTTATTCAAATACATCTCCTAATGTATATTTAAACTAAATTATTTTAAATTTTCATTTTTTGAATTCCTTGTCCATTTATAAAATAAACAGATTAGTAGGTCTTTAATTGTGGAAGATAGGGACACCTGGGTGGCTCAGTCAGTTGGGCGTCTGCCATTGGCTCAGGTCATGATCCCAGGGTCCTGGGATCGAGTCCTTGCCAGCCTCCTTGCTCAGCGGGGAGCCTGCTTCTCCCTCCACCTGCCACTCCCCCTGCTTGTACTCGCTCTCTCTCTCTCTGACAAATAAATAAATAAAGCTTCTGTATCTTGGCATTAAGAAAAAAATATGTTAAAAAATTGTGGAAGATAAATATAATTGTAATAATCTCAAAAATAAGCTTAAATATGAGGTTAAGTATTTATAGAATATATGTATTTTTTTCTATGTAGATGAAGGAGAAACCATCAGTGATCTGGTGAAAATAAAATATAATTTATCCATACAGAAAGTAATTACACTAAGACATATTATCAATATTTTCCTTGTGTGTGAACTCTAGAGTATTCTGGGGCCATGTGCACTAGAGTCCAAATAAATAAGAATATTTATATTCCTGGGGCGCCTGAGTGGCTCAGTCGTTAAGTGTCTGCCTTCGGTTCAGGTCATGATCCCAGGGTCCTGGGATGGAGCCCCGCATCGGGCTCCCTGCTCAGCGGGAAGCCTTCTTCTCCCTCTCCCACACCCCCTGCTTGTGTTCCCTCTCTCTCTGTGTCTCTCTGTGTCAAATAAATAAATAAAATCTTAAAAAAAAAATTTATATTCCTCAAAAATATGCCAAAGATTATACTTTTATTAAGTCAGATACACAGAAAATCTAAATCGAATCTGTGGGAAAAGGGGAATTATAATATAGATAAGAGCTTTTGAAATTTATTATGCTGTTTTTGTGACATGAATAATCATATATCCACCTAAATTGCAAAATTGGTAAGCATGCTTAAATCTATGTGTATTTGCAGTATGTAGCACATTTGTAATACAACATCAAAATAAATTTATTTTTCATTCTAAAATCTACAGGTGGATATCGAACACTCTGGACCAACAAAGTACGTGAAATAATAAACATACAGTTAGATGTAATTTCAGAGGGTTAGAATGGCTGAGGAAAATATATAAGCTTTTCTCGTTATACTTAACTTCAGAGTCTTAAAGCATTAAATTGGAAATTAGTTCAATGAAAGTGATAATTAACATCATGTCACTGATCTTGTCCTACAAGTTCTTAAGAAATTAGTACCCTGACAATACATGCATCACTCAATCAATCACAATAGATTCACATTCCATTGTATTTCCACTATAACAGGTAATGGAGTCCTTTTCCAATTATCTGTTACAGTGGACAGGAGAAAATAGAATGCACAAAGAGAAAACTTGGCTCACGGAACAATAATAAAGGGACCCTTGGTTTGAATGGAACCTTGGTGAGGTACAGAAAAATAAAAATATGTAAGTAGAAGTAAAATATCAGCAGATGATCCAGTCAAAAGGGAAAAGCCCACAGATAATCTCCAGTGATCTACTAAGTAAATAATGGCAACTGAGCTATACAGAATTTATATAATACATAGCTGTACAGTTATGTCAGTTTTCTTCTTAAGGACATTTGTAGATAAAAGCTACTAATTATCTTTGATTTCTTCATAAAATGATTCAATACCTACTACACAATCTCTTTCAGAACATTGCCATTACTATTTGATTTTACTACTATAATCCAACATAGTCTAAAGACCTCACATTTAACTAAATAAGTAGTTAAGAAGCCAAATGAATAAAGGGTGTAGAACATGTCTACCATCACCTACAATGTCCTGGACTTCGTGCCAAAACTTTTGTGAAAAAAGATGTGCAAGAAATTTATCTTTTTTTGTTTTCATTGGCCTTATTCTAGACTGAAATTTTCTGCTTTACATTTTTATTATTTTTATTTTTTTAAGATTTATTTATTAATTCATTTGAGAGAGAGAGCACAGCAGCAGGGAGGATTAGAGGGAGAGGGAGAAGCAGACTCCCCACCGAGCAGGGTGGCGGACACAGGGCTCGATCCCAGGACCCTGGGATCACGACCTGAGCGGAAAGTAGACACTTAACCGACTGAGCCACACAGGCGCCCCTGCTTTATATTTTTAATTTGGAAAAAAGAAGAGTGTCTGAAGAAAACACAAGCAACATTACTGTGCAAAGTCCAAGAGAGCAATATCTAGGCTTTATTACATCACTTTGATCAGATGACTGGGTATTACAAATTTTAAGTTTCATCTCTACGGAAACTATACAATCATTAATCTTCTAGAAATAAAAAGAAAACATTTTGAAATGTTTCTGAAACATTCTGAAAATAATTTAGTAGTTATGAAATATTTATATATGCTATATATTTTTTAACCTGAGTAAGAATACTGTAAGTATAAAAAAAAAGTGACAGTATTGTCAAAGGCACTGCTAGAAATGTGGATTTTCACTCCACTTGCTAAAATTAAAACTATATAAATAATGGTTTTAGCTTCCATCTGTCCTGGGTTTTAGAGTGTTGAAAGGAGTGCTGCTTCCCCCCACACACAATAAAGAGCTAGACCAACTTCAAATTATGGTTTTTCTTGAACTACCAGAGAGTTGAAGTTGATGGTCCCAAATCTAACAGAAGACCACGACACTGCAGGGAGAATGAGAAAAGAACATGCACTGGCTTGGGTTAGACATAATTAGACACTGATATGAAGAACTGAGCTAGAATCAGTGGCAATTGGTGAAGACCAAGCGTGGCCTGGTGAGACAATGTGAAACCCCTGAAATTGCCATCAGAAATTGGAGGAGTCCATATACTCTTACATGTATTTTTTTTTTTTTCCCCAACAAACTACAGCAGGCACTCACAGAAAAGACTGGACAGACCCCTGAGAAATATCCACTGTCCTGTGGGAGGGAAGCCACAGCCATAAGGGAGGGCCAAGAAAGTCTACCAACATACTTCTCTAGATCCAGTTCAGAATAGCCTCAATCTGCGGGGATAAGGGCAACAACCATTGTCGATCTTAGCCAATGGCGAACAGTCACTGCACTTGGGATAATCAAATAAGTATAAAAACCGGCGAAGAGGAATGATTATGCATGGAGGCTATGACTAAAATTTGGAGAGAAGCAAGATAACCAATAAGCCACATCCCTGCCGCTCAGGGAAATGGTACAAGCCATGCTCAATGTGAAGGTAGGAAGTTTTGAATAACAAGTAACAGCAGACTAGAACTAGAATAGAACAAGAGTTATAAAAGTGCACAAAGAAACATTCTCTGACTCACATTACAAAGTGACACAGTATTACCCAGTCACAACAATGTTTCATTAGGATTTCCATCACTTGGTAAATGCCAGCATCATAAGTCCTATACTTTTCCCAGACAGACCTGTTTGAGGTTATTCTCTGGATACTGATTGTCTTAGTAGTCATTAATACCCCATTTTAAAAGGAGTCTCCTTGCATGTCTCTGACTGATTTATTGTTAATGATACTGACAACTGAACTTGTTTATCACTTTGAACTTCAAATCAGCAATGATATATACTGTACCCATATATGATATATTTTCCCCCTCTGAAAATATAAGTTTCATCATTTAAGACATCATGAAATAAATTCATCACCACAAAAATCATGAATGTTATATTGTATGTGCATAGCATGCAAAAGAAACCAATCAAATCAGTTAATCAAAACAATTTCCCTTCAATGTTCTTATTGAAATGTTTCCCTTTTTTTGAGAGAGAGCGAAATGGGGAGGGAGGGAGGGGCAGAGGGAAAGGGAGAGAGAGAATCTTAAGCAGGCTCCATGCCCAGCAAGGAGCATGAGTGGGGCTTGATCTCACGACCTGGAGATTATGACCTGAGCCAAAATCAAGAGTCTCTCGCTTAACCAACTGAGCCACCAAGGCGCCCCTAAATGCTGCCTTTTTATATCCAATTCATCAAAATTGCCATTTGCACTTATCATCTGAATAACCACCAGTATTGTGTATAATTTCATAAAGTTGGAGCTGTGTAACACCTGAATATCTGTATTTTCTTCTGGAGATAATTATTATCTGTAAGACAAAAATTAATATGGTAAATATTTGTGGAATACCAATTTAGCAGCATTAATAATCCAAATCCTTTAGTGATTATCAGTTTATGAACATCTCTTCTAAATCAAGTGATTTCACTTGTGGATATTTATCCAAAAGAATAAAAATCAGGATCTTAAAGAGATGTCTACACTCCTATGTTCATTGCAGCACTATTCACTATTAAGTTGAAAACAACTTAAATGTCCATTGACAGATGAATGGATAAAGAAAATGTGGTATATACAACAACGGAGTATAATAAAGCCTTTAAAAAGAAGGAAATTCTGTAATATGTGACAACTTGGATGAACCTGGAGGAATATGCTAAGTCAAATAAGCCAGTCATAGGAAGACAAATATTGCACGATTGTATTTATATGAGGTCTTTAAAATAGATTCATAGAATCAGAGTGGAATGTCCCAGGGGCTGGGGAAAGGGAAATGAGAAGTTACTAATAAATGGACATAAAATTTCAGTTAAGCAAGATGAATAAGCTCTAGAGATCTGCTGTACAACATAATAGTGTAGAGTTAAAACTTTTTAAAAAGGTAGATCTCATGTTAAATATTCTTATGACAACACTTTTTAATAAATCACTTTTAAGCAAAAATTACAGTATGATGGCTTGCAAATGCACTATTACCATTTTATCTCAAAAGATACCAAAAAGCTATGGGGCACCTGGGTGGCTTAGTCAGTTAAGTCTCTGACTTCGGCTCAGGTCATAGTCTCAGGGTGCTGGGATCAAGCCCCACCTGAGGCCCCCCTCAGCAAGGACTCTGCTTCTCCCTCTCCCTCTGTCCGTCCCCATTCGTGCTCTCTCTCAAATGAATAAATAAAATCTTAAAAAAAAAAAAGATATTCAATCAGCCCTATTAAAAATCAGTGTAGTTGGTAGAGCATGTGACTCTTGATCTCGAGGTGATGAGTTCAACCCCCACATTGGGCATGGAGCCTACTTTTTAAAAAATTAGTGTGCCACTATTTCTTTGGGAAATGTCATAAGGGATCATGGGGTTTCTTAGATAAGGATCCATGAAACTCATGAGTCTATCACACATCAAAAAGAGAAACTACATCAAAACCCATTAGTTTCATTTTAAAAAGAAAGAGAACCTTTGATTTCTGGTATTTATTTACAGTCTACAACAGGTCTGGGTCTCCAGTTAAAGCCTCAAAATTGCTGCTAGTAATCACTGTTCATTTTCTTCACTGATCCAAGATGGAAATCAAGAACTATTTGTAAAAGAAAATCCTCACTCATGTGAAAGCCAGAAGGCAAAATGATTGATAGCAGTTTCTTATGTCATACTAGATTAGAATTTCTCAAACTTTACTATGTGTAAAAATCACCTATGGAGCTTGCTAAAAAGAGAGTCTGGTTAGACCCACCTCCTGAGAGTCGAATTCATGCAATCTGGCTGGTGATCAGAAAGCTGCTATTTTAATGAGAAGCTTTAATTAGCAGCTAAGGGATTCAGAATCAAATGATCATGGGGCCATACTTTGAAAAACAACATATTTATGACAGATATTTAGAGGTTACAGAAGTTATGAGTCTTCTACTGTCTGTAACTGGCAAATTCAAAAAGAATAACATCTTCCTTCTGATACTGAAGTGTTGTTGTCCGTATTCTTTTCTTATTCTTTGCAATAAGAAATACAGTATTCAAAGACATTTCCCCAAAGGGGGGACTTGTTACTAAACCATTAATAAAGTAAAAAAAAGAAAAAGAAAATTTCCCCTTCTTGAATATGTCCCAACTTAAGATTCTTATAATTCCACAAAATGTTAACTTTATTCCTTAATAAATGCAAATTTATCAAGCTCACTATTATTAAGAGTACCACATGTAGTAATTAATAGTAACTAACTATTGAGTACTTAATATATACTGGTCTCTATTGTGGGTATTGGGCTTTTATCATCTCATTTAATGATCAGAAAAACCCATACTATGAGTTAAGTGTAGTTTTCCAATCTTACAATTAGGGAAATTGAAATAGCAGGATAAAAAACTTGCACAAGGTCACAAATCTTGTCAGTTATAATAACAACATAATTTTTCAGAAATATCAATAAAAGAATGAGGTTAACTAGGATATCTGTGTAAGGCTTTTTATCTTCAAATTTGTCTTTGTAAGCTCTACATTTTTCATTAATCATTGTTCTGTGATATACCATACAGTTAAAAGAAATATATTTCTAAAAAATAAATACAATATAAAATATTAGGTCTGTGATTGAATTATACATGCACTAAAATCTTGGTATACACTTGTAAGAACCATTTGACTCTTAACCTCTTTTTTTTTTTTTTTTAAAGTAAGCACTAGCGGGGCGCCTGGGTGGCTCAGTCGTTAAGCGTCTGCCTTCGGCTCAGGTCATGATCCCAGCATCCTGGGATCGAGCCCTGCATCGGGATCACTGCTCCACGGGAAGCCTGCTTCTCCCTCTCCCACTCCCCTTGCTTGTGTTCCCTCTCTCACTGTGTCTCTGTCAAATAAATAAATAAAATCTTTAAAAAATAAAATAAAGTAAGCACTAGGCCCAACGTGGTGCTTGAACTCACCCCGATCAATAGTTGCATGCTCTGCCGGACTGAGCCAGCCAGGCGCCCCACTTTCCATTTTTATTAACATTTTACTTATGATTCTTGATCATTCATAGCAAAATTAAAAAGACCTTATGTTACTAATTTAACATCTATGAATTCCCTTGCAAAATTTTGAAAGAGTGATGTGGTTGACTTCATATTTCAAAGGTCACAAGTACAGATCTGATTAAGTATATATATTGTTTATGAAAATTCACCTCTTCTTTTTTTATTATATTACAATAACAGATTGGTTCATTGAAAAACAGTTTTGGAACACAAAACAGTAAGAACCAACTCAAGTATACCATGCATCTCAAAATAATCGAGTTTAGAAGATCTCATTTAAACTTATAAAAACTATTTTATTATTAAAAACATACTTTGACATTTATGCAATCTAAGGAAACAAGATATAGATAAGGTTATCTATACTTTATACCATGCTTGCTTGTAATATTTGAATTTAAAAGGATATGATCTTGTCAAGACAACTAGACTCATTTAAGTAAAAATCCAGTGGCATGTTTGTGCCTGTAGCTATTCGTCATACATAAAAGGAAAACCAGTTTCCCCCAAAAGTTACCATAAGATTTCATTAGTTTTATTTATACTTTTGAATAGTAAGAATCAATGTTCTTGGTGACCTGTGAAATTGTTCAATATTCGTAACTTCCAAGTAATAATTAAATCTTAAAATTGAAAATAACTGAGATTTTATCAAATTTATCTAATGTCTCACTAATAACAATAAACATTCTATAACATTTCTGCTTTTTCCTTTTATTCTTCTTGGCAACATTCTGAACAGAAAGTGGAGATGGGGATAATGACGATAAAGCATGTATAGAAGTCAGCAAGCTCATAAGTGTTTGAACGATGAATAAAAAAGCAGAGGGACAAGATGGAAATCCTGAAATGCTATTTGAAAGGCATTAATTAGTCACTGAAAATTGTAAACCAAAGAGGTTGTAGACTGTAAGAGATGAAAGAATTAAATAATCTAAGAGGTGTTTTAATTCTTTGAAAGTAAAATATGCTTTTTCAAGGGAAAGCATGTCCTTGTAGCAATTTAAAGTCTTCTCTCCGTTCTTTACATTAGTGTGCCATGAATGAATAAATGGAGGAACGAAATCATAAGAACTATGTCTGTGTGGGGTCAATCTGATATTGGCAGAGTTTGGAGAGAAAAATTGGGATACTATTTGGAAATTTCAGAACGCTTTGGGACCTTTCAGTGTGTCATCTTCATCATTATGAACATCATTCAGTATTGTATTCTTAAGCAGACAGATGCCATAAAAAACAATTAAGAGCTGATAAATAGCAAACAAACTTTGTGAACTTATGCATATAAGTAGGTCTGAGTTTATTATTGTAATGTGGCTGGGAATGGAGGATGTAGACAACCACACAGTAATACAAAAAAAATCTCATAGTAAGTAATATTTACATTCTACCTGGCTTCAAATTCACCCTCAAAGAAATGAAGCTACTCATTGTCAAGTATGATTATTATCTCCAGAAAACCAGAGTCACAGTGAGCATCATAGAAGTGAATGAAGATCCACTTTTTCATAATATAATTCTTCTAGTTTATTTCTTTTCCGTGGGTTTTTTGTTTTGTTTTTTGTTTTTTTACTTCAAGTATGTTTAAGAGCTGATTCAAAGTCTTTGTCTAGTAAGTCCATTGTCTGTGCTTTTCAGGGACCATTTCTGTTTATTTATTTTTTCCTATGAATGGACCAAAATGTCTTGTTTCTTTGCATGACCTCTGACAAAACTGTTTTTAGTATTACAGAGATGCACTCTAACAATCAGATTCTTCCCCCTCCTCGGGATTTGTTGTTGCTTAATATGGGTTGTGGTTGCTTGAGCAGTGACTCTTCAAAAGTATGTTTTAAAGATTTTATTCTTTATATGTGTGACCTCTGTACCATGTGTTCTTTTAGTGTTCTGTCAGCCAGTGGTTTTACAGTGAGTTTCCTAAATGCCTGGACGACACCCCAAATATTCTCCCAGTCTTTGCAGATTGACTACATTGGGGTAGTTCTTTAACACTTAGCCAGGACATTTACAACCCTTTGGCTTCACTTCCTTTTTGTCCGAAGCATGAAGATCAGCCTTAGGTGAAAGCTTATGATCATCTTAATTTTTCTGAGCATGAAACCTGACCTGGGCATCAACATGTCTTTCTAGATTCCCCCATTATACATGGGAGGTTTCTTTTTTTTTTTTAATTCTTATGTTAATCCCCATACATTACATCATTAGTTTTAGATGTAGTGTTCCATGATTCATTGGTTGTGCATAACACCCAGTGCTCCATGCAGAATGTGCCCTCCTCAATACCCACCACCAGGCTAACCCATCCTCCCACCCCCCTCCCCTCTAGAACCCTCAGTTTGTTTTTCAGAGTCCATCATCTCTCATGGTTCGTCTACCCCTCCGATTTCCCCCGCTTCATTCTTCCCCTCCTGCTACCTTCTTCTTCTTCTTCTTTTTTTTTTCTTAACATATATTGCATTATTTGTTTCAGAGGTACAGATCTGAGATTCAACAGTCTTGCACAATTCACAGCGCTTACCAGAGCACATACCCTCCCCAGTGTCTATCACCCAGTCACCCCATCCCTCCCACCCCACCCCCCACTCCAGCAACCCTTATTACGCATAGTAATTCTCTCTCCAGCTTTTCCTTTTAGGCCTTCAGCATGTCTACTTTTTAACTAAACTTTAATTTTTTGTCGTAGGAGGCAACAGAGTGTTCAATTCCTTTTCAATGTTTCCAAGGAACACCCACTGCTTAGCAGCTTCTCTGCTCTAAGGATGTTCCCAGTTAGGTGAAGCAAAGGTGAGCACAGTGCATCCATCCTTTGGGGAACCTCCAGACAGGTCAAAACAGACAGATGAAATTCCCTGGTAACAAAGTGCCCTCTGTTTCCCCCTAGAACCAGATAATCACACCATGAGCATGAACTGCCATCTTTAAGACAGCTACCATGCCAGGAAGGGAGGATGTGGCAGGGTTACATTAAAACACCACAAAGCTCTTCCATCCTGTTTGAGTTGGCTTTGTCTTCAGCATTTCCTTGGTTGCTCTAAATCTTTGTTATTCCGGAGTTCTGGCAAAGCTGATTTTTAGAATTTTTGCTTGTTTTTTCCATGTTTCTGTGGAAGAATGAACTCCCTTTTCTGCCATTTTTGCTAATGCCACTACTGAAAGTCTGTATACTGATTTTATTCTACTCTTTACTATTATTTTATCCATTCAGCAAATATTTATTAAGTACTTACCATGTGCTATTCACTATAATAAGCACTAGGGATAAAATAAGGATGAAAACAAATCCCCTGCTTTACTGGAGCATATACCCCAGAGTGTGTTGGTGAGGGCAGGGCAGGTTTAAGTCAAAGAAAAAACAAAATGTTTATGCTTATGGCATTGTTGTATAAAACAATGAGTTAGAAAAAAAAAATGTGGGTATTACTTAATACAAGGTGGCCTAGGAAGACCTATCTGATAAAGTGTCACTTGAGCAGAGAACCTAAGGAAGTTTGAAAAACCCTGTAGAAATCCATGGGAGGAATATTGAGGTAGCAGGTGCCTATACGAGTCTGGATTTACAGAGAGGTCAAGGCTGGGGCTATCAATTTAGAATTCACTGGTATCTGTGTGTGGACTTTATCAGGAATGGGGATGGATTAAAAAAAACTGAGGACAGAAGAATGAGCCCTGGACCTTAGAAATCAGGAGGACAGGAACTGGGAGAAAAACATGGGAAGGAGAATGAAGAGGGCTTATTAGAGAGATAAGAGAAGAATCAAGGGAAAATTGACTCCTACTAGATGCTAAGGGTTTCAGAAGCAGTGACAGATTAACTTTGTCAAATGGAGCTCACGGGTTGAGCAGGATGAGAACTGAGTATAGAAGATTAGATCTGACAGTGTTAGGTCATTGTTGAACTTAAAAAGAACAGTCTCAGTAGACTGAAGAGAAATAAAACTGGATAAGCCAGGGTTAAAAAATAATGGTACAAGTGAGCCAGTTTGTATAGACGACCTTTCAAGTTGCTCTCCTATGAAGAGTGACCAGAGAAATGGGATGGTAGCTGGCAGGGATAAAGGGTAAAGGGAGGCATGCCCTTTGACATGGCGAGCAATTATAACATGTGTATGTTGATAGAAATCATGCAACAAAGAGGAACTAATTCATTATACAGAAGACAAAGGGGAGAACTCCTGGAGGGCTCTATGTCATTGAGAAGGTGTGGGATTCAGTGAATTAGTGAGGGCCTCACCAAAAGAGCAAAGAGAGTTGTTCATTGTTTTCATAGAAAGGGAGGAAAGGCAAAGCCCATGAATACAAATAAAATTAGGATGGTGGATGTAACGGAAGGACCAATTTGATTTGCCACTATATTCTTAGGAAAATAAGGAACAGTATCAGCTGACACTGAGAAGTAAAGGGGGTGTTGGGTATCACTAGGAGTGATCTAGATTTCAATTCACTGTAAGAAATTTTACTATAGCAAATTTTACGAAAGGAAAACCATCTGCCATGAAAAGGTCATCAAGCACAATTTGCCTATGTATATATTTCCCTTTCTCTCCCTCTAGCCTACTTATCTGTGCATACATCTACCAAACTACTTGTAAGCCCAATATTCTATAATCTCTTAAGCAGGTATTTTATGTTGTTACAATATATTTACCTGTATTTCTGAAGCTAAGCAAACTGCATAAAATGATATAAAAGAGAAACTGCACTGGGACTTAGGATGCATTTCATAAACCCAGACGTTATTTATAAACTATTTTAATAGGTTCAATTTTTGTTCTCTTCATAAAAAATATTCTGCTGGTATAAGTAGTCTAAATTTCAGAGTATAGGTTTTTCTGAAGGGCAGGCATCCATACATCTTTGCATAACAAACGCTATTGCTTTGTGCTTCACAATAAAATCAGCAGCTTCACTTATTAGCTAGGAAACGCACCTGCTTTATGCTGTAAATCATAATTAGAAATCTGTATGATTGGAACCTGAGCTCAGTTGGGTGGAAAATTGGTCATTAGATATAATGGGAAGGAAAATTTTATAAAACATCCAAAATCCACGCTCAGATGCCAACAGTATTTAATAAACTTTCATAGCAATTATCTGAAAGACCTTCCTGTGCTTTCTATCAGGCAGCCACACACAATATTAAATGTTACTCACCACTGGGTTAATGGCATAGGAATTTAGAGGTCATTTTGGGGTGTACTCATAATGAGACAAGAAGTTATGAGAGGGCATGGAGCAGAGGAGAGATCTGATTTGACCTGAGTCTCTCCAGTTTCCCTCTGATTGCAGTTGGTGGAATACAGTTTGGAGGAAAAGCAGAAGCAGCAGTTAGGAAGCTATCGGTGAGCCATGAAATGGTAGCTCAGATGAGGGTGGTAGGAATAGATGTGGTGGGATGAAAAAGGTGATCTGGGGTTGATTTTGAAAATATGAGTCATCAGGATTTGTTGACAGATTAGTTAAGGGGAAAAGAATGAGATAGGGAAGAATATAGGAGGAGGCAGTTTAGAGACAGAGCAGTTTGGTTTAAGTTACCTTCTGAGGTTCTTATTAGATATACAAAGAGATCATGTGTAGGCCACTTTATTTTTAATTCCAAATTTAGGAAATGTGTGTAGGCTGAGAAAAATAATTTGAGAATCACTAGCACATGGATAATATAAGCCACAAGGCTTGATGAGATCACCGAAGATACAGCTGTAGATTGAGAAGATAAGATATCCCAAGACTGAGTCCTGGTGGAAAGTAAAAAACCTCAGGTTTTTCCTATTGTGTTTCTTTCCAATGAGTCTTTCTTTACCCTCACACAAGGACACTTCACTTCTGACACTTCTGGAAGAGTCGCAGGCAAAGGAGCTTTCTGTCCCTGCAGAGTTGGGGTACATCACCTTCCCTGTGTGGATGTGTTCACCCACCTGGAAGCTCCCCAAGCCTCCTACTATTGGGATTTTATGGAGGCTTCCCCATGGAGGCATGATCAATTATTAACTCTGTTTTCAGTCCCTCTGCCCTCTCTGGAGGACTGGGGGGCATGAGGCTGAAAATTCCAAGCTTGTAATCATGGCTTGGTCTTTCTGGTGACCAGCCCCCATCCAGGAGCCATCCAGCAGCCACCCAGAGTTACCACATTAGAAAAAATTATGCCCAGGATGCTCTCATCACTTAGGAAATCACAAGGGTTTTGGGAGCCCTGTGTCAGGGACGGGGTCAAAGGCAAATATTACAAGAGATGTTCCTAGTGTTCTTATCACTTAGGAATTTACAAGGTTTAGGAGCTCTGTTCCAGGAACAGGGGCAGAGACCAATATATGTATTTCTTATTATTTCACACCAAGTATACTCCAACATTTGGAGGATGTAAGAAGAGGAGGAATAAGCAAAAAATGCCAACACCTTGTGGGACATGAGGCAGCAATAAAACCAGGACAATATTGTCTTGGAAAGCAAGTGAAAAACTGCTTCACAGTGGAAGAGGCAATCATCTGTTAAGTGAAGTAAGATGAGAAATAGGATTTAATAACTGAAATTAGCAACATAGGGATCACAGTGACCTTGACAATGGTTGCTCTGCTGAAATGTAAAGATAAGTCTGACTGAACAGGCTAAAAGGAAATGAGAGGTGAGAAATGGGAGCTCTCAACTCTTGAGGTCTCAACTCTTTTGAGGAGCTTTGTTAAAAATGAGGGGGCTTGGAAATGGGGAGGTATCTTGGAAGATGATATGGGCATAACAGTTTCTTTTAAAGACTGGAGAAAGTATAGCATTTTCTATGCAAATGAGAATGATTTAGAAGAGGGAAAATTGTTGAGGCTGGTGATAAAGAATTGCTGGAGCCAGTAGGGATGGTATCTAGTGGACAGGCAGAGAGAATGACCTGAACAAGAATTCTGAAAATTTCTCCACAATAAAAGGAGGGAAGTCACACTATATGGTTAAATGAACAAGTCTCTGGCTCACTGAGATAGTGAAAGCTTTTGGAAGTTCTCATTTGATTGCCTCTGTGTTCTTAGTAAATCAGAACTATCAATTTAGGGCGCCTGGGTGGCTCAGATGGTTAAGCGTCTGCCTTCGGCTCAGGTCATGATCCCGGGGTCCTGGGATCGAGTCCCGCATCGGGCTCCCTGCTCCTTGGGAGCCTGCTTCTCCCTCTGCCTCTCTCTCTCTCTGTCTCTCATGAATAAATAAAATCTTTAAAAAAAAAAAGAACTATCAATTTAATTAGTTGAGATTGAAGATGTGGGAGAAAGTTTTGACTGTATGAGAAGAGAAAAAGGTATGAAACTGTCAGACTGAGAAAGCTCAGGAAATGTGATATGACTGCAAGGTATCATTTGGGATCCATTTGAGATTAATGGTCATAGGTTTAAAGTGAGTCCTTCCACATTGATTGTATGATTTTCTCCAGCCACATTAATCTGAACAGAGGCAGGCTTGGATGAACTCACGTTCATTTATAAGTATATTAAGCAAGTCGGGCAGAGAGGAATGCAATGAAGATGAGAGTATATGCAAGAGAGTTATTGTAATTATGGACCATGGAATTCATTATGTGATGTAAGGACATCAGGAGGGGAGAGATTTAAAGGATTTCTGGAACTGGGGTAATAGAGGGTACTAGTAAGAGAATGAGACACTTGAAATTGACATCGTGGAGGGATTGCAGTTATTAAGAATGATTCGATTGAGGGGGGTATGAACCCAGGAGTGAGTGGCTGTGGTTGGATGGAGAGCAAGATGATTGGGGACGGTTGTAGACAGGATATTGAAATCCCCAGGGATTATAAGATCAATGTTTGAGCTGGAATTTAAAAGCCATCAAGAAATGAGAGACTGATGAAGAGTTAAGAGTTAATTTTGATAGGTGATTTTGTTTGATGACCTAAGATTCAAAGCAGGGGAATTTTAGGAGAGGGAAGTTATAGGAGAAAAAAAGAACCACCAGATGAATCGGCTGGGCGGGGGAAGCATCGTCCTCACAGGGGAGAGCCCGGTTTCAGGTAGATTGAGAAGGTACAGAGAACATTAGAGAAGTTGATCCAAGGGGATGAGTGATTTCCCTGATGACAGATTAAAATTTCCAGAAGACAGTGTGGTACAGTTTTAGGATTTGGAAATGGATGAGAATTAGAGTCAGAAAAGGAGATGTACACTGCCCTTGGTGATTAGAGTTCAGAGAATGAGGGATGCCATGGAAGAACTGGCTTTTGTGGTGATGGATTCAATACGGATAAATCCATAATGAGACATTGTCTGATGGAAAAACGATAGATGGTGGTAGTAACATCTCATACCCCCACTGTTTTGGGGGATGAGTCTTTGGAAATGGGAAAGAATGGAGAGCTTTGTAAATATAAATCATATATAAGAAATTCAATGGTTAAAAAGTAATCCACCAATTATTCAACACTCTTTATCTAAATGTGTGTGTATACATATATAACATATACATATTGTATTTTATATACATACTATATAGAATTCTTTATTATATACAAAATTCTATATTCTACATACATATATAAAGAATATGTGTATAATTTTATATACATGTCACATAATTATTAATTATAAATGTATAGAATTTCTTATATATGAGCTTTTTTTTTTTAAAGATTTTATTTATTTGTCAGAGAGAGAGCACACAAGCAGGGAGAGCCGAAGGCAGAGGGAGAAGAAGCAGGCTTCCCACTGAGCAGGGAGCCCGATGCGGGGCTCGATCCCAGGACCCTGGGATCATGACCTGAGCCGAAGGCAGGTGCTTAACTGACTGAGCCACCCAGGCACCCCTATATATGAGCTTATTAGCATTCTCACAAATAAACCAATGTCATATGTGGAGAGTTTGCTAACGTGCCCAGGAATTGCACTCTTGGATACAAGATGAATATGCCATTTACTCTTTTCCTCCTATCAGGTTTCCTTGTGTTAGAATTTACAGTAAATAGGGGTGCCTGGGTGGCTCAGATGGTTAAGCGTCTGCCTTCAGCTCAGGTCATGATCCCAGGGCCCTGGGATCGAGCCCCACATCGGGCTCCTGGCTCAGCAGGGAGTCTGCTTCTCCCTCTCCCTCTGCCTCTCCCACTGCTCATGCTCTCTCTCTCTCTCTGTATCTTTGTGTCTCAAATGAATAAATAAAATCTTTAAAAAAAATTTACAGTAAATATTGGAGCAGCATTTACATGTGATAAAAAGATAAATATAACTCAATAAAGACTCTGTCTACTTTTATCAAGGAGGAAGTGGTCCCAGTACCTACCCAGTTGCTATAGGAAAGGACACCCATTTTAGCTACAACAATTCAGCAACAATAAGTCATGAGTGGTTGCACCCAGCCAAAAAAGAGAAATCTTAGAATGGATTTTTTTAGTTTTATAAAATGTATTCATTATTTCCCTTATACGAGATAAGTAGAAAAGTATGAAACATCCATTCTGTAATATTAAATGTTGACTTGAGTTTTTTATTTCTGTGGATTCTCAGGACACAAAAAGCCCAACCTCAATTATCTAAACCCCAGCTAACCTACACATGTGGGTTAGTGTACTCTTTCTTACTCTAAATCACAGTTCTGAGGTGGTTCGTTTTGCAGCATATTTGTAGCAATGGCTGGTGGAAACACTGGCCATGACCTTACTATTGAGATACCTACAATTTTGCACACACAGTGCTCTTCTATAGGTCTAATGACCAACTGAATAAACAATTAAAAAGTCAAACATTGCTTTCCCATTTAACTAACACTAATTATGATTCCATGAATCACATCCCTAATATAAATAATGCCCTTGAATGGCACCCCAGCTATTCCATAATTAAATACAATCCAGGTCCATTACATAAATATCTGAATTATAAAATGTTACTCCTTTGTATCTAATAATTTTATACATACATTGCTGGCTAACTTTATTTTTGCGTGCTTGTTTTACTTAAATAAACATGTACATTGAGCTCATATGTTAGGTACTCTTCTAAGCACCATAAAAATATTGATTCCATCCTCAAAGAACTGTCTGCAGTAGGTATTATTTTTATTTTAAAGACAATAAACTGAGGGCTTATAAGTTTCAGCAGTTTGTCTGAAGTAATCAGATATAAAGTAGTGAAGCTGGGCTTGAATGCACTGTCTAGCCTCAGGATCTGGGCTTTTACCCAATAAACAATACTGTTATAAATAAAACTGTAAAACACTGATAAATAATAAAATAAATTTTAGACAAATACCATATGGTTTCACTTATATGTGGTATTTAAAAAACAAAACATATGAATAAACAAAAAGCAGAAATAGACTCGTAAATACAGAGAAATGATGGTTGCCAGAGGGGAGGGGTTGGGGGAATGGGCAAAATGGCTGAAGGGGACTGGGAGGTACAGGCTTCCAGTTATGGAACGAATAAGTCAGGGGAATGAAAGGCACAGCACAGGGAATACAGTCAATATTTTAAGAGCGCTGTATGGTGACAGATGGTAGCTACACTTGTGAGCAGAGCAAAACAGTCGTTGAATCACTATGTTGTACACCTAAACTAACGTGACATTGTCAACAAACCCCCTCCCCCCAAAAAAGAAAGAAAAAAGAAATTTTAAAAATACTTCTTGGTCTGCCACTCAGAATTAGCTTAACTAACACTGCTAAATGTCAGGGAGCATATATGGAAAAGGAGATTAATTCCCAGGAAGATTATTAAGGAGTGCTTTCAGGAGCAACACCTGTGGGGAGAGTGAGTGAAGCGGGATTAAGCAGAGGGTGGGCTGTTCAATCACGCACACACAAAAAGTCTTAGCTGACCTCATGTGATGGTCTGAAACTAGACAGGCTCTTCAAAGTAGTCCTAAATTGAAGTGTTGCAATCAAGACTTTATATCCGTGCGTCAAGCAGACAATGGATACGGTCCACCTATGGAAAAAACGGCCCAACCTTGAGTAAGCGTGCTCTCCTGGCTTCAATCAAGGACAACTCCCCCACAGGGCTGACAGCTGCGAGCTCTCACGAGGCCTTACTTCAACTCGCGGGGCTTCAGTTTTGAAGGGTTATCTGGGTGGTACCTAAGTGCCTCCACTACAACTTCCAGACGTATAGGAAAGACACCTTGGGTAGCGTTAGCCAAAGCCATGATTTTTAGAACACTTCATATCGCAGAAGGTCCCAAGCAATCCGTACTTTTTTTTTTTTTTTGAGGTCGAGTAGTGTAATGTTAACATCCAAGAAAGTAAAATCACCTCTGCAGCAGGTCATTAACAACTAGTAACACATAGAGGTCAACGGCACCAGAGCTTAAAAAAATTATCAATACAATTGAGGACCCTTCCACTAGAGGATAGGGAGCTATATCCACATTACCAGCAATGGTCCCCCCATGAAATGCAAGCAGCCACATCCACCCTCCTTCAAGGGGTAGAACCACTGTATTTCTCATGTAGATCAGCTACATTGTCACTGGAGACTCGGATCCAGCCATCCTCCCAGACATGGTAGAGGTTGACTGCACCTCCTGAGTAGGCATCTCTATAGGTGGCTTGGTAGATGGCTCGACGGGCCAGATCATAGGCCTGTTCCACCTCTAGGTCATAGGAGTAACCCCGATCCATGACCCCATAAGCATACACAGAGCCAGAACCTACAGAGAAGGTGGCCCCCGAGATCCGGTTTCCTTCACTGTCCACATAGTAGAGGCCAGGGCCTCTCTTATCCCAGCCACAGATCATGGTGCCCATGGACAGCCCCATGCCTTTATACTGATATACCATGTTGGCAAGCAGCTTGGAGGCAGCTGCTACCGAGATGCGTTCCTTGTTTCGAAGCTCATAGATGCGACATTGCCGAGCCAACAGCCTCTCCCAGAAGCTGCAGTCCGCTGCGCCCCCAGCCATGGTGCCCAGCAGGTAGGGACTGATCTCTATCACCTTCTTTACTGTCTGGGAGGCTATATAGGCACCAGCTGTGGCCCGAGAGTCCGCTGCAACAATGACTCCATGTTGAAACTTGAAGGCCAGGGTAGTGGTTCCATGAAGCATTTCGATTCTCGGCTCCTCCGCGACACGCCAGTTGGGCGCGGCCAGGCTCAGCCCATCGCTGGGACTCCCTGGACCCAGGTCCAGCAGATCCGCAAGACCCCCGAGTCCGAAAAACCTGAGCCCGTTCACTGGTAGCGGCCTCTCCAACACGCTGGCCAGCGCCATGGCTAGTAAGCGCAATCTGTATTTTTTAACAGCCCTTTTTACACCTGGCAGTGAGCTTGAGCGATTTCAAGGCTCGGCAAGGAAAAAGATATGACCACTAGGGGGCAGTAGCGCCCAATGGGGTTTATTTGAGCAGCAGTGAGATAGGCTGCGTTCAAGGACGAAGTCCCTCACCGCAAGACAACTTCCTGAAGGAACGGCACGGAGCTACCTTCAGGAGGAAAGGGGAAAGGAATTCCTGAAGGGAAGCGAGGAATCAGACAGGAGGTTGGTGTGTCTGGGTGATATTGCTCAGTAGCACAGTATGGGCACCTCTCAGAGAATTCTGAAGGGTTCCCATGACTTGGGAGTCTTTAATGGCTACAGTTTATCTCATCTATATATAGCAGATGTTGAGTGTGGTTTTGTGGAGGTATGCAAAACAGGAGAGCTCTAAATGGCTAAAAATCTGCTTATTTGTGCTATATTTAAACAACCAGATGTATAAACATTTAAGTTTGGTGCCTATGGGCTTTTGGGCTAATGATCTTTGCCTACTGTGAAGAAGTAAACAACATACAGCCAAGGTTCATGGGCCATCTTCGGCTCGTTTATGTATCACCTGCTATAGAGCTGTTGTCCAGGTACTAAAGCCTATATACCAAGACCAACCATATATACAGTGTTCATTTTAATGGCATACAACTCCCATATTTTTAAATTTAATATGAAAATATGGCCAATGTAGTGACATCATATTTTTTTAAAACCTTCAAATGCTGCCAAACTAAAAACAATAAATATTCCATGTGACTTAAGTTCTATTCTTTATTATTGGCATGTCAATTTTGCTATACATCAATATAATGTACCTTATTCATTCTGTGTTTTCATCTGCTACAGCCTTAGTGAAGTATTAAAGTACTCTAATATTACAGTATTTTTATCTTTTATTTTCTCTTGCATTTCCTGTAGTTGCCATGTTTTTTAATGCATTCTTTTAACTACTATATATGCATTTTAATTCTGACTTTAGCATTAAAAAGTGCTATTCTTTCCTATGTATAACGCTTTTAGGCTCAAGTTACACTTTGATAATGGGTATTAAATTCTTGATTTCTTACTGTTTCCTTTTGCCTGATACACCTTGACACTTCCCTTTATTTTAGCCTTTATGAAGCAAAATGTTTAATACAGGTTTATGCTTTCATCTTGAATTTTAAGTCAAATTGGATATTATATTTAATAGATGTGTTAAGCCCATTTTGTTTGTGACAGAGCTAGAATCTGAACTTACCATTTTTGACTCCTAGTCAAGTGCTTCTTGTACTAGAAGTTTCCATCCCTGGATACTTAGAACCCTAGACCCCTAGGAATACTTGAAGGAAGAAATAAGGGCATTATATTTAAAGCTCGAATAAAAATCAATCACCCATTTCCCTGTAAAAGGCCATGCAGGTAAATGAAAAGGTGAAGTGTATTACCTGAAATTACAGAAACTCAGTGAGAAAAATAACTGCTCCCTTCCCTCTACAGAAACTGTGTTGAGCAATTTTAAATCTTAATTAGAAAATGTGAGGGGAAAAAATGTCAATGATTAATTATTACTTAATCAACACAACTCATTTGAAAGCCAGCTCTTTCACACCAGGACAGTGGGAGGAAAATTCAAAATGAAGGTAGTCTGGGGGCGCCTGGGTGGCTCAGTCATTGAGCATCTGCCTTCCGCTCAGGTCATGATCCCAGGGTCCTGGGATCGAGCCCCACTCCCTGCTTCTCCCTCTCCCACCCCCACCCCCCGCTTGTGTTCCCTCTTTCGATGTCTGCCTCTCTTTGTCAAATAAATAAATAAAATCTTTAAAAAAAGAAATGAAGGTAGTCTTGATGGGAAAGGGCTTGTGCCCTGTTATATTAATGTGTATAGATTTTATACATTTTATTTTTTCTGTCATGAAGTATATATAACATAAAATTCGAAATTCTACCCATTATTTAAGGTACAATTCAGCGGCATTAATAACATTCTAAGTGTTGTAGATCTATCATCACTCATCACTATCTCCAAATCTTTTTCTTTACCTCAAATATAAATCATGTAGCCATTAATAATTCTGATCCCCTCCTCTCCCTCCCCCTCCCCCCCCCAGCCCCTGGTAACCTCTGTCTACCTTCGGATTATATAATTTTATTTTCCAGATATTTCACAAGTGGAATCATAATACGTATCCTTTTGTGTCCAGCTTATTTGACTTAGCGTATTTTTTATATTTATCCATGTTTAGTATCAGCACGTCATTTCTTTTAGGGCTGAATAATAGTCCATTCTATGTATGTACATTTGTTTATCCTGCAATCTGTGGATGGATACCTGAGGTTTTTCCACCTTTGGCTATTTTGAGGAATGATGCAATGAACAATGGTGCACAGTATCTGAGTTTTTTTTAGTTATGTTGCGTATATACCTAAAAGTGTAATTTATGGATAATAGTAATACTATGTTTAACTTTTTTTTTAAAGATTTTTTTTATTTATTTATATGAGAGAGAGCACATGAGAGGGGGGAGGGTCAGAGGGAGAAGCAGACTCCCTGCCGAGCAGGGAGCCCGATGCAGGACTCGATCCAGGGACTCCAGGATCATGACCTGAGCCAAAGGCAGTCGCTTAACCAACTGAGCCACCCAGGCGCCCCTATGTTTAACTTTTAAGTATTCAAGTCCTTTACACATTTAATTGAGTTGTCATTTTGTTATGGAGTTGTACCATTTTATATGTATATATACACATGCAAATACTATACACATATATATATATTCTAGATATTAAAACTTTATCTAATACATGATTTACAAAAATTTTCTCTAATTTTGTGGGTGATATTTTCACTTCCTTGATAATGTCTTTTGAGGGACAAAAGCTTTTAATTTTAATGAAGTCCAATTATCACTTTTTCTACTGTGCCTCATGCAAATTTCAAAAATAATTCAGCAGATGCAATGACAGAACTTTAGTTACCAATGCTACTGGAATTCTGAAGTTGCACAGAACTAATAATGCTATCTTATGCTTTTAATTGATGTTCCAATCATGATTTTTTCAGTGCCAGATTATTTCTATGGGGCCTAAGGCCTATGTCACTGTGAATCAGCATGATTGGCATGCCATAATTAAGCACAAAATATGACAACTGTCATTCATCTTTACAAGAAATTATTTTCCTGCATATTCCTGACCTCATAACTGGAGGTACAATTTTTAAAAATAACAGTAAGGCAATTACAGAGAAACATTAAGTGATAAAGTTATGTTGGAAGTATTAGCCAGTTCAAAAGTAATATCCTGTACTCTGATTTGCATCCTGTGCATTACATCTGTTAAAACCAGACTGGCAATTCGAATTTAAGAAAATGGGTTTGACGGCATAGCCAAATGCTCACCTATTACACAGATGACTCAGTGTGTAACTTCCTGGCATTTGGCTGATTGCTGAGGTTAATAAAATATGTCAATGATTAACAGAAATAGTATAACTAGAATGCATTTTGAGGACTTACTGCTAGGTTGTTAAAAATTACTGTACTTACTTACCGGGGTGCCTGGGTGGCTCAATTAGTTAAGCGCCTCCCTTTGGCCCAGGACATGATCCCAGAGTCCTGGGATTGAGCCCCATATTAGGCTCCTTGCTCCCTCTCCCTCTACCCCTCCCCCATCCATGCTCTCTCTCTCTCTCAAATAAATCTTGAAAAAAAAGTATTGTACTTATTACAAACAAAATTCTATGCAGTCTACTCAGTCTATTTCCAGGCCTGCAAATAAGCACACACTTATAACTTGATGTACTCACCTGTCCCCAAATGTGGTTCATGCACTTAAGTGATTACAGCTACTAATCCCAAAAACAAGAAACTGAGTGCATTCTGTCATGCTTCACTGCTAAACCCAGCATACAAGTGAAATTCCCCAAATAAATAATCAGGGAAGTATGCATTTAGTTATGGCTTTCTTGATGCATCCTTGAGTCTCCATCCAGCCATCCCATCCCATCCCCCTTTTGAAGTTCATAGGCAATAAGAGATGTATGGACCCCTGAAACATAATCTTTACTATACATTGCCTTACATAATACTCAACTGAAAGTTCTTTCAAGGTCTTGCTGTGTTCTATTGTTATAGTTTATACATGTCCTTGCCTAGTCTTCTGCTCCTAAACTGGGTCCCTAAGCTGGGTAAGACAGGAGAAATCTAAAAGAAGTTGAGAGCTACAGTCTACTCCTATTGGTGTATCATGTCATGAGTAGGTAATTTCTGCAGCAATCAAAAGCTTTGAAATAAACTCTGGTGCTAGTGGCTCAGAAGTGCATTTATGTATGTCCCTCATTTGTTACAAAAACTTTTAGAGGTTGTCACAAAGATATTAAATACAAGAAAAGATGAATTACAAGTAAATTTTTTAGGAGGTTGGAACAACGTTAGGGACATCACCTGCTGTCAGGGAGGAGATACAGTATAGTCCTGTCATTTGCTCTGGATAAGCCAAAATGTCTTTCTAGTTGCTAGTGTATGGAGGAAAAATTAAGAGTGACACAGTCATGCTCCATAGGTCAAAAACCAACCAATTGCTTGCGTCAACCGCTATCCCTGCTGCTAACCTCTGAAAGCCATTTCTCCCAAATATTTCAAAAAAAAAAAAAGACTGGAATGGATCAAGGAAACCTTTGATAACATTACTACCTACACATGATGAATCCCTTAGAATATTTGTGTCATCTGATGTTGTGGAGAGATGACATCGTAACACGGAAATTCACTGAATGCAGTCTTAGCATGGCTGGGAGAAGATGTAGTAGATTTCAGGTGCAGGGCTTTGGGATTATTCAGTTTAATCAGAGTAGATTTTAGAGCCCCTAAAGGAATAGATTGCCAGATTTTCCTCTAATCATATACTAGTATTATTTATTCAGTAGAGATTTTAAGTCTTGTGTGTACCTAAGTGAGCAGTTAGTGAGGTAGTGTTCTGCCTGTTTACTGAGAAGCCATATGCAGAGTGATTCAGAAACCCAGCTCTGCAGTCTTGGATTTTTATCCTAGCAACATCACTTAATAGCTCTGTGATCTTGAGCAAATTGCTAAGCCTCTGCGTACCTCAGTTTTCTCATCTTTAAAAATGGAGATGATGCCTATTTCAGAGGATTCCTGTCTTTGTCAGAGTTCCTCAGAAGCCATTGTTGGGAAGTGATCTCAAGAACACAGATAGGGCAGTGGAGAAGATATCAGAGGTTGGTGTCTTTCTTTGCCACTGATCCTTATACTGAATTTCAGAGGGGAGGGGGAATGAGATTAGTAAAACAAGATCACTGTTGCCAAACAAACCAACCAACCTCAATGAAATCTTGTACTGCACTGAGTTTGGGAATCTGGGTGAGAAGCATCTCAGTGAGCAGCGTGTGAACACATCACACCCAAATCAGAGTATAAAATTAGAAGTGTGAAGATTAGAAGTTCAGGCAGAAGGAATTAGAACCATAGGGTCCCCTGCAGCAACTGTGTGAGAAGATTGATCCATGATTTCCTAATTGCCACATAGTGAGGTCATATAAAATAGCTGATGGTGTAGGTTGGGGATGTTGTAAGGGGATCAGTAAGGAGGGTCAGAGAGCCCATCTGGTTGAAAGCTACTGGGCCAGGTCATCCCTGTTCTGTGGTTCCGGTGGAGTTATAGTCAACTTCGTGGGAATCTTCATGCCGCGATAAAGCCTGGCCAGCCCTTACAGCTCATCTATGACAAGAGAACAATCCAGGTATCTACTGTTCATTCCCACCCACACCACTATGTGAAGGAAAAGAGGGGAGAAACTCTAAGAGTCTCATTCACCCGAGAGAGAGTGAGTTTACTTAAAAGAGACTGTTAGAACTAGAAAGAGATTGGTAAACCTTTGATGGGCAAGTTTACAGTTTTTTTCTAGCTAGGTAGCAGAAGGTTTCAACCACTTATGGCAAATTAAGAAGACAAATTATTTCACAATGTCTTCTTAATGTTAAAATATTGATCCAACTGTATAACACTTTCATATCTGTCTAATGCTTTATCAATTATTTGATCTCTGTTAAAAGTTTCATGAGAACATCTAAAACATTTAATATAGAAAATCATTTTTGTTTACTATCAGTTTATGTATAAATGGGCTAAACATGCATTTATAGAGTACTGTATAAAAATGAAAGGTCTACCATCAAGAGGATAAGGAAGGAGCTGGCCCACTAGTGCCCGTAGGTCAAATCTGGCCCACTGCTTGTTTTTTATGAATACAATCTTACTGGAATGCAGCCATGATCATTTTTTTAAATATTGTCTATGACTCCTTTTGCACTATACCAGGCGAAGTTGAGTCGTTGCAACAGAGACCATATGGGCTGCAAAGCCCAAAATATTTACTACCTGCGCCTTTACAGATAAAGTTCGTTGAGCCCTGGCACGGGGAGTCAGTCAATACAGATATTGGGCATATTTTTATTTTTTGTAATAGCAACAGTCTGTCCCTAAAGCCTCTATTTGTGAAGGGACTTAAATTATAATTATGTTAAGATATTTTTAGAAGCACACTGAGTATCCCCATAATTATGTAAAGGCTTTGGTTTAATTAGTTAACAAATGGTTGTTTACTTTTTGGCTCTTTTATAGAATAAATCCTGGATGACAGAAATCCAGTAACTTGAAACCATTACGGTAAGACAAGCTACCAAAAGAAGAAAATCATGTTTTCTTGTTTCCACAAGTGTCCTAAAATAATGGAGTTTTTCTGTGCTTCTCTGCTAAGATACATTCCTTTATTATTGAACACAATAAGCAGTAGAACACTAATATCTACTAATACCCTAGACATTGCTTAAATTATCCACTTGGGTACAGGGAGGAAAATTAAAAAGTAACCCAGTGAGCTTGTGCATTTTTAAAATACAAGTAACATTTTTAGCCCATCTTAATTGCAGAGTTCTTCTAAAGGGGAGGCAGTAAAATCTTTAAAGCTCCAATGCCAATGTTTCTAGACGATTAAAAAAACAAAAAGTAGAGGAAGGAAGAGCAAATCGGCTTGCACATTGAGCAGAGCTCCAGGTGTCAAAACTTACTGAAAATCAACAGGGCTTTCTATAGGCACAGGCTGCAAGGATCTTAGACTCACGCTGGGTTATTAGAATACTCTGATTTTATATCTGTCTTCATTTTTGCCATATTCTGACCTTTAGGTGAAGAGAGTCAATCAAGAATCAAATAAATAAGGCCAACTCTTTTCAAAATTAAAAACGGAAAACCTGAAAACCCGAAAAAGAAAATATCAGGATATAATGTTTGAGACCAAAGGGAACTACCCATTCCCACATTTGCTATTTACTGCTGTTCCTTTTATTCTCTTATGCAGCAGGCAAGGCAACCTCATTTAGAGCCTCTGGTAGCGGGATATGAGTTCATGATATTTGCACTTGTGAGGTCTTAACCAAATTAATTTCAAGATTCAAAATCTGCACAAAACAACCCTAGCCTGAAGATTTTTGCAATGCATTTCATTCTTGAAATGAAAGTAAACTAGAAACAAATGAAACGGATAACCCATAGCCATTTCCCGCAGTTCAGGAAAGAGGCATGATCAGAAGTAGTTAAAACTTTATTATAAACACTGCCTTAGATGATTTTCTGTTCGTCAGTGACTCAGTTGTGTGCGTCAGTCCAGATACATTTAATCAGTGAAATGAAGAGAAGAAATAAAATCTATGAGTTTTTTTCCCCATAATGGTTAAAAATTATTTCAAACTCTTAGACCTAGAAAAACAAACCCTGAAGTTTTATTTTAAAAAACTCCTTGAAGGGCGCCTGGGTGGCTCAGTCATTAAGCGTCTGCCTTCGGCTCAGGTCATGATCTCAGGGTCCTGGGATGGAGGCCCGCATCGGGCTCCCTGCTCAGCCTGCCCACCCCCACCCCACCCCCGCCCTGTGTTCCCTCTCTCGCTGTGTCTCTCTCTGTCAAATAAATAAAATCTAAAAAAAAAAAACAAACAAAAAAAACTCCTTGAGATACCTGTACTTACATGATATATTCACAAGCTCATGCAATTAACACTGCAATGAACTATTTTTGTTCAAAAAGGATGCCAACAGGATGAACTTAATAAATTAAGAAGACCCAAATGATTCAAGGATGAAAAGGGCAGGAAAAATTGCAAAGGTTAGAGCAATATATTGAAAAGGTTGAAAGAGTCTGGAACCAGCAGCTGAAAGGATGAGTTATTGATTCAAGTCCAGCTTCAGATGAATCCTTGGAGATTTGTTACAACTTCGAAGAAGATGCTCAGAATGAAATCAAGCACCAATACTCAAGTGGCCCACAGAAGACTGGAGTTAATTATTTATTTGTTTCATTTCTCTTCTGTTTGGTAAAGAATTTCACTTTCAACTTCCAGACTAGGATTTTTGAAAGTTATTAAGATTCGGAACTGATCATCACCATGCTGATCCATTTGTATAAAAGAAACAAATCTCTTCTATATTTTCCCTTCTGTATGAGGATTCCTGGGGTTTGGGTTTTGTTTTTGTTTTTTCATTTTTGGACAATCAAGAATATTTCCAAAATATTTGGTTCAGGCCATGTATAAGTCAGAGGTCTGTTACTCTCAAAACAATTCTTCTAAAAGAAAATTACTCATTTTTGGAAAAGAACACACTACAGTCACCCACAGGCCCTGCTCTGATTTCAGGACTCCTGTTGTTACATTGGATTCCACTGCCTCTAGGATGGCAATTTTTAGAACTCTTTGGTGTTCTCCAAGATACAAATTATATTCCTCCATTGCCTTTCTTCCCAATCAAGACTTAGAAGTGAAAATAAGTGGGGCACCTGGGTGGCTCAGTCATTAAGCGTCTGCCTTCGGCTCAGGTCATAGTCTCAGGGTCCTGGGATCGAGCCCCGCGTCGGGCTCCCTGCTCAGCAGGATGCCTGCTTCTCCCTCTCCCACTCTCCCTGCTTGTGTTCCCTCTCTAGCTCGCTCGCTCTCTCTGTCAAATAAATAAATAAAATCTTAAAAAAAAAAAAGGGGGCGCCTGGGTGGCTCAGTTGGTTAAGCGACTGCCTTCGGCTCAGCTCATGATCCTGGAGTCCCGGGATCGAGTCCCGCATCGGGCTCCCTGCTCGGCGGGGGGTCTGCTTCGTCCTCTGACCCTATCCCCTCTCATGTGTTCTCTCTCTCTCAAATAAATAAATAAAATCTTAAAAAAAAAAAAAAAGACGTGCAAATAAGTAACAATAACATTAAAATGTGATCTAAAATTGTCATGGGCATTATCAGTGTTACAATTGCTTGGTGAACTGTAGGTACTTGTAAAAATAGTCATGAAGACAAGCTGAAGGCAGATATCCTGGGTTCAGGTGTCAGCTCAAACTCTTACTATGTCTCTGTGTCTCAGTTTCCCAATCCACAAAATGGGGTTGGAAGCAACACTTTGACTATAGGATTGCAGTGAGAAGGCATTGAGACAGTCCTCAGGCTGGTGGGCAGCACATCTAGATACTCAGGAAATGATTAACCATTGTTGTGTTTTAAAATTATTATTCAGGCATACTGTGCAGATGCAGTGGGAGTGAAAAATAACAACAGTATGCGCAAAATCACACGCTCTACATTTTTATAATTACATTCGTGAAAAGGAGTGGTAAAACCCAAGCCAGAAAATTAATATAAATGCTAGTAATTTGACATTTACATTATAATACCTATCTTTGACATCTGGGTATAGCTTCTGCTTGATTCAGGCAATCTAGTGATTCAAATAATTAGTGGTTTTGGGAAATTTAATTAAGTTGACTTGTTCTAAGAATATACTGTCATATCTTAACATAGTGGAAGTTCACTGAAGCTTGATGAACAACCTTTGTAAGTGCCCAAGTATGAAAGTGAAAAAATACCCCAGTGGTGAAGTGAAGAGATATGATCAGCTGTGCAAATATGGAAAGAAGCAAAAGAGAAACAACAATCAGTACTTTTGTTTGAGTCCGCATCTTTGTGTACTGGGTCTAGGCAAAGTTGAGGTTCATGTGACAGATGTCTTGCCTTGTGGATATCCTTCATTCTCAGCATGTCTACTTGATGACTACTGGTAAAGCAGCCCCTGGTAAACAGTGTTTAGTGGTGCTCACAGCACACTGACCACACGGAATCACTGGATGTATAAAAGGAAATCAGGATTAATGTTTTAAGCTGATTTACAACCTCCCCTACTAATAATATGCCTTATATTTTGAAGCCCATAATGTAGTGTCCATCCCATGGTACCTATCAAAGTATCAGGAACCTAAATTGTGGGCCTGATGAAGTCAAAAGAAATGAATGGATTCTAAACATAGATGCAATGAAGTTTTCCTTATCTTCCTATCACATACCATGCAGGGTGCTAATATGATAGGCTGGAATAATTTGACACTGTATAGTTTTAGATTAAGTTTCCACTTTTGAAACTGTGAGTGGAGCCAGCAACTCCATCACAACATGAGGAGAGCTAGAGTATCTTTTGTCATCAAAATGCTGCACAGGGATTAAAACAATATTTAATATTTACAGAATGAGTGATAGTAAGTCAATTATTTGAAAAGTAAGTCAATTATTTTTCACTAATGTATTCTTCCAGATAACATTTCAGAAAATAAAATTACAATTTATCAGTGTAATTTAATCTTTGTAAAATATAGCATTTCATACCAAAGAAACTTTGATAATTATCACGAAATACGAAGAAAAACTAAATCTTACATTAATAGAAGGGTCACCTCCTTGTTATATATATGAGTGGTTGATCTACAGCAAATATTTTCATTTCACACAGGCTCCCTCCCCATCGGACACCTCAAAGTTACAGTATACTCTTCTTGGGTGTAAATTAATTTCACTAGCTTTAGCAAAAAAATTTTAAAAGGTAAATACAAAAAATTGCATCCTATATATTCTTGCAACTTAGTAAATATGAAAAAAATTCTTTTTAAAAAAAGATTTTATTTATTTATTTGAGAGAGAGAGAGCACAAGCAGGGGAGAGGCAGAGGGAGAAGCTGACTCCCTGCTGAGCAGGGAGCCCTACATGGGGCTAGATCCCAGGACCCTGGGATGATGACCTGAACCGAAGGCAGATGTTTAACCAACTGAGCCACACAGGTGCCCCAATATGAAAAAAATTATTGGGGTGTGTGTGTGTATTTCTCTGACCCTCTCTCTCTTAGTTTCTCTATCCTTACAACATAGAGACCCATCTACTTCTTTGGAAAGAAGATAAATTATTACATAAAATCATATTTTATTCTAGTTCTACCACTTATCAACCATGTGGTTTAAGTATTTTGGCCTCCTTGCCTCAAAGTCCTCTTCTATAGCCATAAGTGAGAGGTCTATGGTGATGATTAACTGAAGTAGCATATATATAACCAATCAATAATCCAATCAAAAATCCCTTGTTTTTGCCAAAAGTTAATTGAAATTCACTGAAAATATATCTTTCACGGTTTTGAAGAAAGACAACATTGGGAAGAATTTAAATGCAGCAAACTACTAGATTAGTGAAATGGGATATATTTAAGATGTTGAATTTAGGAAGTGTGGACCTTTAAAAACTTTTCATTCAAAACAAGTGTCAAGAAGTGATGTCATCGACATGGATGGAACTGAAGAGATTATGCTGAGTGAAATACGTCTAGCAGAGAAAGTCATATGGTTTCCCTTACTTGTGGAACATAAGGAATAGCATGTAAGACATTAGGAGAAGGAAAGGAAAAATGAAGGGGGGGAAATCAGAGGGGGAGACGAACCATGAGAGACTATGGACTCCGGGAAACAAACTGAGAGTTTTAGAGGGGAGGGGGAGTAGGGGGATGGGTTAGCCCAGTGATGGGTATTAAGGAGGGCATGTATTGCATGGAGCACTGGGTGTTATACGAAAACAATGAATCATGGAACACTACATCAAAAACTAATGTTGTATGGTGACTAACATAACATTAAAAAAAAAAAAAAAAAGGTGATGTCAACAAGATGGTAGAGTAGGAAGTCCTAGACCCTACTTCCTGCCACAAACACCAGTTCAGCAACAATTCATGGGAAAAGTTCCTTTGCGAGAAACCAGAAGCTATTTGAAAGGCTCCTGCATCCCAGGTGAATGTAAAACCAGACTCTCAAAAGCCGGTAGGGAGAGTCCCTTCCCCAGGTGCAGCGCCAATCAGGCAGAGACTCCTGTCTCCCAGCTTCGCTCAGGGGAAGAAAGGGGCTGGCTCACATGTCCAACACCCCAACATTTCCCAGAAGACTCCACACAGGACTGGCTTCTGTCTTGCCACTCGGAGCTCTGATGGACCCAGCATTTTAGCCACCTGGGGTGGCTGGGGCTGGTAGATGCCATAGATTATCCCTTCTTCTCAGCAAAAAGTAAGCAGACAAAAAACCCAGCTTTCAGCTTCCCGCTGACGATGGAAAGAGTTGATCTAGGTGTCCTGGGACCCAATATCTCCAGGGCTGTGCAAAGAACTAGCATCAGACTTGCATCTTAGATATGGCATCTGAAGTGGCATCTACAAGCTGTTAGGCATGGTGAACTGTAACCACTTGGGGAGAACACAGATGGGGTTTTGGGGAAAACACAGATGGTGCTTTGGACAGGTAGATGCCATAGGCTCCCAACCTGTGGATGAGCACAAGAGTGAACAGATAAAACCACAGCTACCTGCTTCTTCCTTGAGAGGGAAAGAGCTCAAAGAAGCCCCCAGAATCTCTGTCAGGGCTGATTGGTGGAGATCTTCTATACAGGCCAGGCCAGGATTGCTGACAGAGGTGCCTGCTTGGTCTAATGTGCAGACACCAATGCAGAAAGTCAAGGAAATTGAAGAGTCAGGTAAAGATTTTACAAAGGAACAAGATAAATCTGCAGAAACCAACCCTAATGAAGCAGAGTTACAGGAATCTTGGCATTTTTCCAAAGAAGACATAAAGATGGCCAAGACACACATGAAAGGTGTTCAACATCACTTATCAGGAAAATGCAAATCAAAACCACAGTGAGAGATCACCTCACACCAGTTCTAGTCCAAGACGGCAATAAGAGTATCCTAAAATCACCTCCTGCCACGAACATACAGAATCTAGTCATGGAGCAATTCCCTCTGAAAGAAATCCAGAAACTACCTTAAGCAACAACTACACATCTAGTGAATGAGAAAATACCCACATCGAAATGGGTAGGGAAAACTGAGATGCTCACCATTAAACCCCACTCCCAGCACATGCCCTACAATTGAAAGTGAACTCCCAACTCCAAGCCTCTCCCTGAGGAGTTTGGACCTCACAGCTAGTGCCCCAAGCTTAAAAAAAAAACCCATCTGAGGAACAGGACCCCAAAACACCGAGCTCTGAATGCCAGCTGGTCTTGCATCCAGGAGACCCCCAATATTATAGCAAACAAATTAAGTTCTTTTTTTTTTTTTATGATTTTATTTGAGAGAGAGATAGAACACGAGCAAGGGGGTGAGGGTGGACAGGGAGAAGTGGGGCTCGATCCCAGGACCCTGGGATCATGACCTGAGCCAAAGGCAGATGCTTCACCGACTGAGCCACCCAGGCGCCCCACAAATTGACAGTTCTGAAAGGGTTCTCTGTGGCTGTCGCCCCAAGGCTCAGAGGGAGCAGGCAAAAACCAACCACTCCCCAGTGTTTCCCTGAACAAAGCTTATTTGCATCCCTTAAAAAGTGCTGCCTGAGGGTCAGGCTTCTCATATAGCAGATACCTCAAGGCTGAGTGTGATACTCCCCAGAGACCAGGGAAGCCTGTGGACACATCCCCTGCCCTCTCCATCTAGCCCATTCCAAGTCACCAGCATCTCCCCGGAAGGAGCTTATACACACATCTGGTGCCCCAGCTTTTGTGGGTATATACCAAGAAGTGGGATTGTTGAATCATTACGCTCACTGAAATAAGCCAGTGACAGAACAACAAATACTGCGTGATTCCATTTATATGAGGTATCTGAAATAGTCAAATTTGTAGAAGCTGAGAGTAGAATGGTGTTTGCTCAGGGCTGGGAAGAGGGGGAAATGGGAAGGTGCTGTTCAAAGTATATAAAGTTTCACTTATATAAGATGAGTAAATTCTAGAAATCTTGTGTACAACACTGTGCCTGCACTTAGCAATAATGTATGTGCACTTAAAAATTTGCTAACGGGGTAGGGGGGCTAGGTGGCTCAGTCGGTTGAGGGACTGACTTTTGGTTTTGACTCAGTACATGATCTCATGGGTTTTGAGATAGAGCCCTGAGTCCCTCTTGGTGCTCATCAGGGAATCTGCTTGAAGAGTCTCTCCCTCTGCGCCTCCCCCCAACTCACATGGGCACTCTCTCTCTCTAAATAAATCTTAAAAAAAAAAAATTGCTAAGAGGGTAGGGGCACCTGGCTGGCTCAGTCAGAAGGGCATGCAGCTCTTGATTTCAGGGTTGTGAGTTCAAGCCCTACGTTGGGTGTAGAGATTACTTAAAAACTTAAAAAGAAGAAGAAATGTGACTAAAGAAATGACAGCAATTATTTAAGCCACTTTTTCAGTTTAGGTTTTTATTGATCCTGAAAGTACCAACTAGAGGGCTAAAGTTCAGTGTGATTCATCAATCTGGAGAAGAAGGGGGCGTGGGAATGGATTTCAGGGTCAACCACAGAGGATGAGTCCTGGAACAGACCCTAGACTTTCCACTGGAACCAGGAAGTAATCCACTCTGAGATTAAGGGTATACGCCTCAAAGCTTCTCAATTCCTGGTTGGATTAATGTGATTTGAACTGCGGGCTCACTTCTCTAAGCTGGCTGCTCTAATGCATTATTTTTTTCCTGGCATAAACACTATTTCCAAGGTCACAAGTTACTTCTGGTGTTATGGTTGGTTGTGTATTTCAATAGCCAATTTCAGGAAATATCTCAACTCTTAACCCTATTATTAGACTGAAAACAAAAACTAAAGGAGACATATGTACAATCTTGTCATTAGATTTAGTTTTCTAATAGATTTGATATAAAAATGCACAAAATTGGTTAGAATTCCATGATTTAAAGTGTACTGTTGATAATTACACTGTGACACATTCAGTGCTTACTGTGGTGTATTTTGTTTTGACATTTTTTATTTCATGGTGAGATAATTTCATCTTTCTTGTTTAAGGAAAATTTAGCATTAATACTTACTCAACTTAGTGAATTTATTTTTATGTTTGTTTTTTTTTTTTAATTAATTTATTTGAGAGAGAAAGAGAGCAGGGTGCCGGGGCAGAGGGAAAGAATCTCGAGCAGACTCCCTGCTGAGCGAGGAGCACGACAAGGGGCTGGATCCCACAACCCCGAGCCAAAATCAAGAGTTGGACGCTCAACCAAGTAGGCCACCCAGGCGCCCTTCAACTTAATGAACATAAATCTATTTCCTGAGCTGACACAGGAAATGTAATTAAGTCAAATTTGGCTTGTTGAATTGAATGCATGTGTATTTTCACATAAATGTTACCCAGTGACATGCATCTCTGGAGGGCTCCATTTATAAGCAACATGTGTTCAGCTCCAATGGAGAGAGCTTGTGGCACTCTAAAAGCATAACTGTATTCATTTCCCAGCTCTGTCACCATTTATTTGTGCAAATTTGAACAAGTAAATTAAGATCTACAAGCCTCAGGGGCGCCTGGGTGGCTCAGTCGTTAAGCGTCTGCCTTCGGCTCAGGTCATGATCCCAGTGTCCTGGGATCGAGCCCCGCATCGGGCTCCCTGCTCGGCGGGAAGCCTGCTTCTCCCTCTCCCACTCCCCCTGCTTGTGTTCCCTCTCGCTGTGTCTCTCTGTCAAATAAATAAATAAAATCTTTAAAAAAAAAAAAAAGAAAGAAAAAAAAAAGATCTACAAGCCTCAGGGGGCACCTGGGTGGCTCCGTCAGGTAAGCATCCAACTCTTGATTTCAGCTCAGGTCATGATCTCAGGGTCGTGGGACTGAGCCCCGTCTCAGGCTCTGCACTTAGCACAGGGTCTGACTGTCTCTCTCCCCCTGCTCCCCCCGCAAATGCTCTCTCTCTCTCCCCTAAATAAATAAATAAATAATAAAATCTTTTAAGAAAATCTACAGGCCTCAGTTCCATCTTCTATAAAACGGTAAGTTGTATTCCTACCTCTTACAAGTGCTGGGGGAATTTTTTGCATGTATATGTGTAAAATAACTGCCACAATGAAGATAACAGAATAGACAGTAAGTATTAGCCAAGATTAACGTATGCCAATGAAGAAAATAAAGATTTGGTCTCTGCTCACAGAGTTCATACAGTCACACTGGGAAGATACAATGGGTTGAAAGGTGACCCCCCCCCAACCCCCGCCAAAGGTATATCCACGTCAAATTCCAGGAACCTGTGCATTTTACCTTATTTGGAAAAAAGGTAATTTGAAGATGCAATTAATTTAAGGTTTTGAGATAAGGAGGTCGTTCTGGGTTATCCCCGTGGGCCTTTAATACTATGAGAGTTCTTATAAAAAAAGGCAGAGGGGGCTCCTGGGTGGCTCAGTCGTTAAGGGTCTGCTCAGGTCATGATCCCGGGGTCCTGGGATGGAGCCCAGCATCGGTCTCCCTGCTCAGTGGGAGGCCTGCTTCTCCCTCTCCCACTCCCCCTGCTTGTGTTCCCTCTCTCGCTGTCTCTCTATCAAATAAATAAATAAAATATTTTTTAAAAAATGGCAGAGGGACATTAGAGATAGAGGAGAAAACACGCAGAGAAGTGATAGAGGCAGGGTGATTGTGAGACAGAGATTGGGGCAATGGAGACACAAGGCAAGAAATGCCTGCAGCTCACAGAAGCTGGAAGTGGCAAGAAATTCTCCCACAGAGCCTCCGGAAGGACTGTGACCCTGTTGACACCTTGAATTCAGACTGTTGGCCTCTAGAACAGCAAGACAATAAATTTCAGTTGTTTTGAGTCACCCAGTTTGTGGTAATTTGTTATGGCAGCTCTAGGAAACTAATATAGGAGACGAGAGAAGGCTACGTTCCTAGTAGCAATTTATCAAAGAATACCCATTATAATAAGTTATATCCTTATTTTCCTGCTGCAAATTGCAAAAGTTTTACCCTTTAAAATTTCACAAATTAAGTCATTTATTCATGCATTTAGATGGTAATTACTTGGTTCTGATTATATGACAGATCCGTGCTAGGGGAACAGATATGAATTATTATTATCCTGAAAGAGCTTATAAACTAGCAAAGGGCATTTTCATGGAATAAAATTAAATGCAATATACAAACTATACCTAAGCCACTTGTAGACTTTGAAGTAGCAATAAATAATTGGGAAATTAATTTCAAAACTCATCAAGTTGATTATTTTACTACAGTAATTGAATTACTCGTGTGTATATACACACATTCACATACATAGGTCTGTATCTTTTCAAAAATAAATTTTTCAAAAGTAAATGCTAAAAGAGCACCTGTCAGCATTTTTAACTTAAATTCCTTCTTGTTCTACAAATGGGTGCTATGTGATCTTTGGAAAATTTAAGTGACAATTAATTTTCATTAAGGGAATTGAAAAGTTCAAACCTCTTGGTATAATCTCATTTGGTCCTATTTTTTGTTCTCAGAAAGTGAAATGAAAAGAAAAAAAGGTGAGGGCAAAAACAAATATTTAGGAATTATTTAATTCAATATTCAATAAGGCTATTATTAGGCAGGAATCATTTTAATTTTTAACAAGGACCAGATGTAAATTAACACATTAACATAAGAAATGAAGAATGGCCATTTCAGGTATAAATCAGAAGTGGTAATGGATGGGGCGCCTGGGTGGCTCAGTTAGTTAAGTGGCTGCTTTCAGCTTAGGTCATGATCTTGGGGTCCTGGGATTGAGCCCCTGTCTGGCTCCCTGCTCAGCGGGGAGTCTGCTTGTCCCTCCCCCTCTGCCTGCTCATCCTCTCTCTCTCTCTCCTCTCTCTCGTGCTTTCTCTCAAATAAAATCTTACAAAAGAAAAATGGATGCAATTTAGAACAAGGAGATACTTGGATAATTATCAAATCACATTACAGAGGTAACAGGACAACTTTCACAAACTTTCACAATAAGGAGGTGACAGGAGAGATATTCAGAAAACATACCTTCAAACTGGCCATTACAGCTTGGTCCATGGTTGTTTTAGAGGACCTATCTCCAGAAAATATGAACACTCTGTACATGAATAAATAAGCAAATGGTCCATTTTCAAATAGAGACAACATTTAGGGCAATGAATAGCATCTGGTGGGACAAGATGGAAGTCAAGGATAATATACACAAGTTTACAATTCAACTTGAGCAAATGTAATTTATTACGATTAAGTTTTACCTCAGGAAAAAAAAACAATAAAAAATGACTACGGTAGTTACAGGAGATATTAGAAGCATGGATTCATAAGATAAATGGACATTTAAAGAACTATAGTAAAATATTCAATGCTCATAAAGAAAGAAAAATAAAAATGTAAGATTTGAAACACTGCACAATGACTAATTTCCGAGTCAACCTAGCATACTTTATAAAACTAGTGTGGGAGTCAGCCTCCAAGGAAGTTGCCAGTGGTCAAACAAATCAACAACTAAAAAACAAAGCAATATGCTAGGATGACAAACATCGTCAACCATTTACTGCCCTAGACATTAGTTCTAGTCTAATAGTTTCACCACAAATCAGTAATTCATTCTACATCATGATCCAGTTCATATACACATACCTTTGACAAAAAGTATCACTAAACAATTCCTAACCTTACTACATGTGATGTTCTCTGATATTTTTTACTCTCTCTTATTTAGTCTTTCTTTGAAAATAATGGTAGTTTTGATTGACTCATGGGTTGACACCTGCATTTTGAAAAATCCTGGTTTAAAAAGAGGAATTAAATACTGGAATATAGAATTGATTTAGGTCTTATCAGTTGTAAGCCTTGAACACAAAATAAAAACCACTTTAAACCAACAGTTTTCTCTGTGAACTACAACCTATCTAAAAGAGGCATGCTTTATGTTACAAAGGTGTTATAACATGCTATGGTGGGCCAAATGATAAGAGAAGGAAGTGGGGACAGCAGCTCTGGGGCACTTATGTCACAGCTCCTCGTTAGCATTTTTTTTTTTTTTAAGTAGGCTCTTTGCCCAACGTGGGGCTCGAGCTCACAACCTCCAGATCAAGAGTCACATGCTCTACCAACTGCACCAGCCAGGTGCGCCACCTCCTTAGCATTCTTGCCACATGCATGGGAAATATCACTTAGTGATCGCTTCACTCTTATCAGTAGGACTGGACAGCCCTTCAAAATCCTTCACAGAATAGCCCTTCCAGACAGCCAGTGTTGATTGATAAAAGTTGCCAGCACTGCAATCACTTGGAAATCCCTGAAATCTAATTCTTTGGGGTCTCTAAAATATGCAAGATACTCATTAGAATCCTAGAAAGGAATTTTTCACTACAGTTAAAAGTTTAGTCTTCTAATCAGATGATGTCAGCAAGGTAGCGAAATAGGAAGCCCCAGACTTTTTTCCCCCACAGAAATAACTTAATACCAGTTGCCTTCAGGAGAAACCTAGAAACCGGTTCAGAGGTTCCTATATCTCAGGTGAGACATAGACCAGAGGAACCATATTGAGTCCACTATGAAAAATTTGTGGCATTAACTCTCCATAAGCCCTCTCCACAGGACAGCACAGTATGATTGGGAAAAAATTCAGTCCCCAACTTCTCACTGGGGAAGAAAAGAGAAGAGTGAAACATATAGCCAACATTCACTCTTCTGACTTCCCCAGGGGCTGCCTAAAGGACTACTTTGTCTTGCCTGAATCTAAATGCTGACAGGAATGTGAAACAGGTTGGGGACCTCTAAGAAAGGAAATCAGCCCACTAGCACCAGAATCTGCAGTTCCACAGATGGACTTTAAAAAAAAAAAAAAAAAAAAAAGGAAGATTGAGGCCTCACACTTCCTGTTTTCAAAACAAAGGAACAGGAACCAAGATGGTGTGCTACTGGCATGAAGAGACATCTAGACAACTGGAACAGAATTGAGTTCAGAATCGAGAGACCTTGTGCATATGGTCAAATGATCTTTAACAAGGGTGCTGAGACTACACAATGGAGAAGAGCAAATGGTGCTAGGAAAACTGGATATCCACTGCAAAAACAAGGTAGACCCTTATCTTACACCATACACAAAAATTAACTCCAATGGATTTAAGGCCTAAACATAAGACCCAATACTTCACAACATTGAAGATAGTGAAGATTTCTTGGCTATGACACCGAAAGCACAGAAAACAGAGGTAAAAATAGAAAAAATGAGACATCGAACTTAAAAACTTCTGTACAAAGAAGAAAAGATGCAACAAAATGAAAAGGCACCCCACAGAATGGAAGAAAATATTTCCAAATCATTTATCTGATAAGGGGTTAAGAACCACAGTGTATAAGGAACCCCTACAACTCAATAACCAAAAATTAAATAACCTGATTAAACAATGGACAAAAAACTTGATTAAGGCATTTCTCCAAAGATGATGCATACATGGCCAAAGAGCATATGAAAAGATGTTCAAAATGACTAATCCTATGAGCAATGAAAATCAAAACCGCAGTGAGCTATCACCTCACACCCATGAGGATGGCCACTATCAAAAGCCACAATAACAAATGTTGGCAAAGATGTAGAAAAACTGGGACTCTTGTGAACTAATACTAAGAATGTAAAATGGTGCAGCCTTTATGAAAAAAACTGAGGCCCCTCAGAAAATTAAAACTAGAATTACCATATAAACCAACAATCCTACTTCTGGGTATATATCCAAAAGAATTTGAAGGAGGATGTCAAAGGGATACTTATACACCGATTTCATTGCACCATGATTCACAATGGCAAAGAGGTAGAAGCAACCCACATGTCCATCAAGGGATGAATGAATAAAGATAATGCGGTATATGCATACAGTGGAATCTTATGTAGCCTCAAAAAAGAGGAAAATCCTGTCCTATGCTACATGAGTGAACCACAAGGACATTATGCTAAGTGAAATAAGCCAGTCACAAAAGGACATATACTATATGAATCCACTCATATGAAGTATCTAAAGTAGTCAAATCATAGAAACAGAAAGTGGAAAGGTCTATGCCAAGGACTAGAGGAAGAGAATTAATGTTTAATGGATGTAGAGTTTCAGTTTTATAAGATGAAAAATTCTAGAGATCTGTTGCACAACAATGTAAATATACTTAACACTACTGAACTGTATACTTGAAAATGGTTAAGATGGATGTTATGAATTTGTCAAATTTACAATTATTATGTGGAGCACAGGGTGCCAGATGGTGAGCTGTGGTTCAACAAGAGACTACAAGAATTGAAAGAGAACTTTAGTCCTCACAGGTCCTGCAGGAAGGAACTGGCATGCTCCAAAGGCCACACAAGGTGGTCAAGGCAGACTGTAGGCAGAGATACACTGGACGTGAATGGGGCACAGGCCTGAAGTATGGGTTCATGGGTGAAGAGCTTGGAGGATTCCCAGCTAAGGCTGGATTGGCCAACTCAAACCAAAGGAGCAGGCTTTTGGTAAGCCCCACAGGAATCTTGTACATGGGCCACATAAGAGGAAGACACCTGGAGGCAGGGGACACTATTGCTCACAAGGACTGTTGGGAAAGTCGTATTAAGAACTTCCATTTCCTTTGACTCAGCCAGCAGCTACCTAGGGCATGCACCTGCAAGAGGGGCTAGGGTCAGTTTAAGGTTCCCGAAGGCCGCTTGGCCAAAGAGAAAGGATGCTGAGGCAGCAATACCATGGAGTAACTTAGCTAAATGCTCAAAAATCATAATTATAATGTTGTGTTTTTTACCACACACACAAAACAAAACCCATTTTGAACTTCTAATTAAGCAAAATGAATCTCTACAAAGTTAAAAAAAAAAATGTCAAACAGGGGCACCTGGCTGGCTTAGCCGGAAAAGCACGTGAAACTTGATCTTGGGGTCAGTCGTGAGTTCAAGCCCCACGTTGGGTGTAGAGATTACTTAAATAAATAAAACGGTTTTTTTTTTTCAAGCTTGAAAATTAAGTAAATAATGTCAAACATACCTATAAGAATAATTTCTAAATTATATAGTTTGAATATTACTTTCTTCCAAGTTTAAATATGAGTATCTAAATCGTATCTCTTCTCCATCCCCACCCCCCCCCC
>NC_058419.1:95788721-95833267 GCF_002201575.2 Neomonachus schauinslandi | reverse complement strand
CTCTAAATCATATATTTATACTGTTTTTATATTAATAACTTTTATAATAAATACCCATCTGCCAAAATATTCTCACTTCAAAGCTAATTTACACAATTAGTTTCCTAACAGATATTTTTAAGCCTAATAAAATGGATTCTTTTTAAAATATTAGACTAATAAAGACTGTTACTGTTTTATGAGATGGCCAAAAATAGGTAAGTTTATTCTCAGAGTATCTCCCTTATGTTAACTATACCATTCCAGAAATGCCTAAGTATCTTGAGCAAATAACGTGCAAAATAAAATTTACAAACAAAAATTGTGTGTGAAAAGTTTATCTTGTTGTCTAAGGTATCCTGCCCCAATTCCATTTTATGATAAATGGCTCTAACACAGGAAGTACAAGTATAAGGCCTTTGGAATTTCTGTGAATAGTTTATATATAATATGTTTGAGTATTTGGCTAGTATCTGGCTCACCTATGGCTCATTCCTCTGCTTTCATGGATGGACTTTTATTGTTAACTCATGTTTATTGTTACCTATGTCAACGTTTTCCTGAAACACAAGTAACATAATGAGTGCACACAGTGACTCCACAAAGTGTCTTTCATCTTCACATGGAGTCTTTTTGGTTCAATGGTACAAAACATTCCTTTATAAGGTGTCCAATATTTTTTTCCTGCTTGTACGAAAGAATAGCTTACCCAGCAAAATATTCCAACATTCTATGTGAAAGAATTTCTGCCTGTTTAAAGAAATTGCTTCCATCTCTCATAATATTTTGTAAAAGGACTGTACCATGTATACTTAATCTTGTGGAATACGAGTACAGATTTTAAAATAAGGATATTTTTTAAACAAGGATATTGAAAAGATGCTGAAATTTAGAATATTGAAAAAAATTGAAGTAATCAAAAGACTGAGATATTATTTTAAAATATGAACAAACAGATGTATTGAATTTTACAAGCTTAAACCTTTTCAGGAGAAATTTGGAGACCTATATATTTTCAAACAAATGTAAGTATTTGCGACAATTAAATATATAATTTTTATGTTCATTACCTTCTTACAATAGGAGAAACATTTGTCAGGTAGCAGACTCAGACTCCAGACACATATTGAATTAAATTACTCAGCTACAATTCCAGGGAACAGTTTAGGAAATAGTGTCCTAGTATACTTTTTAGAAAAAAAAAAAGTTGAATTCATTTTAATGGAGAGAACTTTCAAGAAAATGACATAACACTAGTTCTTTCACATTGTAATTATGACACACAACTTCAACTAGTTAATGATTTTATGTTTTCCAAATACCAGTAACACGGGTTTCTGGGCTTATAGGGCTAGATGTTTTATTCCTCCTTTTTCTAGAACAACTTTTACCAATTAGAAGTAAAATTTTACTTCCCCTGGAACAGTAGAATTAGGACACGCTTTAACTGAGCTTCATGTTGCCTCTGTTCAGATAATGAAGTCTTCCTTTTAATTTTTTAAAAAAGATTTATTTATTTATTTGAGAGAGAGAGAGAGAGAGCAACCACAGGGCGGAGGGTCTGAGGGAGAGGGAAAGTCTCAAGGGACTCCCTGCTGAGTGAGGAGCCCAACACAGAGCTGGATCCCACAACCCCAAGATCACAACCTGAGCCAAAACCAAGAGTCAGTCACTCAACCGACTGTGACTCCTGGGAGCCCCCAAAGTCTTCCTTTTAAAAGTTGGCCAAGAGTATATGCCACGCAAATCAGGAACAATACAGAAAATGAATCATCAGGAGTTCTAAAAACTAAAGCAAAAGTTTGGAGACAAAAGATATCTGCATGGGAATCTCTTCATATACTAGACATACACATTAGTTATATTTAAAATAAGTGAGTCTCTTCAGCCTTCAGCTTAGAGGACTGATAGACATGTATAGAATTTCATATAATAACTACATAATTTCACTTCTTAAACTATTCCTCTCTCCAATTCTTACGTAGCCTATATGCAATTTAACCAATCTTCCATTCCTCAAGTTCATTCTCCAGGGGAAAATATCCTTTATGTCCTTTAGGACACTGATCATAATAATCCATTGTGTGAAATTCGGTAAATTCTTTCCAAGTTCTACTTGACTGTAGACATTCTAAATACTTTAGTTAACCTTAGGTATTATTTTTTTTGAATGAATTTGCTTATTGTGATCTTTTTGAGAATTCTGTGTCTATGTATGTGTAACCATTGTCTCATATACTTTTCATTTGTGAGTACATACAAACATTTGCACTTCACATCCCTGAGATCATATCATACACATTACTTTTATCATGGACACTCACTTTATTTTTTGCTTGTTTTTAGTTACTATCTTCTCCATGCCAAAAAACAAAATTCATACCTCAACAAAGTACTCTTAATCCCCTTTCTTACAGTGTGCTTTTAGTTCCATACCATGAGCAATGATAAAAGCTAACATACACTTCCTCTTTCCTTCACTACACAATTTGTCAACACTAGAATACTTTTTAATTGACCTTTTGAGAAATTATAGATTGGCATGCAGTTGTAGAAATAGAGCTAGATAATCCTTTACCAGTTTTTTCTCAATAGTAACATCTTGCAAAACTACAGTGCATTATTATAACCAGGCATTTACATTGATATAATTCAACAAGCTTATTATTCAGATTTCCTGTTTCACTTGCAGGTTTGTGTTGCCCTTTCATAACTACACCCATGTCCTTCCCACCCCCAACCCCACAATTCCTGACCCCTGACAGCTAATCAGTTCATTTCTAAAACTCTTTATTTTCTGGGGTGCCTGGGTGGCTCTCAGTCAGTGAAATATCTGCCTTTGGCTCAGGTCATGATCTCAGGGTCCTGGGATCGAGCCCCACATTAGGCTCCCTGCTCCTCCTACTTGTACTCTCTCTCTGTCAGATATAAATAAAATCTTAAAAAAAAAAATTCTTTATTTTCAAAAATGTTAGGTAAGTGAAATTATACAGTTGGTAATCTTTTGGAATTGGATTTTTACACTCAGCATAATTCCCTTGATATTCATCCATATTGTTGCATGTATTAATAGCTCATTCTTTTGATTCCTGAGTAGTAATAACATGGTGTGGATTTGTCATAATTTGTTTACCCATTCGCCTGCCAAGGACACTGGATTGTTTCTACCTTTCAGCTACTACAAATAAAGCTGCTATGGAACATTCTTGTACAGGTATTTGTGTGAACATACATTTCAGTTATCGAGGATAAGTGCCCAAGGGTGCAATTACTGGACTCTATGGTAATTGCATTTTTAGTTTTTAAGAAACTACCAAACTGTTTTTCAGAGAGGTTGTACTATTTTGCATTTCTACTAGCAATGCATGAGTGGTCTGGTTTTTTTCACATCATCACCAGCATTAGGTGCTGACACAATTTTATTTTAGTTCTTGTAGGTGTATAGTGAGATCTCATTATGGCTTTAATTTGCACTTCCCTAATGGATAACATGTGAAAATATATTTCTATGTGCCTATTTGCCATTTATAGATCTCATTCAGTGAAATATCTGTTCAGATTTGACTGTTTTTTAATTGCATTGTCAGATTTTTCACTGTTAAGTTTCAAGAGTTCTTTATATATTCCAGATATGTGGTTTGTAATTATTATTTTCTCCCAGTCTTTTTATACTCTCAACAGGGTCTCTCTCAGAACACAACTTTAAAATTTTGATGAGGTGCAATTTATCAAACCATGCTTTTTGTCTCAGGTCTAGAACTCTGCCTATGCACAGATCCCAATGACTTTCTCCTGTGTGTTTTTTTTTTTTAATCAATGGTTTTATAATTTGGGATTTAACATTAAAGTTGGTGATCTATTGATTTTTGTGTAAATTTTAACATCTAGGTAGAGATTCTCTCCTTTTCTTTTTCGTTTATGAATTTCCAATTGCTCCAAGCATCATTTTTTGAAAAAGGTATCTTTCCTCCATTAGACTGGCTTTGCACCTTTTGTCAAAAATCAGTTGAGCACATTTGTATAATCATTTATTAATGTTTATCTTTGTCTTATAATCCAAGCTGTGACAAGATCTTCAGAGTAAACTGAACATGGAACTTTAAGTCCCCAGATGTTAGAGCATCTTGGTAAACACCTTTGGCTTTCCAGAGATGCACAGTAAGTAAGCAGAAAACCATTTGCACACAGATTCATAGGGAGCAGCCTACTGGACTGCCTACTGGAACAAGAGCCAATGTATTTCAGCTGAAGACAATGGAATGAGTTCTCTATTAGATATTATTAGATATTATAAATGGACCAGATGCACAGAAATACATAAATGTTATCAAGAAAACTGTTCTCTACAATTAAGATAAAAACAGTAAGTAGAATCCAAACCCCAAATGGTACAGATGTTAGAATTGGAAGAAAAAGTATTTTTGTAAACATGATGAACTAATAGGACAGAAATTTTATAAAGGTTGGGACAGGGAAAGGAAATTACACTTTAAATTTATGAAGTAATTTGTCAAATAACAATTGTGAAGTGGGAATTGGGAAGAGATACAGTAATGACTAATTAACAGTGAAAAATTGAAGGTTTCCCCTAAGATTAGAAATAAGGATATCCAAACTCAACATTTCTATTTAACTTTATAGCTGAGATCCTCATCAGTAAGACAAAAAAGAAAGACAGAGGGTGTCTAGGTGGCTCAGTCGGTTAAGTATCCAACTCTTGGTTTCAGCTCAGGTCATGAGCTCAAGTCATGATCTCATGAGTCATGAGATCGAGCCCAGGGTGAGGCTCCTCAAGCCTGCTTCAAGATTCTCTCCCTCTGCCCCACCACAAATAAATAAATCTTAAAAAAAAAAGAAAGAGACAGAGAAGGAGGGAGAGAGAGAGAGGAAGGAAGAAAGGGAGGAAGGAAGAAAAGGCTTAAGGACTGAAAAAAGAACAAAAACTTTTCTTACACATTAATGACATGATTGCCTTAAAGAAGATCCTAAGAAATCTACAAGAGAAATCGTAGAAAATATAAGTGAATTTAGCAAAGTCACTAAATAGAAGGTCAATGTATAAAAATCCATTCCATTTCTGTATTTTAGCAACAAAGAGCTTAAAGTTAAATTAAAAATGCTCTTCATAATAGCCTCCAAATTCTAAAACACTTCTAAAAAATTATGAAAAATATGCAATGTCTCTAAACTGCAAAGTACAACACATTGCTGAGAGAAATCTAAGATGTAGGGAGATTGAGAAATATACCATGTTCTGAGAGCAGGAGATAATATTCCTAAAATGCTTATTCTCCCCATTTGACCTATATATTCAATGTATCCCAGTCACAACATCAACAAACATTATTTTGTGGAAATTGATAAGCTGAAACTAAAACTTATATAAAAATGAAAAAGATCCAAACAACTTTTTAAAAACTAAGCAGTTGGAGAAGTTAAAATATCTGAATATGCTGTATTAATCGAGAAAGTGTGGTTACATGTACAAATCAATGGAACACCAGAAGCTATTGAATCAGACATATTTAGAGCCAATTGATTTTTGACAAAGATCAAACATAATATAACAGAGGAAAGGTAGTCTTTTTTGACACATATTAGAACAGCTGTTATGTAAACAAACATGCAAAAACAACAACAAAAGCTCAGTAACTAACTTAAACCACACACACACAAAGCCCACATGGATCAGATAATAAATGTAAAGGCTAAAACTATAAAATACCTAAATGAAAAAACGAGAATATCTTCATGGCCTTTCAGCTGGCACAGATTTCTTTGATAGGACACCAAAAGCATTAACAATAAAATAAAAATATTAAAAACTGGCCATCAAAATTGCTAAAATGGACTTTATTAACCTTAAAAAATAACTTTCTGAGAAGCATAATTAAGAAAACAAAAGTACATGCACAACATGTGAGAAAGCATTCACAATTTATGCAATTTGCAACAATAAACATGCAGATTACAAAAAGAAAGGATGTATCGCTGTCATTTCTCACTAGAAATTCACAAGGGAAGTTTTTGTCTTTGTTAGGCTCAAGATAAGCAAGTATCTGGGCCCAACATTTCCACTGCAATGTGTATACTTAGAAAAACTCCTAAAGAATAGTAATAGCCAGAGACTGGAAACAATCCAAATGGGCAGCAACAGTAGAGTGGATAAACATCATATTCTTTTTTTTTTTTTTTAAAGATTTTATTTATTTGACAGAGAGAGACCCAGTGAGAGAGGGAGCACAAGCAGGGGGAGTGGGAGAGGGAGAAGCAGGCTGCCTGTGGAGCAAGGAGCCCGATGCGGGGCTCGATCCCAGGACCCTGGGATCATGACCTGAGCCGAAGGCAGACGCTTAACGACTGAGCCACCCAGCCGCCCCTAAACATCATATTCTTAAAAGTGATTATTATACTGTACTGAAAATCAAAAAACTACAGCTACATATAATAACATGGATGAGTCTTGCCAACATAGTGTTGATGTAAAGATTCCAATTATATGAATTAAGAAAACATACAAAAGTATACTGTATGATTTAGACATATATCATTTGGTCCTGAAATTATTTTAAAACTAAGTATATGGTTAACATAAAAGGCAGAATCAAGGCTATAGGGGTTTATGCATGGGAAAAGACACCTGGGTAATGCCCTATTTCTTAGGGTCATGGTTAAATTATACATTTAAGTTTTATGTATGTTTTTTGTATATTAGCTTATCTTTATTTTGGAAAAAAAAAAAAAAGTCTAGGATTTTCCTAGTCAGACAAATTTGACTCTTCCTCTTTAACACTTCTATTACACTCCAGTTGTACAAGTTTTTGCTATGATTTGATCTTACTATTTTACATTTCTGTTTTCCCCCAAGTATCTTGAGCACTAGTGAAAGGGGCCTGGGTCTCTTGTTTCTCTCCATTGCCAAGAGTTAAATGCAAGAAATATTTACTGAAGTGAGCCAAATCGATACAAGCAACTCTCAGTTTGCAGATGGGCCTGTTTCTCCCTTTCCACTACTTCATGTCACCTGGAAATGGGGCAATATCTACTTGGGCAAGCTCTGATGAGTCCTATTCTTAAAACTGTCATGTATGAAAAAGTTGTATGCTCACAGTGACTAAAGGAACCATTTCAGTGATAAACTGGCAGCTAGAAGTTCCAAACTGGCCCTCAAATAGGTTTTAATTATGCTGTTTTTGTTTTTGCTAGTGGCTGGATTTGGAATGACACTGGACCAACTTGGTGCTCTAGAGGTCCCCAAAGTCACCACCACGGCTTGGTTTACTCTAGCTCGAAGGCACATTTACACTGCCTGTTGGCTGAGCATTTGCAACCTCCTTTAACCCCTGTCCTTGTTAAATGAGGCGAATTCCAGACAATGAATGTGACTTCATGACCACACAGGTTGCTTGTGCCGCTGCCAGATTAAAACCCAAGTCCCTTCCTTCCCCGGCCAGGGATCTTTATGTTACTCCACCTCGTTTAAAACTTTTTCACAAAGATTTCTAAATTGTGGGGCGCCTGGGTGGCTCAGTTGGTTAAGCGACTGCCTTCGGCTCAGGTCATGATCCTGGAGTCCCAGGATCGAGTCCCGCATCGGGCTCCCTGCTCAGCAGGGAGTCTGCTTCTCCCTCTGACCCTCCCCCCTCTCATGTGCTCTCTCTCCTCTCATCCTCTCTCTCAAATAAATAAATTTAAAAAATCTTTAAAAAAAAAAAAAAGATTTCTAAATTGTTAGAAGAGCAGATTGGAATTTTCACCTGTGGCAAAACTGCTTTTGGTATTTCACATGTATTTCCTCCTAGTTTACCCACTTTAGTAATTACATGTAAATTGCACTCGGATGCGATGATACATGTTATATAACCATGCTGTGGACATGTAATAAATTATAATTGTTATCTTAGATATATTTCATTTGTTTCTTTAGTAAATATTTATTGAATGTGTAACTGTGCGAGGTGGTGTGATAAACATTCAGAATACGGCAGAATACGGCAAATCGACTGCACAGGCATGACCCCGCATTACTGAAGCTTGCATACAACCAAAAGAAACATAATAACTAACTTAATTATAATTGTAATTACTTAACTGTAGCAGTGCTAAATTACAAAGTGCCTGCTGGCATGAGAGCATAGAACCGGGAACACTTGACATAAGCAGCTGGGAATTAGGGGCGCCTGGGTGGCTCAGTTGTTAAGCGTCTGCCTTCGGCTCAGGTCATGATCCCAGGGTCCTGGGATCGAGCCCCACATCGGGTTCCTTGCTCAGCGGGAAGCCTGCTTCTCCCTCTCCCACTCCCCCTGCTTGTGTTCCCTCTCTCGCTGTCTCTCTCTCTCTCTAATATATAAATAGAAAATCTTTGAAAAAAAAAAACAACTGGGAATTACTTAAAAATGACCTACCCTTGGGGAATGGACTTCTAAAAAATAGTAGACAAAAAAAGTAGCAGGGAAAGGTAGAACAGAGATAGACAGAACATTCATCCCTAACAGGAACTCAGCAATTGCCCATGTGGCTGAAGTGTAGAAACTAAAGAGAACAATCACAAGATTTTATGTTCAGGACCCTCTAGGATATATGAAAGAGTTTGATGTTTACCCCAAGAGCAATGCAAAACCATTGCAGTATTTTACAATATTTTACATCAGATGGATTATTTTGAAAGAATATAATGAATGCTGAATGGAAGAGGAGTTGAAGGGAGGCCAGATTGATTGGGGAGAGTCACTAAGGTTACTAAAGAGTACAAGACCCTGACAACGAGGACTTGAAATCAGGTAATGGCAGCATAGACAGAAGTAGATGAATTCCAGAGATGGCGATTCGATTGGATATAGATGGCCAGGACAAGAGTTGTATTCAAAATAATGACTGGTCTCTGGACACTGCCAAAGAAAACAGATGCCACCAATGAACAACAATAGATAACGGCAGTTACCAGCGTGGACAACCTGAATATTAGACCCACTTGGCAAATGTCAGAGATCGTTCCATCTCTCACGGAGATATGTAATACTGAGAACGATTTTGGGAAAACAAGTAAAAGCTTATAGAATAATGACTGTTTTAAAAGCAAGCTACAGAGACAAATTAAAGATATAACCAATTTCTCTTTATTCATTTTGCTATGAAAATTCCAATCAAGAAGCATATTATAAGGCTAAATAAACTATGTTCCATGATAGTCTTATTTTTAAAAGGAGAATCTTTCTTTTGAAAATTTCTGCTTGCTTAATATTCACTTCAACTAATTAAACTAAGAGGGGATTTTTTTTTCTAAAAAGGAACCTAATCATTTTTGCACTAAAAATATTATGTCTATTATTGTTATGAATTAAACAAAGCTATATGAAACCCTATTAACCACTGATAATTTAACAATGACTTTAGAGGTCACTAGAAAAGTCATTTCTAATTAAAAATTACATGTTTAAAAAAAGGACACAAAGAAAAATTACAGTAACTTCTCAAAATATTTTTATTTAAAAGATGAATATCCCAATATTTTATCACTTAAGAGTTCCATAAAATTTTCTTCCCTTTCTAAACATTTATTTTCCTTAAAAATTCTAGTGTATATTCAGATAAATGTTTGTTATCCCCAAAATAGCCAAGTAGTACCCTATAAATATTGGATAAATAAATCAAATGTGTTTTCACACTTGGTTTTTTCTCCTAATAAAACAGCAACATAGAACTCAGTCAGAAAGCCTGCATGAACCAGTTTCCTGATTTGAACAGAACACCTATCTTTCAGGGATATTAAAATGTACAGATCTTTACAAAATATTAAATTGTATTATCCATCCCAATGATTGAAAGGAACTGTACTCACTTTACTGGCATTAGTACTAAACAAAGAGCCGTTATTCGCACTCTAAATTATTATCAGCAACTTTGGTAGCCATCAAGAAAAGTAGTTAGAGGTTCAAGTTGGAACAATGGCAGGAAAATGCCTTTGATTTTTGCATGTGGGCCTTGGTACAGAACGTTTGAGCTGTGACTCTAAAAAAAATTAACAGAAAATCTACATTCAGGAACTCTTGTTTTTTTTAATTGATAAAGATCCATACTAAGGATGTGCTGTCCAACACAGTTAACCACGTGCTCTGCTGAAAGCAAGACAACAGACCCAAACTGAAATCGCTTATATGAAAGACCCACGTCACCAAACCAAAACTCATTTATGGTTTTGGCTCTTACAGAAATGGAATCTTACACCAATCAATCATGAACTGCCTGATCAGCACTTAGTCAAGTCATCTGCCTGATAGACCCCTGCCATCCCCTAAAGGAAAGAAAGTAGCCTTGCAGTAACCAACCTGATTTTTTTCCCCTAACTTCCTTGGTTCCCTTCTGCCTCTAAGTCTCATTTTGGACAACTCGCCGGAGTTTTCTATCTGCTAGATTGGCTGCTACCTGATTCAAATCTATTTTTGCTCAAATAAACTTAAAAATTTGAATATGCCTCAATTTATCTCATAGCAGTTCTTAGCACCTGAAATATTTACAGTCTAAATTGAGATGTAAGTCCAAATACACACTGAATTCCAGACTTAATATGAAATAGGAATATAAAACATCTCAAGAATAATTTTTATAATCGGTTATGCACAGAAATGTCTTTTTATGCTGGGTTAAATAAAATGTTCTTGAATTCAATTTCACTGGTTAATTTTTACTTTTAAAATGTAGCTACTAGAAAATTCAAAATTACAGATGTGGCTGCCATTATATTTTTCTTGAATACTCTTCTAGAGGACACCAAGAACAAAATGAGGCCCATACTTTACTTCAAGCTGTGTCTTACATGTTGTGCCCAAATCGATGTTTGCACTAATACTCTTAGGGAGTTTATATTCATATATTCTAACACTCTTAGAAGCACAATAAATGCTTACATGAATTATGTTAATACCTAGGGACATTTTTTATAAAAATGGTCTCTTCAAATTTATGTTTTAATCCTGATTAACACTGTCAAGCCCACTTTTTTTTTTTTTTTAAAGATTTATTTTAGGGGCACCTGGGTGGCTCAGATGGTTAAGCATCTGCCTTCGGCTCAGGTCATGATCCCAGGGTCCTGGGATTGAGCCCCGCATCGGGCTCCTGGCTCGGCGGGAAGCCTGCTTCTCCCTCTCCCTCTGCCTCTCCCCCTCCTCATGCTCTATCTCTGTGTCTCAAATGAATAAATAAAATCTTAAAAAAAAAAGATTTATTTTAGAGTAGGGGAGGGGCAGAGAGAGGGACAGAGACCGAGACAGAATCTCAAGCCCACTCTGCACTGAGTGTGGAGCCCAACGTGGAGCTCAATCTCATGACTCTGAGATCATGACATGAGCTGAAACTAAGAGTGGGACGCTTAACCAACCGAGCCACTCAGGGGACCCAAGCCTACTTTCTATTTATATGTCAAAGTTTTAAATATTAACAATTCAAGATAACCATAAAGAATAGGACCAAGAATTCTGGAATATGAAGGAACAGAAGAAAATGCATATTTTAGTTAATAAATTGTTTGCATGCATATTCTAATTAGGAGCCTTTGTTATAGCTTTTCCAGTGAAGACTTCATTTACTTTTATTTCTGACTCTTGGGTAAGTAAATACTTGAGCGAAAAATGTGGTAGTAGATGGGGTGCCTGGGTGGCTCAGATGGTGAAGCGTCTGCCTTCGGCTCAGGTCATGATCTCAGGGTCCTGGGATCGAGTCCTGCATCAGGCTCCCTGCTCAGTGCGGAGCCTGCTTCTCCCTCTCCCTCTGCCATTCCCTCTGCTTGTGCTCTCTGGCTCTGTCTATCTCTCTGTCAAATAAGATCTTTAAAAAAAAAAAAAATGTGGTAGTAGAAACCTATCTGAAATCTTATTTATATTTATTTTATAGCAGACATACATATTTTGAAAAAGATAAAAATCCGTACTGGTTTTGTTAACTGGAATATCCACAGGGACTAGCCCAGTGTTTACTGACTAATTACATGTTATTTTCTCCTAACAAGCGGCTCACTAAAGGAGTGGGGTGTTATTGAAGGATATTATTGAGGGGTAGAGTCCACCCACCAGCATCACCTCCATAAAAATCATTGCTCCAATTTCCCATGACTTCATGTCTCTCAGAAGTTACTGTTGATTTTAGCCATTCGATCTTGAGACTGTCCTCTTCTCTGGTGCCACCCAAACAGCCCAGGCCAAACCACTATCAACTCTCATCCTGGTGACTGTCTCTACTCGGTCACCATTTTTCTACTCATGCCCCTCCAATTTATTCTCCACCCAACAGTTAGAAACATGTTTCAAAAACATAAACTAGATCAGGTCATTCCCCTTTGCATCCTCTAGTGGCTTCTAATTGCATGTGGAATAAAATCTCGTCTTGCCCTCTGAGGTCCTACAAGACATGGCCCTGCCAGTACCTCTGATTTTAAGTACCCCCCCCCGCCATTTTCTTTTCTGTTCTTGGAATGCCTGGGCTCCTTCCTACTACACCTCTCTTCCCACCATGCTCATTTTGATCCAAGAGCTGATGCATTTGTTAGTTGCTCCACCTGGATGTATTTCCCCAGTCTTCATGCCAGTTGACAAAACTGTGGACTAGCTTTGTCTGCAGAATTGTCAATTTATCTGTCATTTATTGTCAAAGGAATGGGTACCGTGCATGGACTACACTTAGTGGACAACAATCTGAAAACATTTTCTCTCTCCTACTATTGCTCTCCAAATCAGGCAGCACAGTTGCCAGTGATGTGGTTCTAGTTAGATGGAAAGAGATGAGCAAGACGGAAAGAGCCTAGTTCCCTGGATCCCAACATGGAAGACACTCTCCATCAACAAGAAACAATGCACTAGACTGCTAAAATTATCACATACTTTTATTGTGTTAAGCCATTGAAAATCTGATGTTATAGCAGCTATAAATATCCTAAATATATTTAATGAGTCCTAAATAAATGGCATAGCAATGCCTTTTATAACAGACAGAATTATTTATAGTGGTCAGGTTTGTGACTTATGGGGAAATCCAGGACACCAGAACAAGTTCCCATGAAGCAGCTCATTTCAATCATTTGTCTTTGAACTCTGCTAGAATGCTATCTCCATGCAAAGACGGGTCTTATTTATATTGTTTATTACTGTTCCTCAGCATCTAGAACCCTACCAGGCCTATCAGAGATCCTCAATAATATTTGTTAAAAGAATAATATGTGCAATTTATGAGGCTTTAGAGTTTGTACATAAATCTAACTATTGAGGGACGCCTGGGTGGCTCAGTTGGTTAAGCGTCCAACTCAATTTCAGTTCAGGGCATGATCTCGATGTTGTGGGATCGAGCCCCACATAGGGCTCTGAGCTCAGCTGGGAGTCTGCTTGAGATTCTGTCTCCTAAAATAAATAAATCTTTTTTAAAAATTTAAAAAACATGGGGCGCCTGGGTGGCTCTGTAGGTTAAGCATCTGCCTTCGGCTCAGGTCATGATCCCAGGGTCCTGGGATTGAGTTCCGCATTGGGCTCCCTGCTCAGTGGGGAAACTGCTTCTCCTTCTCCCTCTCCCTGCCGCTCTGCCTACTTGTGCTCTCTCTCTCTGTCAAATAAATAAATAAAATCTTTAAAAAGTAAATAAAAAATAAAAGGTTAAAAAATCTATCGATAGGCTTTTTTTTTTTTTTTAAACATCTTATTTATTTATATGACACAGAAAGAGAGAGTGAGAGAGCACAAGCGGGGGCACGGCAGGCAGAGGGAGAGGGAGAAGCAGGCTCCCCACTGAGCAGGGAGCCCGATGTGGGACTCGATTCCAGGACCCTGAGGTCATGACCCACGCAGAAGGCAGACGCTTAACCAACTGAGCCACCCAGGCGCCCCTGATGGGCTTGATATTCTGGATAATTATAACTTTTAACTAGATAATAAAGCAAGCATGTAGATAGAAATCGGAGTCAGGAGGAATTTGTTTTTTTAATTTTTTTTTTAAATTTTTTTTTTTAAAGATTTTATTTATTTATTCATGAGAGACAGAGAGAAACAGAGGGAGAAGCAGGCTCCCAAGGAGCGGGAAGCCCGATGCGGGACTCGATCCCAGGACCCCGGGATCATGACCTGAGCCGAAGGCAGACGCTTAACCATCTGAGCCACCCAGGCGCCCGGAGTCAGGAGGAATTTAAAAATGTCAACCCAGGTTCCCTCCTGCTTGAAATTTTTTGAGTAAGGACAGCTGCTTCAGGCAGAACAAGACAGTGGGTTAACTTTATGACTTGGTGGCCAGCTCACACCTTCTGCAAGCAGGAACAATTTAATTCATTAAATATTTGAGCTGAAAACCTCATCACTTCCTGCTCTCCCAGGATCAGAGTAAATAAAGATTATGTTTTTTGTCTATACAGAGCTTAATTTAGTCAATGGCAATTCAATATACACTAGCAGGAAATATTTTTCACTGTATCCTCTCTCAGAAGATCATCATGAGTTCACTCCAAAAAGATTATTTCTGAGATCCCAAGCACACAGTAATATTAATTTAAGACCCATAACTGTGGAAATCTTCTATTTTAATTTTATTCAGTTTAAAAACATCAACAAGTCAATAAGCAAACAGTAGCAAAGGGTGTTTTGTCAAGGATCATGTAATTTGGAAGAAATAACTCTAATCTGTCTCACTGTCAGTGCCAGCAGTGCAGAACCCAGAGGAACCAGGTTTATAACTGTAAATTAGAAACACCACTGTCACCTCTCCGCTACTGCCATCTGCATGTCACTGCCATCTGCACCCACAGAAGTCATGCCTCACACCACCCCTGTCTCCATTCCTCTGCCATCCAACCTGAGACATACAGAACACAGAGGTGCAATCAAGGTGGGCTGCTAACACTAGACTGGGCTGATGTGGGGGGAGATGATGCATTGATAGGCACTGAGGAGCTGTGAAAGAGCTAGAACTCCTGTAGAGTCTACAGATTTGCTCATGCATATTCAGCCATTTCCCATAACCTTGGGGGTGGGGGGTTGGGCGGTAAGGAAAAGCAGTGACAAAAGAAATACATCTAATTGCAGGGACTTATCCCTAGGAAGTACCTTCCTGCTTAGCTGTTGCTGACAGGGACCGTTGAGACAGAAATAGCTCAAAATAGTCAAAACTCCTCTCTTACAAAATTCCCATAGCAGAGCATGGGTTTTAAAAAGCTTCCTTTAAAAAAAATTTTTTTAAATAAATAAAAAGCCTCCTTTATTCACTGTGTAAATAGTCATGTCTAGTTTCCCTCAAGTGTGACAGCATAATAATTTGTCATATTAACCCAGGCCCCCCTCCTATTGTCCAGTCCCCTCTGCTGCCATCTGAAATTCTCCCTCTCCCCCTTATTCACACACACACACACACACACACACACACACACACACACACACACACACCAATTTCAAACTGCAGCCAAAGTTTTCTAAGCCCACTGTCCTGGGCAGGTTTGCAACAGCCCGAATTGAAGAGAACTGTTCCGACATACCTTTTGTTTATATGTTTTATTTTGCATTGATTCTAATGTTCTGAGATAAACTTTGGTTTTAGAAGACCTTATACTTAATACAGAAGAAATTAAGTTTTCCTCAGCTGGGGATAGTGAAAAAGAGAAGATACTTTTTCCGAGACCTCAAATGCCTCATGAAGAAAAAACCCATCTCTGCTACTTCAGTGACTTTTTCAGAGGCGTTTGAGCAGCTTTAGGGATGCTCTCCAGAGCCTCTGTAGAACCATAGGAAATCAATGAGGAGAGCCCAGGCCATTCTCTGATAGAAGAAAGTGTTGAATAACTATGCTGAGCAAAGTACAGTGTGCCATTTGGACTCCACGAACACTTGGGATCAGAGAACCAAAGGCCAATAGGACACTGGCTCATAGTTTTGTTCCTTTACATCTGTTTTCTTTTCTATATTCCTCCTCCCTCTCTAATCCTCCTTTAACTCTATTCTTTCTAAAATTAGCTCAGCTTTGGGGCCCCTGGGTGGCTGTTGGTAAGCGTTTGACTCTTGAGTTTGGCTCAGGTCATGATCTCAGGGCTGTGGGATCGAGTCCCGCATCGGGCTCCGCACTGGGCATGGAACCTACTTAAGATTCTCTCTCTCCCACTCCCTCTGCCCCTTACACCCTTCTCTCCCTCTCTTAAAAAAAAAAAAAAAAAAGAAAGAAAAGAAAGGAAAAGAAAAAAAAATCAGCTCAGCTTCCATCATAGGGTAGAGAACACGACAGTCAACTGATCTAACATTTTACATCCATGGCCAAAGAGGAACCAATTTTCTTTCTCAGTATTCAGTATCACAAATGCCAGGAAAGGATGCTTATTGACTTAGCATTGGTTCCATACCCACCACTAAAACTAAATCAATAGAGAGGGATGAGGACATGTAAAGAAAAAAACATGATAGACACACTGCACTGACAAAGCAAAATTATCTGCAATACAAAGGGAATCGCATATTCTAGAACTTTAGGGACTGTCTAATGATGTGAAACAGAAGGGAAGATAACCTACTACTCCAATACCATGGCGAATTGACAGCATCAAAGACAGTTTCTTTCCAATTTTCTGTCCTTACATCCTCAGCATGTTGGCTACTTCCTGTGGCCTCAAAAGGGCTGTAGCAGCTCCAGACACCAGGGTCTCCCCTATCATCCACAGGCCAGAAGACAGAGCCATCTTTCAGGGCTATACCACGTGCCCATTACTAGGAAAATTAGTTGCAAGGGGAATAAAATTGTCATTTGGTGTTATAATAACCTAAATTCACCCCTGTGTGTCTGAAGCACATAGCAATGATACCAGAAGTAAATCAAGTTTCTCTTAGCAAGAAAGGATGGCTGAGATAGGCCGTGGTAAGGGGGGACAGGAGGAGTGGAAGGGTAGAATCATGGGGGTTAGGAGACTGATGACCACAGTATATGCATGTGCCCAACAGTAGCCTGATAAAAAGGTTTTTCAACCTGAAAACCAAAGAGTTTTTGTAGTAACCTTAGTGAGTAGCTCTATTATGGAAAGCAATAGAAAAACAAGGAAAGCTGTAGGGATAGGGATCATCTGGACAATCTGCAGAAAATGGTGACTATAGACTCAGACTTCTCAAATTGTTTTCTCCAAGTACATTTCTCCATTGAAAGATATTAGCTGTGGACCATTTGAAGAATGTTTCCCCCACCGGGATTACCAGCCTTCAGACCAACTCTGTGAATTTCCAGTAAATCCTTGTTGCCTTAACTTAACCAGTTTGTTTCTATTATTCTCCACCCAGAAGCCTGATTGGAATGTTTATCCTTTGTGGGGTTGTTTTGTTGTTTTTTAAAGGACAATCTGCTCCACTAATTCAGAATTGCAACTATATTCAAATATCAGACCTGCTGAAAAGAGGGAAAGGAAGAGAATCTCCAGTAAATGGTGCTGGGAAAGTTGAACAGCCACATGGAAAAGAATGAAAATCAACTATCTTATACCACAGACAAAAATTAACTCAAAATGGATTAAAGACTTGGAACATTAGACCTCAAACCATAAAATTTCTAGAAGAAAAGACAGGCGGTAAACTCCTTGAGATGGGTCTTAACAATTTTTTAATCTAACACCAAAAGCAAAGCAGCAAATGCAAAAACAAGTGGGGCTACATCAAACTAAAGCTACACAGCAAAGAAAACCATCAACACAATGAACAGGCAGTCTAGGGAATGGGAGAAAATATTTGCAAACCATATACATATGAGGAGTTAATATCCAAAATATAAAACGAATTTATGCAACTCAATAGCAACAATCTGATTAAAAATGGGCAAAGGACTTAAATAGACATTTTCCCAAAGACCTACAAATGCCCAACAGGTATATGAAGATACTTGACATTACTAATCATCGTGAAAACAGAAATCAAAAACACAAAGTCACCCCACACCTGATAGCATGGCTATTATCAAAAAGTCAAAAATAAGTACTGACCAGGCTGTGCAGAAAAGGGAACCCTACTGGTGGTACAATAAATTGATACAGTCATGGAAAACACTGTGTAGTTTCTTCAAAAAATTAAAAATGGAAGTACCATATGATTCAGCAATCTCAGTTCTGGGTACATATTCAAAGGATGAAATCACTAGTTTGAAGTGCTATCTTTATCCCATGTTCACTGAAGCATTGTTCGAAGTAGATAAGACCTAGAAACCACCTTATTGTCTGTCAACAGATGAATGAATTTAAAAAAATGTGATACAGGGGGGCGGAGCAAGATGGCGGAGGAGGAGGAGACCTGGGTTTCGTCTCCTCTCAGGAATTCAGCTGGATAGGGATCAAACCATTCTGAACACCCACAAACTCAAGAGGAGATCAAAGAAAAGAAGAGCAACAACTCTCTCATCAGAAAAGCGACCACTTTCTGGAAGGTAGGACGTGCGAAGAAGTGAATCCGAGGCGATATTCGGGAGGATAGACGGCGGGGGAGGGGCCTCCATCGGCCGCTTCTGGCAACTGATAGAACCACGGAGCACAAAATCGGAACTTTTAAAAGTCTGCTCCGCTGAGGGACGTCACTCTGGTGGCTAAGCAGGGGGTGGAACCCTCCGGGACAGTGTGGTCTCAGGACCCTCGGGGTCACAGAAAGACCGGGGGTGCCTGAGTGCGGCAGAGCTCCCAGGTATTGGAGCAGGGAAGCCGGCTGCAGAGGCGGAGCCCAGGCGCGGGCTCTCAGCTCGGGGTTGCCATAAACCATGATCCGCGGCACAGTCGGGCCCCTGCTCCTCCAGCAGGGACCCAACAAGCGGCAGATCCGGGGAGACTCACCTTCCTCCCCCGGGAGGAGCCGCGCGGGAGTGCGCCGCAGGGATCTGCTGGGTTTGGAGACTCCACCCGGGGTCGGGTGCCAGAGATAGAAACGCGCGGTCACAGGCCGGGTGAGCACGGAGTGCGGCCGGAGACCGGGGAGTCGGGAGTGACTGACGGCTTTTCTCTGGGGGCTCACTGAGGAGCGGGGCCCAAATTCTCGGCTCCTCCGGGGCAGAGATTGGGAGGCCGCCATTTTCACTCTCCTCCTCCAGAGTTGTACGGAAAGCTCGCAGGGAACAAAAGCCCCGGAGAGCAAACCCGAGCAGATTACTTAGCCGGGAGGGGGCAAGGGCGGGGCAATTCCTCCTCCGGCAGAGACATTTGGAAACCACGGCAACAGGCCCCTCCCCAGAAGATCAGCGAGAACAGCCAGCCAAGACCAAGTTTACCGATCAATGAGAACGGCAGAACTCCAGTGCTAGGGGAATACCGAACATAGAATTCATGGCTTTTTTACCATGATCCTTTAGTCTTTCAAAGTTAATTTTTTTTTAACTGGTTTTTTTTTTCTAAATTTTTCTTTTTCCCTTTTTCAACCAACATCTTATCAATCCCTTTTATTAAAAAAACATTTTTATTTTTCATTTTTAGAGTCATATTCTATCCCTTCATAGTAGTTACCCATATTTTTGGCATTATATATATAAGTTGTTCTCTAAAATTTTGAGATAGTTTCTTCTAACAGATTAAAATATACCCTAAATCTCTAGTATATAGTTTTTTCTACTCCCCTGCCTGATCACATTCTCTCCCTTTTTTTTTTCTTTTTTCTTTTTGTAAATCCTCTTCTTTCTCTTTTCAAACAACTTCTTATCAATTCCTTTTATAAAATTTTTTATACTTTCCATCTTTACAGTCATATTCCATCCCTTCATCATATCAACCCTTATTTTTGTACATATATAAGTTTTTCTTCCTTTAAAATTTTGGGAGGCACTTTCTTCTAAAAGACCAAAATACACCCCAAATCTAGTGTGTGGCACTGATCTATATACCAGCCTGATCATATTTGATCACATTCTGGGTTTTTTTGTTGTTGTTGTTTTGTTCTGTTTGTTTTTATCTTTATCTTTTTCTTTTTTTTCTTTTTCTTTTTTCTCTCTTTCCGTTTCTTTTTCCACTGCTTCAGGTCTTTTCTGATTTGTTTAGAGTATATTTTCTGGGGACGTGGTTACTCTGCTAGCATTTTGTTCTCTCATTAATCTATTCTCCTCTGCACAAAATGACAAGATGGAAAAAATCACCTCAACAAAAAGAACAAGAGGTAGTACTGACTGCCAGGGACCTACTCAATACGGACATTAGTACGATGTCGGATCTAGAGTTCAGAATCATCACTTTAAAGATACTAGCTGGGCTTGAAAAAAATATGGAAGTTATTAGAGAAACCCTTTCTGGAGAAGTAAAAGAGCTAAAATCTAACCAAGTAGAAATCAAAAAGGCTATTAATGAGGTGCAATCAAAAATGGGGGCGCTAACTGCTAGGATAAATGAGGCAGAAGAGAGAATCAGTAATATAGAAGACCAAATGATGGAAAATAAAGAAGCTGAGAAAAAGAGAGATAAACAGCCACTGGATCACGAGGGCAGAATTCGAGAGATAAGCGATACCATAAGATGAAACAACATTAGAATAATTGGGATCCCAGAAGAAGAAGAAAGAGAGAGAGGGACAGAAGGTATAATGGAGCAAATTATAGCAGAGAACTTCCCTAATTTGGGGAAGGAAACAGGCATCAAAATCCAGGAAGCACAGAGAACCCCTCTCAAAATCAATAAAAATAGGTCAACACCCCGACATCTAATAGTAAAACTTACGAGTCTCATAGACAAAGAGAAAATCCTGAGAGTAGCTCGGGAGAAGAGATATGTAACCTACAATGGTAGAAACATTAGATTGGCAACAGACCTATCCACAGAGACCTGGCAGGCCAGAAAGGACTGGCAGGATATATTCAGAGCACTAAATGAGAAAAATATGCAGCCAAGAATACTCTATCCAGCTAGGCTGTCATTGAAAATTGAAGGAGATAAAAAGCTTCCAGGACAAACAAAACCTAAAGGAATTTGCAAACACAAAACCAGCCCTACAAGAAATCTTGAAAGGGGTCCTCTAAGCAAAGAGAGAGCCTAAAAGCAACATAGACCAGAAAGGAACACAGACAATATACGGTAACAGTCACCTTACAGGCAATACAATGGCACTAAATTCCTATCTTTCAATAGTTACCCTGAATGTAAATGGGCTCAATGCCCCAATCAAAAGACACAGGCTACCAGACTGGATTAAAAAACAAGACCCATCGATATGCTGTCTGCAAGAGACTCATTTTAGAACCAAAGACAGCCCCAGATTGAAAGTGAGGGGGTGGAAAACCATTTACCATGCTAATGGACACCAAAAGAAAGCTGGGGTGGCAATCCTTATATCAGACAAATTAGATTTTAAACCAAAGACTGTAATAAGAGATGAGGAAGGACATTATATCCTACTTAAAGGGTCTATCCAACAAGAAGATCTAACAATTGTAAATATCTATGCCCCTAACATGGGAGCAGCCAATTATATAAGGCAATTAATAACAAAAGCAAAGAAACACATCGACAACAATACAATAATAGTGGGGGACTTTAACACCCCCCTCACTGAAATGGACAGATCGTCTAAGCAAAAGATCAACAAGGAAATAAAGACTTTAAATGACACACTGGACCAAATGGACTTCACAGACATATTCAGAACATTCCATCCCAAAGCAACGGAATACACATTCTTCTCTAGTCCCCATGGAACATTCTCCAGAATAGATCACATCCTAGGTCATAAATCAGGTCTCAGCCGGTACCAAAAGATTTGGATCATTCCCTGCCTATTTTCAGACCACAATGCTTTGAAACTAGAACTCAATCACAAGAGGAAAGTCAGAAAGAACTCAAATACATGGTGGCTAAAGAGCATCCTACTGAAGAATGAATGGGTCAACCAGGAAATCAAAGAAGAATTAAAAAAATCCATGGAAACCAATGAAAATGAAAACACAACTGTTCAAAATCTTTGGGATGCAGCAAAGGCAGTCCTAAGAGGAAAGTATATAGCAATACAAGCCTTTCTCAAGAAACAAGAAAGGTCTCAAGTACACAACCTAACCCTCCACCTAAAGGAGCTGGAGAAAGAACAGCAAATAAAGCCTAAACCCAGCAGGAGAAGAGAAATAATAAAGATCAGAGCAGAAATCAATGAAATAGAAACTAAAAGAACAGTAGAACAGATCAACGAAACTAGGAGCTGGTTCTTTGAAAGAATTAACAAGATTGATAAACCCTTGGCCAGACTTATCAAAAAGAAAAGAGAAATGACCCAAATCAACAAAATCATGAATGAAAGAGGAGAGATCACAACCAACACCAAAGAAATACAAACAATGATAAGAACATATTATGAGCAACTCTATGCCAGCAAATTAGATAACCTGGAAGAAATGGATGCATTCCTAGAGATGTATCAACTACCAAAACTGAACCAGGAAGAAATAGAAAACCTGAACAGACCTAGAACCACTAAGGAAATTGAAGCAGTCATCAAAAACCTCCCCAAAACAAAAGCCCAGGGCCAGATGGCTTCCCAGGGGAATTCTACCAAACATTTCAAGAAGAATTAATACCTATTCTTCTGAAACTGTTCCAAAAAATAGAAATGGAAGGAAAACTTCCAAACTCATTTTATGAGGCCAGCATTACCTTGATCCCAAAACCAGACAAAGACCCCATCCAAAAGGAGAATTACAGACCAATATCCCTGATGAACATGGATGCAAAAATTCTCACCAAAATATTAGCCAATAGGATCCAACAGTACATTAAAAGGATTATTCACCACGACCAAGTGGGATTTATCCCTGGGCTGCAAGGTTGGTTCAACATCCGCAAATCAATCAATGTGATACAATACATTAACAAAAGAAAGAACAAGAATCATATGATCCTCTCAATAGATGCAGAAAAAGCATTTGACAAAGTACAGCATCCTTTCTTGATCAAAACTCTTCAGAGTATAGGGATCGAGGGTACATACCTCAATATCATAAAAGCCATCTATGAAAAACCTACAGCGAATATCATTCTCAATGGGGAAAAACTGAGAGCTTTCCCCCTAAGGTTAGGAACGCGGCAGGGATGTCCACTATCACCACTGCTATTCACCATAGTATTGGAAGTCCTAGCCACAGCAATCAGACAACAAAAAGAAATCAAAGGCATCCAAATCGGCAAAGAAGTCAAACTCTCACTCTTTGCAGATGATATGATACTTTATGTGGAAAACCCCAAAGACTCCACCCCAAAACTGCTAGAACTCATACAGGAATTCAGTAAAGTGGCAGGATATAAAATCAATGCACAGAAATCAGTGGCATTCCTATACACCAACAACAAGACAGAAGAAAGAGAAATTAAGGAGTCGATCCCATTTACAATTACACCCTAAACCATAAGATACCTAGGAATAAATCTAACCAAAGAGACAAAGGATCTGTACTCAGAAAACTATAAAATACTCATGAAAGAAATTGAGGAAGACACAAAGAAATGGAAAAACGTTCCATGCTCATGGACTGGAAGAACAAATATTGTGAAGATGTCCATGCTACCTAGAGCAATCTACACATTCAATGCAATCCCCACCAAAATACCATCCACTTTTTTCAAAGAAATGGAACAAATAATCCTAAAATTTGTATGGAACCAGAAAAGACCCCGCATAGCCAGAGGAATGTTGAAAAAGAAAAGCAAAGCTGGCGGCATCACAGTTCCGGACTTCAAGCTCTATTACAAAGCTGTCATCATCAAGACAGTATGGTACTGGCACAAAAACAGGCACATAGATCAATGGAACAGAATCGAGAGCCCAGAAATGGACCCTCAACTCTTTGGTCAACTAATCTTCGACAAAGCAGGAAAGAATGTCCAATGGAAAAAAGACAGTCTCTTCAACAAATGGTATTGGGAAAATTGGATATCCACATGCAGAAGAATGAAACTGGACCATTTCCTTACACCACACACAAAAGTAGACTCCAAATGGTTGAAAGACCTCAATGTGAGACAGGAGTCCATCAACATCCTAAAGGAGAACACAGGCAGCAACCTCTTTGACCTCAGCCAAAGCAACTTCTTCCTAGAAACATCGCCAAAGGCAAGGGAAGCAAGGGCAAAAATGAACTATTGGGACTTCATCAAGATAAAAAGCTTTTGCAAAGCAAAGGAAACAGTCAACAAAACCAAAAGACAACCGACAGAATGGGAGAAGATATTTGCAAATGACATATCAGATAAAGGGATAGTATCCAAAATCTATAAAGAACTCATCAAACTCAACACCCAAAGAACAAAGAATCCAATCAAGAAATGGGCAGAAGACATGAACAGACATTTTTCCAAAGAAGACATCCAAATGGCCAACAGACACATGAAAAAGTGCTCAATATCGCTCGGCATCAGGGAAATCCAAATCAAAACCTCAATGAGATACCACCTCACACCAGTCAGAATGGCTAAAATTAACAAGTCAGGAAACGACAGATGTTGGCGGGGATGCGGAGAAAGGGGAACCCTCCTCCACTGTTGGTGGGAATGCAAGCTGGTGCAGCCACTCTGGAAAACAGTATGGAGGTTCCTCAAAAAGTTGAAAATAGAGCTACCATATGATCCAGCAATTGCACTACTGGGTATTTACCCCAAAGATACAAAAGTAGGGATCCGAAAGGGTACGTGCACCCCGATGTTTATAGCAGCAATGTCCACAATAGCCAAACTGGAAAGAGCCAAGATGTCCATCGACAGATGAATGGATAAAGAAGATGTGGTATATATACACAATGGAATATTATGTAGCCATCAAAAGGAATGAGATCTTGCCATTTGCAACGACGTGGATGGAACTGGAGGGTATTATGTTGAGCGAAATAAGTCAAACAGAGAAAGACATGTATCATATGACCTCACTGATATGAGGAATTCTTAATCTCAGGAAACAAACTGAGGGTTGCTGGAGTGGGGGGTGGGGTGGGAGGGATGGGGTAACTGGGTGATAGACACTGGGGAGGGTATGTGCTCTGGTAAGCGCTGTGAATTGTGCAAGACTGTTGAAACTCAGATCTGTACCTCTGAAACAAATAATGCAATATATGTTAAGAAAAAAAAAAAAGAAGGTAGCGGGAGGGGAAGAATGAAGCGGGGGAAATCGGAGGGGTAGACGAACCATGAGAGACGATGGACTCTGAAAAACAAACTGAGGGTTCTGGGGGGGAGGGGGGTGGGAGGATGGGTTAGCCTGGTGGTGGGTATTGAGGAGGGCACATCCTGCATGGAGCACTGGGTGTTATGCACAAACAATGAATCATGGAACACTACATCTAAAACTAATGATGTAATGTATGGGGATTAACATAAGAATAAAAAAAATAAATGAATAAAAATGAATGTTAATATTTAAAAAAAAAATGTGATACACACATGAATACTATTCAGCCTTAAAAAAGAGGGAGATCTGACCATTCACTACCATTCATGGATGAACCTGGAGGGCATTATGCTAAGTGAAATAAGCCAGACACAGAACAGCAAATACATGATCTCACTTATATGCAAAATCTTAAAAAAGGTCAAACTCCTAGAAACAGAGAAATCTCAGTTCTAGATTACATAGTGAGGAACAGCTTTATATAACAATCTCTGTGCACTTCTCTGATTATTTTCTTCCATCAAGTTCACTGGTTCAAAGGGATTTAGGAATTTTAAGATCTTAAAACCTGTTGGAAGACAGTAACATTTTAAACAAAAGAGACGGCAAATAAGTTTTTCTTAATACTATATACACGTATATAAATGATATGCATAGGATTATATGCATGTGGACATATTCCAGTTATAGATCTTTTTTTATATAAATATATCATATCTTTATCAATGTTGCTGTGATGGAGAGAAGAGAGTCTGATCCTGGAGTCAGAACTTTGACAGAGCTAGGTTTCTACCACATATTAATAATGTGTGATCTTGGTCAATTTATTTGACTTACCTGACACATTTCTGTTATTGAGCTGAGTCACTGTCTTTACCTCGACTATACGTGGCCGCCCCCCATGCAGAAATCAGGAGGCTTTCCATGCAGGTAATGTTTTCTGGGTATCTCAATTTTCATAATGGAATGTCAACCCTACATCTGGCATAAAATCCTTCAATAAGACAGAGAAGTCCCTATCAGAAAGTACCATCTCAAATTCTCTGCTACTCAGCTCCCATCTAAAGCTTGACAGAAGGTAAAACTTTGAGAACTTTATCTAAATAAGCACTACTTTTCAACTGCATATATTTTATGAAGAAAACAGAAATTATCATTCATTGACAATAGCATGCCTTAATACTTTTGATATCTATTGCTGGAATTATTAAACAAAAGATAATGTCGTTCCCCAGGAAGTTTTTAACCAAATTCACAGCCTGTAGTTTTACTGTTTTACTCATATCTACTACTGAAGTTTATTGCTAATATGCCAAAATATATCAAGGTAGGAAAGATCAGTAGGAACTAAAACATTTTTTCTTTCTAACAATGATAAACTTTCTTCTAATAATGAAGAATTTGGTGATTCATTATTTCTAATAGCTATATAATCGATTCTGTTTTCTTTGACTGTTAGAAACATCAGTATGAATTTGATATTTATAACTAAGTTTAGTCTTAGGTTTGGTGTATGTTCCAAGTACCTATTGCTGCTAAACAAAGCACCCAAAAACTTAGTGGCTTAAACATTATTTTTCAACATTCTGTGGGTTAATTTAGGATTGTTCATGCACTTGCAGTCAAAAGGCTGGGCTGGAGCATTCAGAAGGCTCAATTTGGCTAGATATCAAAGATGGCTTCTTTACGGACACATCTTTCAACTTAGCTGGGATGGCTAGCCCAACTTTGGGCAAGTCAAGTGCAGCTCTCTCCCCTCTCTAAGCCCCTGCCCCTTGTAGCCTCTCCACATGGCTTCCTCACAATATGGCAGAACTTCCTACAGGACTGCTGGCTTCACCAAGAGCAAATATCCCAAGGAAACTGGGGGTAGCCCCAAGGTTTTTCTGGCTTAGCCTCACAACTTAGGCAGCATCATTTCCACTGCACTTTACTGGTCCAAAGCAATTCGCTGATTCAGCCCCAACTCCAGGAAAGGGGAAGACAAGAGCACATGAGTACCAGGAGGTGTGATTTATTGTGGACCACCTTTAGGGATTATTTATCACAGTATCATTAGATTTTCCTTTTTCTTATAGTAGGTTTTGTTTTATCACTTTCTTATATGTATTTGGATTAGAAGGTGCTTTTGATTTTTATAGAGAATCCAAATAACAATAGCTAAATAAATGCTTGTACAAATGGAATAATATGATTGAATACTGGGTATGTTGAGAATTGCTTGAGTTAAAAAACAGGTGAACAATTTTTTAGTAAGATCATACTATAGTAATGATTAAGTATAAAAATAACTTGTCGGGACGCCTGGGTGGCTCAGTCATTGGGCGTCTGCCTTCAGCTCAGGTCATGATCCCAGGGTCCTGGGATCGAGCCCTGTATGGGGCTCCCTGCTCAGCGGGAAGCCTGCTTCTCCCTCTCCCACTCCCCCTGCTTGTGTTCCCTCTCTCGCTGTGTCTCTCTGTCAAATAAATAAATAAAATCTTAAAAAATATATATATACTATGAAAAAAATTAAAAAATAAAAATAACTTGTCATGGAAATTCCTGTTTTTGTCGGAATTCTAAGGATTTGTGCTTCCAACCAATATTCTCAAGTCAGTCAAATGCTCCATGACTATGAGACAAGAGAGAGACTTGGTGAACTGAATGCAGGTAAAAGGAATTATGTCACAGTAACATTTCTTAAAGCTCTCTACATAGTTCTATTAAAATACAATCTGCAGAACCTATATAATAAGCACTTTATTACTCAGAAATATCTCATAATTAATACAACAACCCGCTAAGTATTTCATTTCCACAGTTACAGTTTGATGAAGAGTGAGAGTGAACTGAATAATCAACAAGGTGTCTTTTATGACTACGATTCTAAGATTCTTCTCTAAAGATTTGATTCTCCATTCCCACGGCCGCCCAATGCACAAAGTGTCAGCAAAGAATTCCCACGGAGGTCTCTTCCTCTGTGTTTCTCCAACCCCTTCTATCATTCAATTTTTGCCACCTGGTGTAGTAAGGACTTTACCGTGGTGTCCTTTTGGTCATTTCCCTTAAAACTATTCCAGCTATTCTTGTTGCCAGAAACCATGCCCTTAACCAAAGGGCCCTTTATCCTACTTGATTTTGGACTATCCAGCTCTTGACTGTATTTGGCAAGCCACAGTGCAACCCTCACATAAATTGTGCTATCTCTGCCCTCTGTATCATTAAATATGCCATTTAATCTGCCCAGAATGTCATCCCCACTCTGTGATGTCAAATCCTCTGCCTCACTCATTAAAAACCTTCCCAAGGCCAATGATCCTAATTACACAATGCAACCTCTTTATCTAGTCTTTTTCCCAGTCTAAACACTTAGGCGCTTAATGGGAACATCTATAATTGGCTTTATAACTGTTTTCTACATATGGGTAATTTTCTTTAGTTCTTTCCTCTCTCATTAAATCAAACAACTGACTTGTGTTTTATTTCCCTCGAAACTCTTCACTGCATCTAGCCAAGGGGTCAGCATTTAGTAGATCTCCAGCAAATATGTTAAGAAAATCAGCACCAGACCTTGGCAAACTATTGCTTCCTGCTCTTCAATTTTTTTTTTTTTGCAATTTTACATAAAGGAATATTATGAAGATAATTTACCATTAGAGAAGTATTTTGAAATCCTTGAACGGGGAATACTCTTCGACGATTGCATGAAATACTGCCACGATTACCGTGATTTCTGGATGCCACTCTGCTACAAATCTGCCATTTAGGAACAAAAAAAAAATTGCCACGTTAAGAAAACCGGTTAACTAAGTGCTATGCAAGGCCAAGGTCCCACCTCTCCCACCCTACATCGAATGGGGGACTTTGCTTTAATCTCCTGATACTAGAAAAAATACTTTTAAGGTAACTTCAGCTAAGGAAAACCCTGATAAAATAAAAAGACTCTCCAAAGAACAGCTCGGTTCCAGCCTAGCATGCCCATATTCTTTTTCTAGTTAACATGATAGAATTAGGTTCTAGGAGATGGACGCTGTACTGTAAATCCGTTTAAATAAATGGCCATTTAACACTATGAAAGTATGTAAAATATTTTGAACTACTAGGTAGGAAAACATTCTAATCTAATGACATGGATATAGTTAGATTTCATTATTAAATGCTCATAACTGAAAACTGAACAAATGATACAATGAGTACATTTGAATAAGAAAGCCAAAGATTTTACGAAGAATTGGGGCACCTGGCGGGCTCAGTTGGTAGAACACGTGACTCTTAATCTTGGGGTCATGAGTTCAAGCCCCACATTGGACATAGAGCTTACTTAAAATGATAAATTATCATCTTACTTGTACCATATATGGTATAATAGGGGAGAGACTGTTCCTTATTAAGTTATGTTGGACAACTGGAATGAATCCCTTTCACTTACTATAAAAATTTTTTTTTTTAATTTATTTGACAGAGCAGGAGAGCACAGGCAGGGGGAGGAGCAGAGGGAGAGGGAGAAGCAGCCCCCCCCCCCCCAACAGGGAGCCCAATGCAGGGCTCAATCCCATCATGACCTGAGCCCAAGGCAGTAGCTTAAACGACTGAGCCACCTAGGCGCCCCCCTTTCACTTACTATAGCTGGTAATAACTGTAGGGGTCAAGGGCAGGCTGCCCCAAAATGGGCACCTTTGGCATACTGATTACTTAAAGGACATCCTGTATAAGGACACTCAGATCCTCCTGTCCCCCTGAAAGCAGGAAATAAATCTCCCATTTGAAAGGTACCCTCCCTGTACTAAGAGGAAAAAGACATCCTTATCACCAGAGATAGGAACGTGAGAGCTGAGAGAGCTGTAGAAACAAACCTTGTTATTTTTCTAATCTACTAACTCAGCCCAAATTCTGTTTAGAATTCCTTACTAAATGAAGCTCCCAAAGTTATCTTTGTCCTAATGATCCCTCACAGATTGTCTTGGTTTAAAAAGTATAAAAACTTCCTCCCTTGGTCCTTTCTTTGGGTCTCAATTTCATAATTGGGCCTCTGTGCACATGTTATAAAACTTTATTTTTTTTCTCCTGTTAATCTGTCTCATGTAAATTTAATTCTTAGTCCACCTGGGAGACCTTGAAAGGTAAAAAGGAATTTTTCCTTCCTTTCAATGCTCTTTTCAAAATAAAATACAAAAGTAAGATATTTACAGTCTTCAACTCTAAGATAGTTTCAATTAGATTAAAAAAGCATATGGTTTGACATATGTAAGGATTTCACTCAGTTGTTTACAAACGTGTTAGTTCTAATTTGCTCATATTTTTATCTTAAAATTAATCAGCCTATTTGTAAGCAAAAACTCTTAAGCTCTCTGTACCACTATAGACCTGTGCTAATATAGTAGCACCTGTGCTAATATAGTAGCCCCTAGTCCCATATGACTATTCACTTCTGACACAGGTACTCTTACAGGATTTTTTTCTCCATCGGTGCCCGTGGTTCTTGGCCACACCACTTTGAAGAATGAAGAGGTAGACCAGGCAGAGTGGTGGGCAGCAAAGCAAGGTTCACTGAGTGACAGCAAACTGATAGTACAAAGCTCCCAAGGAGAAAGAGGACCCGAGAGGGTTGCCACCTGAGTTTCTAAGTCTAGGGGCTTTTATGGGCTTGTTAGCAGGCTGTTTTCACCTGATAAACCCTCCCTGCACCTGTCATCCAATCAGGTTTTTGTCACCTATCACATGGGAAAGGGTGGAGGGCTCCTAACAGTGATGTAAAATCCTTCTAAGGGTGGTTTCCTCTTAGTGCAGGGGCCCCTTGTCCCTGCCTGCCTGCCTTCCAACTATCCTCCATCAGTACCAGGAAATAGCCTCAGATTTTACAGCTTAAGGGTTCAGTTCTCCAACACCCATCCCTCCCCCACCCCGCCCCTTCAGATGCAATTTACAAGTTCAGATTGTTACTTGTACTTCTGACAAACTGGCTCTAAGCCAGAGGTACCCAAAATCCCCTCCTTGGATTAGATTAATTTTGCTAGAGTGGCTTACAGAACTCAGAGAAACATTTTACTTACTAGATCACCAGATTATTATAAAAGGATATAACTCAGGAATAGCCAGATAGAAGAGATGCATAGGGCAAGGCAGGGGGGGAAGGGTGGGGAGCTTCCAGGCCCTCTCCAGGTGCGCCAGGCTCCACAAATCTCCACGTGTTCACCACCCCTGAAACTCTCCAAACCCCACCCTTTTGGGTCTTTATGGAGGCTGCATTACATTGATGCAATCGATTCAATGATTGGCCATTGGTGGTTGATTCAATCTCCAGCCCATCTCCCCTCATCTGAGGTCTGGGGGTGGGACTGAAAATTCTAACCCTTGATTCTGGGTTGGTTCCCTTGGCAACCAGCCCCCATCTTAGGTGCTTTCCAACAGCCACCTAATTAACATAAACCCAGTTGTGGTGGAAAGGGTTGTTAATGAATAACAAGACACATATTTCACCTTTATGGCTCTGCAATGGTTTCAGGAACCGAGGACAGGAGACCAAATATAATGACAAAAGATACTCCCATTGCTTTGATTGTTCAGGAAATTCCAAGGTTTTGAGAGCTGTGAGCCCAAAACCAAACTGTGGACAAACACTGAATATATATTTCTTATAAGTCACAGTATCACAATTGCAAAATAAAGAATACACAAATTTCCATTACTTGGGAAGTATAATTCAATTTTATAAGTAAAGTTTTACACAAGCCCCTAATTATTCATCAAATTTTATTATAAATACTCTGGGAACCTGGATAAAATATATTCATTCTTATAAATATATTTAGTTTATCTTACCTCTATAAGAGGTTTAGGAAACTAGTTGTGATCTATGAAAAAAAGTTATATCCATTTTTAGGACCTGTATCTACATACCAAGGACAACAACATCTCAGGTGAGCAGAACCTTCAAGATACTAGTAAATCTCAAATCTGGAATTTTGCAAAAGCTTTACTAAAGCACAATAGTCCAAAGCTTCAGCTAACAGTAACCTAGTGTCATACATTAATTTGGATGATTTTGTAGAATTATAGCCATAAAACTGGTGAGGGAGCAGAAGGCAAGCTGAGGACAAAGCACAAGCTGACACCCTGCAAACCGCCGCCCCCCAGGTGGGATACGTGTGACATTCCTCAGGTGCTCCCAGTTGCCCTAAAGCTAAGGGAAGGGAATACAAATGGTTAGCTGATAGAGATTACAGTCCTGCAAGACCTGAGTCTCCCTCACTTTACAAGTGTCTTAGTGATTCACAAGAAAAAAAGCACTTTTTTTTTTTTAAAGATTTTATTTATTTATTTGAGACAGAGAGAATGACAGAGACAGAGAGCACATGAGAGGGGGGAGGGTCAGAGGGAGAAGCAGACTCCCTGCCGAGCAGGGAGCCCGATGCGGGACTCGATCCCGGGACTCCAGGATCATGACCTGAGCCGAAGGCCGTCGCTTAACCAACTGAGCCACCCAGGCACCCGAAAAAAGCATTCTTATCAATAACCTAACTTCCAGAAAGAAACTCCCAACTGTCTTAATATTAATGACTTACTAGAGAGAAAAACTTGACGATGGCAAAGGCTTCCAGTATCTTGTTAGGTCCTCCTTAGCATAAGAAAGTTATTTGAAAACCTCCCTTTTCCTTACCCCAACTCCCAAGTATATAATCAGCCACCCCTCACCACCCCGGTCCTGCAGCTCTTTTCTGCCCCCAGCGTCTTATCCCCATAAAACCACCATTTTGCACCAAAGATGTCTCAAGAATTCTTTCTTGGCCATTGGCTCTGGACCCCACCAACCTCACCTACATTCCAAAAACGACATCAAAACCATAGTGATAAATATACTGGTGGTGTGCTTGTGAATTAGTTATATGGATCTGGAGAACAACAACAACAAAAATAGAATAAATATTTATTCTAGAAGCCTGAAAGTAAAATAGTTGGAAAGATTCCATCCCCAAAGCAGAAAGCTAGATGGCCAGTTTTCAAAATGTCCCATGAAATGTCTTTAGCTTGGTGAATTAACCACAATATGATCTATGCCTCTTGTTTTTACAGTATATAAATGTTTAGATTCATTATAGAAATATTTAAAATCGTGAAGATTATTTAAAAAGGAACAGCAGGCCCAAAATAGTCACTGGCCCCCACAACAGGGAACTAAGACTTAATTGCAGTTTTCAGCCACTCCCAGGAATTTGACCTTTAACCAGTTGATCAGGACTAGCCTGATGAGCACTAGGGATGTAAACTGCCAGATAGATCCCCGCCCCTCCCGCAAGGAAGGTTACCTTGCCTGAAATAAACCTTGCTTTGGTTTATGACTTACTTGTCCCACCTCCTCTCTGTTTTTATTTTTTTAAAGGAAATTTTTTTTTTAAGATCTTATTTATTTGAGAGAGAGACAGAGAGAGTGGGAGAGAGAACATGAGCGAACATGAGAGAACATGAGCTGGGTGAGAGGCTGAGCAGGGAGCCCAATTCGGGGCTCCATCCCAGGACTCCAGGATCATGACTTGAGCCGAAGGCAGACACTTAACCGACTGAGCCACCCAGGCGCCACCTCCTTTCTGTCTCTAAAAACCTTCCATTTTGTACAGCTCCTCAGGGCCCCCTCATATTTGTTAGATGGGATGCTGCCCAATTCATGAATCATTGCATAAAGCCAGTTAGATCTTTATGTTTACTCAGCTGAATTTTGTTTTTTAACGAAACTACATTTGCTAAGAACACTCACAAGAGAATAACATTATGAGAGAGAAAAATTTAGTGAAACAGACTTTCACTAAACGATCAAATCAGCACATTCCCTTTCTTTAGATGGAAGGCAATTGTGATCAGGACAGGATCAAGTGCAAGAGAAGCGAGTGGCTTGCCACAGACGTTTAATGACATCAGACTCATAGACTAATGTACACATCTTCAGCCAGACCACTTGGGATTCCGTATCCACTCGCAGGTGAGGGCACCATCTCCCTGTGTTGTGCTGAACGCTTAAACTAGCACCATCTGACTCTTGTCAGAGTCCTCTGCCTTTTGAACGACATAGTCTTTTCTGTATGCATGTGAGCACTTTGTTACCTTGGTTTTCACCAGGAACACCTTTTTGTCTTTGTGCAGAACTTTTTCTATCTCTATTTTGCTTTAATTATATGTTGACTTGATGCTACCTCTCAGAATAAACAAATGTGCGGTTGCTTATAAGATCCCACTTGTGCTCTGAGTACACATCCAAATAAATGCTACAAAGAAAATTATAATTTAAAAAGGTATAAATGCTGCTCAAATGAGAGTTGAATTTATAGAATCAATATCAAATTATAACACAGACACTTCCAAAAATTTTTCTTGAGATCTGGTAATTTAAACTAAAATGAACAACCTGTGTTTTCTTAATAAGTCAAATATAAAACTACATTACTGATGTTTACTCCATTACCATTGATGAGGGAGCAGAAGGCTAGCTGAGGACAAAGCACAAGCTGACACCCTGCAACCACCCCCCTCCCCGCCCCCCAACTCCTGGGTGGGACATTCCTCCAGGAAGCTCCCAACTGTCTTAATGTTAATGCCTTGATACAGAGAAAAACAACCTTAACTTGACAAGGACAAGGCCTCCAGAATCTTGTAGGTCCTCTTTAGCATATGAAAGTTCTTTTGAAAACCTCCCTTTTCCTTACCTCCCCCAACCCCATAGTATATACTTAGCCACCCCTCACAACCCCAGGGCAGCAGCTCTTTCCGCCCAGGGGTCCTGTCCCCGTGCTTTCATAAAACCACCATTTTGCATCAAAGACATCTCAAGAATTCTTGCTTGGCCATTGGCTCCAGACCTCACCCCACCAAACCTCACCTATATTCCAAAACTACATCAGCATCATGATTAATTAACATTTGTGAATATTTTATTTAAGGATATAAATTTAAACATAACATTTCCTTTAACCAAGGAGCTTATGTTGGCAGAGAAAAACACGTCAAGATCAATGAGAGAAGATGTTTATTGGACAGAGTGCTGGATTGGAAGCAAGGAAAAACAGTAACTTAAACTCTTAGGGTGTCTGTTTCATTAGATGTGAAGTGAGAAAGTTGGGCTTTATTATTTTTGTCACAGCTTCCAACATTATGATGTTAAAAGAAAATAATAAGAAAATGAGGCAACCACAAAATGCAGGGTGAGAAAATAAAATCAAAGTCAACTCAATAAAATAAGTGTTATTGTACCATGCAATAATGGTGTTCCATCTTGGGGATTTTAGTCTTTGTAGTATGTCCGAAATAAATCCCAATAAGTAAATAATATGATTTCCTTACAAGCTAAGTGTTCTGTTCAGTATGTTAATCTTTTCTCAGAACTCTAGAGAATCATTTATTAAGGAAAATAATGTTCTAGAAGGATAAATGGTATTCTAGTGGCCTTATTTGTACAATCAAATTTCTTTAATCTAGCCTAAATGTGGAGAAGTGTCACTGAGGCTTAGGAAAACAGAGAAAGAATATCTAAGGCGGAAAGCAATTTTTTTTTTCCTTAAAAGAATATATAGAAAAGCTGTTGACAGAACAATAAAATAGCTGGATAGTTTATTTTAGAAAATCTAAATGCTTTGATAAGAATTTTGTGCAAATAAGAACACTGACACGTGAAAGGGAGCAGAATATACCACCCTATAATGTGTCACTTTGGCATATGGATTGTTTTGAGCTGAAGGCAGTTAAGACCCAGCAGACTGGGGAGGGGGGGAGCTTTTTATCTCTCCCTAACTGCCTGAAAGAATTTAGATGGGGAGCCTGACCAGCAATGGAGCTATTAGCAGAGAAATCTTTTTCTATCAGAAAGACTTGGCGTGGCATAGCAAACACGGGTTTACCAAACATCTGCTCTTCTCATCTTCCTGTAAATTGTCTTCCTCCCCTTTGAAGCCCAGACCCCTTCGTAGGCCCCTCCTCTTTACCTCAGGATGGTATACAAGCCTCAGCTGCCTGACTGCCTGGAGTCTTATGTCTTTGCCAGGTTCCTTGTATTTGGAGTTTGTTTTTTCTCCTGTTAATCTGTCTTATGTCCTATGTCAATTTAATTATTAGACCAGCCAAAGAACCTCGAAGCTCTGACGGGAAAACTTTTCCTCCTCAACACACGTTATAAAATCCTCAAATTATTTGGGGGCAAGGGAAGTTAGTCTGGAAAATAGTTCCTTTTCACAGTTTGACAATTAGGCGGGCTCTGCACTAGAAACAAATGCAAAATTCTTCCCAGACTGGCTGTACCAAATCCTAAGTCTGGTGGAGAATTTGACTAAACTATGAATTGGCCTAATATTTACACATTCTTTGGATGGGCAAATGACTACTAGTAGTCATTATTGTGGTGGCTGTCCGATTGGATGGGGCCCCGAAATATGGGGCACCATTGGGTGGAAGCCGGCCGGGCGGGCGATGAAAGACTTCACCTGAGGCAGAACAAAGGAGCTAGAAGTTTACTGAGTGCACCGGAAAGGACCTGTGAGCAGGACGGCAGAGAAGCTGTCTGCCACGAGGCAGCGGAAGGGGGCTGTTCTTAAAGGGGGAAGGTGAGGAGGTATGGGGATGGATGGCGTTTTTCCCCTTTTTTGGTAACTGTGCCTGGTGGTAAGTAGTCCATTGGTTAGTTAGTGCCTAAGGCTATTTTGGAGGGGCGGGGGGAGTCATCCGATGGGCCTGTCTGTATTCAGCCAAGGGGTGACTGTGGGCCCTTTCCACATTCCATTGCTGCCTCTACAATTATTATCTGCTGACCTTCCTTTTCTTTGTGATTCAACTTTCAGATGAAGAGCAGTACTCCAAAACACCTTAGTTCTCATTGGTTCTCTTTGTTGTTGACAAAAGCCCTTCTTGGTCACAATATCTCCTCATGAAAGGGCTGTGACATGGACTTAAAAAGACTTAAAAGGTGTATGAAGGCATCTAGAGGCAACTGGGACCTAAATACTTAAATAGTCGTGTAGAATTAGGAATGAAAGGCAACCCTGAAAAGCATATTTTATAACTCTCATCTTCAGCCTTTATTCCCTTTTTTAAGATTTTATGTATTTATTTGAAAGAGAGAGAGAGAAGCAGACTCCTCACTGAGCAGGGAGCCTGATGTGGGACTCAATCCCAGGACCCTGAGATCATGACCTGAGCCAAAGGCAGACACTTAACCAACTGAGCCACCCAGATGCCCCTTCAACCTTTATTCCTAATGACTTTCCTGGTATGTGGGTTGTATGGCTGAATGAGATTGGATTTGAAGGTTTTCAAGGCACTACTAGCAGATAAGAGCGCTGACTTCTGACTTCAGAGCCAAGTTTCCTAAATTAGAATCCAGGCTTAGCCATTTCCCAGCTGTGTGACTCTGATCAAGTCACTCATCTCCCTGTACCTTAGTTTTCTCATATGTAAAATGAGGATAACAGTTTTACCTCAGAGGATTATTGTGAGAATTAAATGAAATACTCTTGGTGAAACATTTAGAATAGAGATTGGCGTACAGTTAATGCTGTATATGTGCATATTAAATAAAAATTTAAAAATGGAAAAAATACACGAACTTTTCCTTCTTTGAGTGTAACTTGAAATGGGGCAGAGCTTGATTTCATGATGCCAAAAGGCATTGTGAAAACAATAAAGCATCCTAAAATTGAGTGTGCCTACTGTTCTTTGCCTTTTTTTGGATACCATAGAACATTAAAGGATGATGGCTGTAGAAAACCCAAGGTGGGGATTGAGGAAATGATTTGGTCTTATTAAAAATGTATATTTTAGATTAGATAATATTTTTACAGAGAAAATAAATTTCACTCCAACATTTACAAGTTATCACAAAGCATAAATTGAGTCCAAATTAATGAGGTTTAGCTGAAAGGTTTAAGCCAGCAAGATGACACATTAAATTGAAATTATACATGGAATTAAAGCACACAGAACTCATTTGGGAAATGATTCATTCTTTTTTTTATGTGTTGCCAAGGTTCTATTTAGCACATCAAAGAAGACTTTGCCACTTCTTAACTGTGTGACTTTGGGAGAATCACTCAGATTATCTAAAGACTTTTCCTCATTAGTAAAATGGAGTTGACAACAACTCCAGAACCTGTCCCCCCACCCCCCCTTCCCGCCACCGCATCCCACTTCCCTCTGGGGCAACTGGGAATATAAAACGGTTTTGTATTCAGTAGAGCTATATAGACAAAACTGAGTGTGTATCTTAGTTTGGGTTTCCCCGACAGCAGAGCGCATGGCAAGTGTTTGGAAATGGGGTATTTGACAGGTTATCCATGGAAGGATAAAGGAGAGAGGGGGAGTGTCCGACTGGAAAACCAATAAGAAGCTGGTTTTCCCTCTGGACCAATAGGCTCAGTCTCTATGAACTCTATGAGGAATTGTATAGAATTCCCTGTGGAATTGGCTTCCCCCCCCCCCCCCCCCACAAGGGACAGGAGGCTGGAGCATTTCACTACAGACTGCCATCCCCCATTGGTTGATGTTTTTCCTCGAGTACATGAAAACCCTGATTGGACCTATCAGCAGGCAGGAGAAAGCCTTGAGATAGAAAAACTATAATGCCCTTAAGTTGGCACCATGGGAGTGTGCAAGGTACTGTTCACGTTAGCTATACGTGAGGTCAGAGGTGAACAGAGGAGGTGTGGCATAGACAGGAATGCTCTCTGCTACAGTGCGTTTTCCTCTGTCCTTATGAGTGGAAGTAAATTTGAGGTATGGCATAGGGAGTAATAATTCACTCTGGTCCATCACTGCCTTTTTGTTTGCTGGGTTGTGCTACAACAGAGTGCGTACTCACTCCATTCTTCAGAGCAAGACCAGGTTTCTCTCGTCAGCTCTCTGTAATCCTTTAATTCCCTTATTTTCCCAACACAGATTCTTCCACCTTCTCCGTGGAAGGCAGAATTTAACAAGTCCCCATCCACCACCATCTGCCTTGCCCTGGCCACCATTATTAAAATTGGCATTCTGTGTTATGTATGTATCTAGCTTTCCTCTGTTGTCATATTTATCATATTCCACTGTAGAGATATTTGAATTTCTACCTTTTCTCTCTCTACCATGATTTATATCACACTGTGAACTACAAGAAAGTAATATCAATTAATTTTAAATGCAAATGATTTAATTTTCTCCAACCTTCAGAATATTTTAAAAGTCTATGTGGTGGTTAATTTTAACTGTCAACTAACTGTCAAGTGCCCAGATATTGAGTTAAACATTATTTCGGGGGTGGGTGGGTGGGGGGTTGTTCTGGGATGGGATTAACATTTAAATCAGTAGACCGAGCATAGCAGAGTGCCTTCTCCAATGTGGATGAGCCTTATCCAATCCACTGAAGGCCTGAATAGAATAAAAAGCTGAGTAAAAAAGAATTCTCTCTCTCTGCCTGACTGTTTTTGAGCTGGGACATGGATCTTCTCCTGCCTTGGCACTCAAACTTGGACTCAGATTGGAACTTACACCATCAGCTCTCCAGGGGCCGGGCTTCTTAGCCTCCATAATCAAGTTAGCCAATTCCTTAAGAAAGAAAAAATACACACACATACACACACAGTTGGTTCTGTTTCTCTGGAGAATGTGACAAATACAGTCTATTTTAATTTCCAATGAGATTTAATAAATTCCTCACTGACCTATAATCTTCTATGGTTCTGGTTTCATTTGGTGAAAAAAAAACCCGAGGGGACTCTAAATAACTCTGCTTATATCAAAAGAAAAAAAAAAGAGACTATCCTTTGATTTTGTATTCTTTTTTTCCCCTCTCAAAATAGCCCATTCAAAATAAATAGTGTTAGGGTCGCTCTTATACATTGCCTTAAACTCCGAGCCCACAACTTTGTTTCTTTAAATAAATAAATACCTGTGGGACCTTTAGCAGGAAGATGTAGAATGTGTTCTTTCTTTTAATATTTTCACAGCACAACAGTTTTTTTAAAGATTTTATTTATTTGAGAGAGGGATAGAGCGAGAGAGCTAGAGCACATTTGGGGGGGGATGGGCAGAGGGAGATGCAGACTCCCCACTGAGCAGGGAGACTGATGGGAGACTCGATCCCAGGACCCTGAGATCATGACCTGAGCCAAAGGTAGATGCTTAACTGACTGAGCCACCCAGGCACCCCGCACAGCAGTTTATTTAAAAGGCATGATAAAAAAAAATATTCAAACATATTCAAAAGTTTTAAAACTCATGATGTAAGTATAGATAGAATTAAACTTTGGAAAATTACTAAATAAAATACAGTTATTGTTTAAAACTATTAACGGACATCTAAGTAAAAGTAGGGGTACTATTTCATGTATTCATAAAAACAAGAGATTCCTGGATGGTAATTAAAGTGAACTGAAGGAGAATTATGGATGACAAATGTCTTCTTTGTCTAATTTCAATGTTTGTATTATACATTTCAAAGTATTACAGAGAAATGAAATACGTTAGTACCAAAATTGTAAATACTTTCCTGGAAAGTAAATATCAATTTCTCTTAAACAACAAATGTCATATTTTAAAAGTATCTTCAAGACACATGTTAATGATGAAGATCACAATGTTGGCTGCTCCCAGTCAATAATTTTTCCTTTGAAAAATTATCAGATATTATATAAAGACTCACTATCAAAATATTTTTTAAAAATTCATCATCAAAATATAGCTACAGGGGCGCCTGGGTGGCTCAGATGGTTGAGCATCTGCCTTCGGCTCAGGTCATGACCTCCAGGTGCTGGGATCAAGCCCCATGTCGGGCTCCCAGCTCGACATGGAGTCTGCTTCTCCCTCTGCCTCTCTCCAGGCTTGTGCTCTCTCTCTCTCAAATAAATAAATAAAATCTTTAAAAAACAAAACAAAATATAGCTACAGGTAGAGCATCTAACTTTTTTAAAGCTGTATTACCCTCCAACAGTTATGCAAAGTTTATAAACACTATAAAGTTTAGACTACTCTTTTCTTACCATAAACTCTGATAATTTTATTAATTTTAAGCATATGAAAATGAGTGAAAAGATGGATTATAAAACCATTAAAATGCTATTATCATGGATGGTGAGGCAAGTAGAATAACGTCTCCACAAAGATGTCTGGCCTAATTCCCCAAACCTGTGAATATGCTCCTTTACATGGCAAACAGACTTTTCAGATATGATTAAACAAAGGATCTTGAGATGGGAAAACTATCCTGGATTATCTAACTGGCCCAATGTGATCATAAGAATCCTTAAAAGAGGGAAGCAGAGGGTGCCTGGCTGGCTCAGTCAATAGAACACGCCACTCCTTTGATGATCTCAGAGTTGTGAGTCCAAGCCCCATGTTGGGCATGGCGCCTACTTAAAGAGGGAAGCAGAAGAGTCAGAGTTGGAGAAAGGGCTGTGATGATGAGGGGAGAGATTGAAATGATATTGCCAAGACCCAGGAATGCAGGCAGTCTCTTGAAGCTGGGAGAGGCAAGGGAGGGATTCTCCCCCAGGGTCTTCACAAGCAATGCAATCCTGCTGGCACCCTAATCTTAGCCCCATGAGACCCATTTTGACTTCTAACTTCCTGAGTAAAAGAATCAATTTCTATTGTTTTAAGTAACAAAATGTGTGATCGTTTCTTACAGCAGCAACATGAAACTAACACAGATGGATAAGTTAAACCTCCCATGTTATAGTAGCACTTTTGCATATTTCGACAGATGTCTTGCTTAGCTTAATTCAGACCCTGTGCAGATATGAAGTATATAATTGGTATAATTCTAAGTAGCAATCACATGGTTATAAGAAACAGAGACTCACTCAAACTAGTTCAAATAAGTAGAGAATTTATTTTATTCTCTAGTAGGATGAGAATCTGACCGGGCCCAGTATTTGGAAGTGTAGCTGAACCTTACAGAAACTAGAAAACCATCAGGCATATGGTCTCTCGATCTCAATCTTTTACTCTCTGGCTCTTGGTCTTGCTCTCAGGCTCTCCTCACCTTCCCTCTCTCATTCACAGGGCGCCCTACATTTGTTTTTATTCTGCAAACCAACCCCAGCTTCCTTTCTGAATACTAACTTCCTCTGAAGATACTTAGGAGTTACTAACGCATAACTTTGGTTTGTATAGAGCTTTAAACTTCTGGAGTGCTGAGTGTAGCATTGCTACATTAGGTATCAGGTCAGCTATCTGCAAATACAGCCTAACATGTCCTTATTCCAAATTCCTGAGAGAGGTGTTCTGGTTGCAAGCTTCCACTCTTGATCCAATCAGCCATAGCCCCAGGGAATAAAATCATCCGCCCCAAATATGGCCACCTAGGCCCAAAGCAGAATCTCTTATAAAAAAGAATGAAAGTTGAGCCAATGGCAGAAATTTGACATACACACATTTTATAAATATATTTACATGGCAACTATATTTTTATATGTCAATGTGTACTGTGTTTTACTCAGTTACAGCTAATTCATTGAATCGTAATTATGTGAATTGATGCTAAGCTCTTGTGAAGAGCGCCATGCACTGGACTGCCAAAAATAAGACAGTAGGGCTATAAATCTTTTACCACAGAAGCTAAACATGAAAACAATGGAGCAATTTTAATTGCTTATCACAGTACCAGCCATTCTAATTAGATGATCTTGTCAAAATGTCTTCAGTGGTAGTATGACATTTTGGTTTGATAGCTTACAGAAAGCAAATCTTTGCTTCTACCTGGAAGTAGAGACAGCCCTGCTCTACAGATAGAGAGTAATCATAAAATGACTCAGTAATTCTCCTCAATGGAAAGGATCTCTGGTAATAATAACACCCAGAATGCACCACTTCACTGCCCATCATGGCTCAGAGCCAAATATTGGAATTATCTATAAAATCTCTTTTAAAATTCTCAACCATTCTTCAAGATAGCTATTTTTAATCATCATTTTATAGAGAAGGAAACAAAGGCTCAGAGGTAAAACAATTTGCTCGGAGTCAAATAAAGAAGAGGAAGAACCAAAGTTTGAACCAGATCTGTCTGATGCAATGTTAATATTCTATCCTCTATATTAAACTACACCATGTTTGTCACTGCAGTGATGACAGCATAATAGATTCTCCTTGTCGGTTCTAAACAATATACACAGCTTAAAATGTATACATTGTCATTCAATGCTACTATAAACATACTACAAAATGGATGAAAAGAAAAGAGCAAGGTCAGTATTTTTACAAGCTTTCCTACAGTATATTTACATTCTTCACAAGTCACTTACCTGAATTGGAGACTTCACTGCACCATCGCTCATGGCTTTCAGCCTAGGTCCATCTCTGTACCAGCAGCGTTGACGAAATAGCTACCAGATGAAAAAGCACAGTGTGCGTCTGGATACGTTGTCAGGTCTGTTTAAGAGGCTTCAGCAGGCAGCAGACGTTACACCAAAGGCAAGACTGTTCTTCCACTTGTGATAGGAGGCACTTTCTCTGGAGCATGTAGGTCTTGAAGGTTGCCTGATTTATACAGCCTCTTTAAGAGAAGAGATTATTAAATTAAAATTAAAGGGGCACCTGGGTGGCTCAACCAGTTGAGCGTCTGACTCTTGATTTTGGCTCAGGTCATGATCTCAGGGTCCTGGGACTGAGCCCCGCTTCAGGCTCCCTCTGATGGGGGATTCTGCTTGTCTCCCTCTCCCTCTGCAGCACCCCCCCCACTTTGCTCGTGAGTACATGCACTCTCTCTCTCTCTCCCTCTAAAATAAATAAATAAATCTTTAAAAATAAGTAAATGAATAAATAAGTAATAAAATTTTAAAATTAGGTTTGAAAAGGATGATTTATTGGGGGTGCTGGCTGGCTCAGTCGGTGGGACATGCGACTTTTGATCTCAGGGTTGTGAGTTCCAGCCTCACGTTGGGCATTAAGCCTATTTTTAAAAAAAGATTAAATGAAAGAAAAGGACTATTTATTGAAAATGGGAAAAGAAATAACAACGAACTACAAATTTGAAAGCTGGTATATACTGTAAGCACCAAAAAATCCAGGAAAAAATATATAACTTAATTAATTGCTTGAGACATCTGTGAAACATTTTTATTCCTGATATTTCTTGTCTGTGTACTTTTTTATTCCCTTTACATGTTGCAGGAATTTTATAGTATCATTTTCTATACATAATCCACTTCATGATGGTTAATTTTATGATGGACTAAGGGATGCCCAGATAGCTGGTGAAACATTATTTCTGGATGTGTCTGTAAAGGTATTTCCAGAAGATTAATATTTGAATCAGTACACTGAATGAAAGAGATCTCTTTCACCAGTCTGGGTGAGCATGATCCAATCCACTGAGGGCCTGAAGAGAACTAAAAAGTGGAGAAAGAAATGGGCCTTTGTGTGGCTCAGTCGGTTAAGCCTCTGGCTCTTGATTTCAGCTCAGGTCATGATCTCAGGATTGTGAGCTCGAGCCTGGCATGCTCAGCATAAGCCTCCTTAAGATTCGCTCTACCACAAAAAAAAAAAAAAGATTCTCTCTCCCTATCC
>NC_058419.1:95781104-95788621 GCF_002201575.2 Neomonachus schauinslandi | reverse complement strand
AAAAAAAAAAAAAAAAAAAAAAGAAGAGGAAGAATGGATTTGCTCTGTGCTTGAGCTGGGATGTTTTTCTTTCCTGCTCTCCAATATCAGTGTGCCTGGTTCTCTGGCCTTCCTTGAACTCAGGCTTACACCTTTGACTCCTCTGGTTCTCAGGCATTCGGATTTGGACTAAAACTCATCACCAGCTTTCCTGAGTTTCCATCTTGCAAATGGCAGGCCATGGGACTTCTGAGCTTCCATAATTGCATGAGCCAATTCTTCATAATAAATACCTTTCTCGGGGCACCTGAGTGGCTCAGTCGGTTAAGTGTCTGCCTTTGGCTCAGGTCATGATTCCAGGGTCCTGGGATCGAGCCCCGCATCGGGCTCCCTGCTCAGTGGAGAGCCTGCTTCTCCCTCTCCCTCTGCAGCTCCCCCTGCTTGTGCTCTCTCTCTGTCAAATAAATAAATAAAATCTTCTAAAAAAACAATAATAAATAAGTTTCTTTCTATAAGTCTACATATATCCTATTGATTCTGTTTCTCTAGGGAACCCTGTCAAGTATGTTTCACAAGTGTCAAATGCAATTGTGCTCATCTGTTTGGATCCACTGCACTGAGGTAATGGATTTCTAAGCTTCCACGTAAAGCCTTCAGTTTTAAAGTTTCAGAATTGCTCAAGAATCTTCTAATCCTACTAATTCCAATAGGCTATGTTTAATTACTCATATACTAGGAAAGCATTTTTGAAGGGTGCTTTGAATTTGAAAGAGTTTCTAAAAAAATGCATGATGTATAAATAAAATAGCTTATAATAAACTCCTATATCTGAGATTCTTACATAAATGCCTTACATGAGAAAAACCTGTCAAGTCACCTTTTCATTTGACTATAAATAACCACTCACAACATATGCAAATTCTTTTGGATTGGCCAAATAGGACACACACACACACACACACACACACAGAGGCAGGCACATGCACACATGCATGCACACACCCAGAGTTTTATCTTCTCAATATAAATGCAAAATACATCCTGGTTGTTCAAAATGCAGATATAAAGACTTTAAACAAAATGTGAAGAGTGGATTCATCAGCCACTAGAGCCTTCTTCCTAAAGCAACCTGAATTTATATTCAATAGGGCATCTACAGCCTGTCTTGCACTCCCAGAAAGAACTATGTCTCTAACACATAATCAAGAATGCAAATTAATGTTGTGCCAATTAAATGTGGGCTTCCCGGTAAACAGTGGAGTTACAAGAGTGCCTTTCCCTTGGCCTGACAGGGTAGATACAGTTGCCAAATATACGCTTTCCTTCAGTTTGTATATCTTCCTTGATAGTGTTCTAAATAGAGTATTTAATTGTACTCCTTTTATTGCATTACTGAATACATCTTTTAATATTTAGAAACAATTTTATTTTTTAAATGTATTTCTTCTTCCACTCACTATTGACAAGAATCCTGCTGCTGAATGCCAGGTATTGGTCTAGAGGTCAATGCTGCCTTGGTAGGTAAAGGACAGATCATCTTATGTAAAAACAGAAAATGCAGAATACGTTATCACTCATTGATTCACTAACATGAATGAATTTATCTCTAGCCAATCATCTGGGGCTACAATTAGAACATATCTTGGTGCACCTGGGTGGCTCAGATGGTTAAGTGTCGGCCTTCGGCTCAGGTCATGATCTCAGGGTCGTGGAATCAAGCCCCGCTTTGGGCTCCCAGCTCAGTGGATAATCTGCTTCTCCCTTTCCCTCTTCCTCTCCCCCTGCCTCTCTCAAATGAAAATATAAAATCTTTTTTTTTTTTTTAAAGAACTTATCTTCATTTGAAGGATGGGAGCAAGAAGAAAAGGTAAAGCACTCACCAGCCCTGGAGGGTAACACCGTGAAGATGGCTGGAGTTATCATGAAACATCAGAGCCACTGAGGGAAGTAGAGATGGAAAAAACAAAAGCAAAGAGGAGAGTCCAAAGGATCATGACAGGATCCAAGCAAATCTACTCTCCTTTCTCTGAAGTATTTCAAAGCCCTGATATTGCACTTCATTCCTGTCCTCTAAAAGAGCAATGAAATGGTTTGTAGCAACCAACACCTAAGAAACCTGGGGCTGGGGCACGTGCGTGGCTCAGTTGGTGAAGCCTCTGCCTTTGGCTCGGGTCATGATCCCAGGATCCTGGAATTGAGCCCCACGTCGGGCTCCCTGCTCCACGGGGAGCCTGCTTCTCCCTCTCCCTGCTGCTCCCCCTGCTTGTGCTCTCTCTCTGTCAAATAAATAAATACAATCTTAAAAAAAAAAGAAAGAAAAAGAAAATCCAGGGGCACCTGATTGGTTTTTATGCTTTTACATTGATGCAACAGACCACACTGGTGATGGGAACAGGACAGCAAAATACAAATGCGATCTGAGACCAACTTTGACATTATGCTTCCTGGCTTTCCTCAGTGAGGCAAACTAGGAGAAGGTGGAAGACAGATGGAGTCCAAAATCCACCATATACACATATCATGTTAGAGAGTTTTCAAAAAAGGGATGTATAGCCATCTGGCCATAGCTTTTAGGCATTTGCCTGCCAAAGAGGAGAATAGCGAGAAGAAAGAGAAGACAGAAAAAGCAAAAGCTTACATTAGATAATACCTTAGCATTTTCTGTGGTGCTATGATCAGTAGGTTTCTTTCTTTCTTTCTTTCTTTCTTTCTTTCTTTCTTTCTTTCTTTTCTTTCTTTCTTTCTCTCTTTCTCTCTTTCTCTTTCTTTCTTCTTCAATGGTAGCACTAGGATTTATTTTTTTTTAATTTTTTTTAAGATTTTATTTATTCATCTGAGACAGAGAGAGACAGAGAGAGCACAAGCAGGGGGAGAGACAGAGGGAGAGGGAGAAGCAGGCTCCCCGCTGAGCAGGGAGCTGCGCATGGGGCTGATCCCAGGACCTGGAGACTGTGACCTGAAGCGAAGGCAGACACCCAACCATCTGAGCCACCCAGGAGCCCCAGCACTGGGATTTATCAAGTTGTGTCTTAGTACAGGCACTGGGGCTTGCCCTTGGTGCTCTTGATGTATAAAGCCCAGCCATTTTTCCAATTCTTTCTGAGCAATGACACCAGGAAATTGACAGCTAAGTGGGTGTTGTACACAAGCTCATCACCTGTCATCGTTATGTGGCCAATAGCCAGTGCCAGACACAGCACCTTTTTCTTTTTTTTTTTTTTAAAGATTTTATTTATTTATTTGTGAGAGAGAGAATGAGAGAGAGCACATGAGAGGGGGGAGGGTCTGGAGGGTCAGAGGGAGAAGCAGACTCCCCACCGAGCAGGGAGCCCGATGCGGGACTCGATCCAGGGACTCCAGGATCATGACCTGAGCCGAAGGCAGTCGCTTAACCAACTGAGCCACCCAGGCGCCCCTCACAGCACCTTTTTCATCTGGAATTTGTTCATGGACTTCACTTCATCCACTTTGGCCACTATGTTCTCATTGTGGGTCAGCAAGGAAGGGAACTTGCCAGACTTATTCAGGCCTGGGCCCAGGATTAGTGGGATCTGCTTGATCAGATTCTGAAGCCAAAAAGGCATCATACTTCTTGGCCAGCTTCTTGACTAATTTTTTATTCTTGGTGAGTTTCTTCAGCACTTCGATGTCCATGTGGGGAATATCCACAGCCTTGACCTCATCACAGTGCTGCTAGTCCCCCAGAACACATTTGGAGAACTTGGGGTGGGGACTGGACTTAAGCCTGACAGTGCCTGAGAAGCGTTGGTCCTTCTGAGGGTCATAGTTCTTCAAGCCAATATGCAGCTCCACCATCTCCAAAAACTTCCAGTGCTTGCACTGTTTCCTGTGCCGGACTTCCCACACAGCCTAGTATGGGGTGTCAGGGGAGACTTTGCTGCTCAGGGTGCTGCACCACAATAACCAGAAAAGAGCGTCACTAGGTTTCTTTCAAAATAAAAGAGAGACAGTATGGCACAGAAATAGAAAGCGAAGATTCTAGAAACAAATTGCCATAATTAAAATCTGATCTCTGCCACTGAGAAGTTATGTGAATGTCAACAACTCACTTAAGCTCTTTTGTGCCTCAGTTTCTTCCTCTGTAAAACAGTAGAAATAACTGTACCTATATCAAGTGTTCTTGAGAATTAGAAAAGAATATATATGTATACATATATATGGTATTAGTACTTACTCTTTTTTTTGAAGATTTTATTTATTTGAGAGAGACAGAGAGAGAGAGCATGAGTGGGGGAGGGGCAGAGGGAGAGGGAGAAGCAGACTTCCCACTGAACGGGGACCCCGATGATGGACTCCATCCCAGGACCCTGAGATCATGACCTGAGCAGAAGTCAGACGCTTACCTGACTGAGCCACCCAGGCACCCTGCTGTTAGTACTTACTTTTTTTTTTTTTTAATTTTTTTAAGACTTTATTTATTTGTCAGAGAGAGAGAAGAGAGAGAGAACAAGCACAAGCAGGGGGAAGTGCAGGCAGAGGGAGAGGGAGAAGCAGGCTCCCCGCCCAGCAGGGAGCCTGATGCAGGACTCGATCCCAGGACTCTGGGATCATGACCTGAGCTGAAGGCGGACGCTTAACTGACTGAGCCACTCAGGCGTCCCAGTACTTACTTTTAAAAAAGGAGCCATGTGTTGTTCAGTAGTTACTAGAAGATATGGAAGAATGAAACTGATCACCATAAGCTGAATTTCCATGAACTCCACATACTACACAAAGTTTTTTCAGAGAGATACAAGTAAGTGGGAGATGTTACATTTGTACTGTGCATCTTCTAGGCCAGGTTTCAAACAGACTTTCTCTAGGCCATGCCTTATTTGATGATTAAAAGGTAAATTTCAGGGGTGCCTGGGTGACTCAGTCATTAAGTGTCTACCTTCAGCTCAAGTCATGATCCCAGGGTCCTGCATGGGGCTCCCTGCTCAGTGGGGAGCCTGCTTCTCCCTCTCCCTCTGCACCTCCCCCCACTTGTGTTCTCTCTCTCTCTCAAATAAATAAATTTTAAAAAGTCTTAAAAAAATGTAAATTTCAATTAACACAGTGCTAACATGCAAAGGATATCGCCTACGTGATTTTTTCAGTGTCAAAAACTGTTTTCCAAAATGTGAGGGTCAGAGATAGGGTGGAGATGGGAGTTAGCATCTTAAATAAGAGTGATAAATATTAAATGAGCCCCTACTAAATTAGCATATTTCATTTATTCTCATTTACTGCCCATACCCATCCCAAGAGGTTAAATATTATCTATCTTTTACAAATAAGAAACCTGATATTCAGTGAGGTTAACTAAATAACTCAAGGTCACACAACCAGAGAATAATATAATTGGGACTTAAGGTCATGTTAATCCAATTGCATAACATAATGGGGAGACCTAACATTTATTTAGTGCCTTCTGCATGTTCTGTTAGGGGCTTCATAGCACTATCACCCATTGATGGCCTAACAGCCGATTATGTGGGAACTATTTATGTTATCATTCCATGGATGAGGAAATTGAGGATGGGAGGGGTTGAATAACATGGCCCAGGTCTCAGAGACAAGAAGTGGTAGGTAGGAGATTCAGACTCTGTTTCTCACATAACATGGGATTATAAGAAGCAATCATATTTTGATGATGAACTTTGATTTTTAAAAAATCATTTTTGAGAAAATATTACATATTCTTATGATACATAAAATAAACTAAAACTAGAGTTTATGTAAAGTGATTCTTAGTTATTACAATATTTTTGGAAGCCCTGAAATAGCTGCACATCATTTAACTGACAAAAATTAAAGGATGGCTTGCTCAGGATGTTAAGATGTAGCTTGGTGTATATTCAAGAAGAAAGAGAAATCTCAAAGATCTCTCATTAAAAAGTAAGAAAGGAGGATGCCTGGGGGCTCAGTCAGTTAAGCTGCGGACTCTTGATTTTGGCTCAGGTCATGATCTTAGGGTCCTGGAATCAAGCCCTGTGTCTGGCTCTATGCTCAGCTGGGAGTCTGCTTCAGGATTCTCTCTCTCTCTCTGCCTCTCACCACCCCGGCTCTCTCTCTCTCTAAAATAAATAAATAAATAAATCTTTAAAAAGAAAGGAAAGGATTTCTTCATTTATTGATATTTTAGAAAATAGTATTTAATATATATTTTATAAAAGTAAAATGGAATAAGCTTGTTTAAATGTTTTGTGTTTTAAAAAAAGTTTTTCTCAGGGGGCACCTGTGTGGCTCAATTGGTTGAGCTTCTGACTCTTGATTTTGGCTCAGGTCATGATCTCAGGGTGGTGGGACTGAGCCTTGTCTCTGGTTCCCCGCTCAGCGGGGAGTCTGCTTGTCCTTCTCCCTCTGCTTGTCCGTCTCCCTCTGCTTCTCCTCCCTCTTGCGCTCTCTCTCTAAAATAAATAAATAAATGAAATCTAAAAAAAAAAAGGTTTTTCTCCAGTCAACTGTTATGATTATGGGATATTGTCTTAAGAACAAGGATAATGCTAAAAATCAATTGAAATATATAACCTTTGCTTTACCCTGAAATGTTTTCAAAGGGATATTTTAAGAAAGCATTGAAAACCAAATTGTTTGGCTTCTGAACATGTTCTTTTTGCAATAATAGTTAAATAGGAAAGTGCAAAGTATGAGACATGCCATTTTGCCATTATGATGTAGTGGATAACATAAATATCCTTCCCAAAGTTAAATGAAAATACAAAATTCAATAGTAATACTTTTGTTCGGCATCACTTTTTAAAAATGTACAGGGCGAGTAGTGTTTCTCATTACACATAATATTAGAAATCAAGTTTTGAATTGAATTTGTCATTTTAAAGATGGCAACTGGTAATAAATATCTTTCTGGAAAGTGTATAATTTCAGAGAGTGGCAGAATGTTGACTATAAAAACTATTTCTATCTTGCTTTAATGTAGGCCTAACATAAGAACAACTTTATTGTGCTCACATTAAACATTTTATTTAGACATTAAACAGAAGTTTTCTGATGTCAAGTCTTTACCAAAGCTGAATAAAAGCTTGTTTGCAATTGTTTGCATGAGGCTTTCTTGTGCCAATGTCATAATAGATCTCCTTCCAGTGTGCTAACTTCTGAATTGCAAATTTTTAGAAATGTGTTTTAGCTATAATTCACACTTGCGAGAACTAAATGAATAGAATCACTTTTCAGCAAGTCAAAAACCAATTAAGCTCCTATTGAACAAAAATAGAAGGTATTTGCTGATTATGTTAAAATTGATCATTGTTACTTATCTTCTGGAGCTACAAGCTTAACTGTTACTATCAAATGTCATAAGTAATAGGATTGACTTTCAGACTTCTGTATTAAGAATGTTCAGGGTAGGGCGCCTGGGTGGCTCAGTTGGTTAAGCGACTGCCTTCGGCTCAGGTCATGATCCTGGAGTCCCTGGATCGAGTCCCGCATCGGGCTCCCTGCTCTGCAGGGGGTCTGCTTCTCCCTCCGACCCTCCCCCCTCTCATGTGTTCTCTCTCATTCTCTCTCTCTCAAATAAATAAATAAAATCTTTAAAA
>NC_058419.1:95718970-95781004 GCF_002201575.2 Neomonachus schauinslandi | reverse complement strand
AAAAAAAAAAAAAAAAAAAAGAATGTTCAGGGTAGGGGCGCCTGGGTGGCTCAGTCGGTTAAGCGTCTGCCTTCAGCTCAGGTCATGATCCCAGGGTCCTGGGATCGAGCCTCGAATCGAGCTCCCTGCTTAGTGGAAAGTCTGCTTCTGCCTCTGTGCCTCCCCTCTCTTTGCCTCCCCTCTGCTCGTGCTCTCTCAAATAAATAAATAAAATCTTTAAAAAAAAAAAAAGGAGAAGAATGTTCAGAGTAGAGATGTACTAATATAACTGGAAATCACCTTAATTGTGACTTCTCAGGATCTAGCTTTGTAACATGGAGTAAACAGAGTTAAAGCAGCTTGTGGACAGCACAGAACTGTGTCCATGTAGTGTGCTAGAACATTTAAAGACTTGCCACTGTAAGTAAATGCTATATGAAAATATTCTTATTGTTTATTTTTTTATTTTTTTTTTAAGATTTATTTATTTATTTGACAGACAGAGACACAGCAAGAGAGGGAACACTAACAGGAGGACTGGGAGAGGGAGAAGCAGGCTCCCCACAGAGCAGGGAGCCCGATGCGGGGCTTGATCCCAGGACCCTGGGATCATGACCTGAGCCGAAGGCAGACGCTTAACGACTGAGCCACCCAGGCGCCCCTCTTGTTGTTTAATGTTTGGAAATAATTTGGTCCATCAGCCAAGATCAACTTATTAAATTTTTAACAGCATAATCATTCCAAATAATCTATAGATTCAATACAATCCCAATCAAGCCCGATCAAGTTATTTTGTGGATATCGACAAACTGATTCTAGTTTATGCAGAAAAGCAAAAGAAGGATGCCTGGCTGGCTCAGTGGGTAGAGCATGTAACTCTTGATCTCAGGGTCATGGGTTCAAGTTCAAGTTCAACTTGGGCCTAGAGCTTACTTAAAAAAAAGAAAAAAAAAGCGAAAAATACAGAATAGCCAACACACTATTGAAGGAGAAGAACAAATCTGAAAAACTGACACTACCCAACTTCAAAATTTACTATCAAGCTATAGTAATTAAGACAGTGTGGTTTTGGTGAAAGAAAAGACAAATACGTGGATGGGACAGAATGTAGAGCTCGGAAATAGACCCACATGAGTATCAGCTAATCTCTGACAAAGGAGCAAAGGAAATATAATGCAGCAAAGATAGACTTTTCAAAAAATAGTGTGGGAAAACTGGACATCCACATGGGAAAAATGATTTTAGACACAGAACTTAATACTCTTCACAAAAATGAGCTCAAAATGGTTCACAGACCAAAATGTAAAACCCAAAACTATAAATCTTCTAGAAAATAACACAGAAGAAACCCTAAATGATCTTCGGAAAAGCAGTGAATTTTTTCACATAGCACCAACGGCATGATCCATAAAAGAAATAATTGATAAACTGGACTTCATTAAAATGAAAAACTGGTTTGTGAAAGACATTGTCAAGAACATGAGAAAACAAACCAAAGACTAGGAGAAAATATTTGCAAAAGTCATATCAGATAAAGAATTGTTGTATAAAAATAACTCTTAAAACTCAACAATAACAAAACAAACAACTACATTAAAAAATGGACCAAAGACCATAATAGACACCTGACTAAAGAAGATATACAGATGGCAAATATGCCTATGAAAAGATGTTCCACATTAAATGACATCAGGGAAATGCATATTGAAACAACAGTGAGATATCACTACGCACATATTAGAATGGCCCAAATTCAGAACACTGACAACAGTAAAATACTGGCAAGGATGTGGAGGAATGGGAGCTGTCATTCATAGCTGGTGGGACAGCAAAATGTTACAGTCACTATGGAAGACAGTTTAGCAAATTCTTTCTCTTTTTTTCCAGCTTTATTGAGCTATCATTGACATATAACATTGTATAAGTTTGAGGTGTACAACTTGAAGATTTGATATATGTGTATATTGCAAAATGATCACCACAACAAGGTTAGTTAACACATTAATCACCTCCCATAGTTATTATTATTTATTTTTGTGGTAAGAATCTTTGAGATTGGGCACCTGGGTGGCTTGAGTAGGTTAAGCGTCTGCCTTGGGCTCAGGTCATGATCCCAGGGTCCTGGGATCTCTCCCTCTGCTCCCCCACCCCCCGGCATGTACTCTCTCTCTTTTTCTCATGCTCTCTCTCTCTCTCTCAAATAAATAAATAAATAAAATCTATAAAAAAGAATCTTTGAGATCTACTCTCTAGTAACTTTCATATATATAACACAGTGTTGTTAACTATAGTCACCATGCTGTACATTCGGCCCCAGATCTTGTTCATCTTATAACTTCTTACCTTATGCAACACTATACTATTACTTTGTCTTCTGTGTTCAGGGGTCTTCTTTCACAAATTCTCTGCTCCTCCTCCATGTAGCATTCCCCAAAGGTTTGTTTTACCTCTCTGCTCTTCTCTCATTCTGTACATCGTTCCTCAGATATCTTACCGTACTCACAACTCCATATAGCATCTTGTTGCATATCACTCCCAACCTAGATCTCCAGCTCAATCTCCCACTCAGAACTTCAGTTCAAGATGAACAAGTGTCCGTTGGACATTGCCTCAACCATTAAATCAAAGAAATAACGTGTCTTCCCCAGGCATATTTTAACTTCTCATTTCTCTGCTTTTGTTTGTATTGCAACAACTTTCCTATTCACTTCGCCAGGAAATATTATCAGTGAGAGCTTTGACACTTTTTCCAAATTCCACATTCATCAAGTCCTGGTAATTCATCACAGTGCCTCTTAATTCATTCTTCATTCTTAAGACCAGGGCAGAGCCAGTGATAACTCAACTCATATTTCCTCCTTGTGCTTTCCTCAACCCCGGCCTCTGTTGCAAGCCATCTTGTTCACCACTAACAGAGTAATAAGGATAAACCTCTGCTTGGATCACACTAGCATACTATCAGAAGAGTATCAAAGGCTGAAAAATGTCTATGGATTAAAGTTTAAACTTCTTGTTCTGGAATTTACATTCTTTCACCATCTGGCCTCCTTTACATCAAAGGAATGCCTTTGGGGGAGGATTTCATTGAAGCAGACTGTGCAGAGGGACCCCTGGACTGACTTGTCAACACCAAATTCACCATAAGATGTGGCCCTGGCAGAGGGCAAGAGAGCAGGGCTTGCCATATCTTTCCAACCTAGCATCCACAGTCTGTCCCCCTGAGATGTCCATGTATAGGATTCAGAGGATTGGAAAGGGCTGAAGAATCAGAGGACAAAATAACATTTATATTTTCACTAACATCCCACTGAAATGTATCATTTCCTTCAAGTATGAATGTGGGCAACCTAACGAAGAAGAAGTACCTATGACTAGGTCACCAGTAAACATCCCAGGTATTCTGACATCACGTACTGGTTGTCACACATCTTGAAATGAAAAAAATTATGGGACCGCTCCCTATATCGTGTTGTTCACTGTGTTAAGGAGCACGTATACAACATCACAAATGCATTTCATTTTTATTTTGACAGCACTGTTTCCAAATTATTGCTTTCCTTTGTTATTTATATATTTGTGTTTATATACTAACAGTATTCTGAGTCTATATTTTTTAGACTGCCAAAGGGGTCCGTGTCCAAAAATAGGCTCAAAACAGCTACGCTGTACACAGCAGGTTCTGGAAGTAGGGAACTGATAACACAGAAACGTGGTCCTGAAGGTGGACCTATAAGTTTAAGCACTTACCTGCTTATTGTTATAAAAGCTTTCCTTTTCAACATATATTATTGCCCTGATATTCACAAGCTGGAGGGCATCGAGCTAATAAGAGTAACATCCTCATAAGAAATTCAGAACTGTCATGCCAGAGACACACACCTCAGATGTATGAGACTATTAAAGAGCAACTGGAGAAAATTATCAGAAAAATGATGTGCAGGTTATACCACATTATACAACCTCTAATTGGTACAAGTTAATTTTCATAATACTGAATTAGGAGTGAGCTCTCTCTGTCTTATGAACATGCATCTTTTATAACTATCTTTAAATTACGTTTATGAATCATATTATGTCATTGCAATCAAAATAAATTTAAGGATTGCTGTTACTAAAGCACAAGTTAACCACTTAGGCCCAATCACATTCACTTAAATTTCTGTCTTGTGCAAAACAAACTTCTTCCTGACAAAAATGGAAATCTACTTGCATATTTCACTACTTCAAGTAAATAACAGCCATAGTACTACATTTCTACAATTTGTTCTGTATTGATTCTGTAATAATGGACAATAAAATTAGCCTTTCAAATTATAATTTATATCCACACCAGCAAGGTCACTTTATTGTTATTCAAAAAAGAATCTTAACTTTCATCATGTCCAACACAGGGCTGTAAAGACCTGACCCATTTTCCCTGACTGGGGGCAATTCTGGAGGGTGAGCTCAGTTATAGCATTCCCCATGAGGCTGACTGAGGCCTTCGTTGGGATTGCTTAACAGCTCAACATGTACCTTTCCCTGCTTCTCTTTCATACCCTCTTTGCCCGCCCCCACACTTGATAATACCAACAGCATTTCCTAATAAACATCTCGCATGATAAACTCCATCTTTAAAACTGCTTCCTCTGCAACCCAACCTGTGACAGACCATTTTACCTTTTATTTCTCTTAAAACTGTCTTCCTGTTCCTCACAGACCTAGTTCATCTACCATTAACTTTCATTTCGAGTGGCCGTTCTACTTTTATTCCACACCAAGTCAGCTTTAAAATAAATGTTCCTCCCACAGGCATGCGGATCTTGATTGGAGGTCAGTGAAGGGACATATTTCAACTTCACCTTCTCTTAAAAATTTTCCCTTCTCACCTATATGCTGTGATACCCACTGAAGCACATACTGTTCCTAGCCCACCGGCTCTCCACAATGGTTCCCATACGCACTTATGTTTTCCTGCATCTCTCTGTCCAAAGGCATTCTTTGTCATGGGAGCGTACGTAGCCTATTTATATCAGAGATATCTAGGGGGTAATATCTCAAGAGTGTCCCTCAGATAATGAGGTATGAGATATAGTGAATATCCAGCTTCTTGACTCCATAGAGTGACAATTCTGAGGGGTATTCTACATAGTCTCTGATAAGGTCTCCAGTGAGGTACTCCAGATTTCAGTAGTAATCTGTTTCTAATTCTACCTTTTATTGGCTTTCACTCTTCAGGGTCCTACTTGCCCACTTCAGAGTGCTTCGTAAGACCAACTTCCAAATAAATTATGTGCATTCAAATCCCTCTTTCAGAGTTTGCTTTATGGGAAACTCAAAATAAGGTACTTATATTGTCAACAGGGCTGTGTGCTAAATCTGGCTTGCCATCTGTTTTTGTAAATAAAGTTTTATTGGAACACAGTCACTCACATTCATTTAGGTATTATCTATGGCTGCTTTCATGCTGTAACAGTGGAGTTCAGTAGCTACAACAGAGACCAGACCTATAGGCATAAAACATTTACTCTCTGAACCTTTACAGGAAAGATTTTTGTTACATGATCTAAATTATTACCAAAAACCTCTAGATGATCTCCCAGATTTAGCTGCTGTATCTCTCCCTGACCATTTGTTTTACATATTACCTCCAGATTTCTAAATTTATTGACTCATGTCTCTTGACTCCTCTTGAATCTTCAAAGGCTCCCACTGCAATAAGAAGCAAAAAAAACCCTCTGCCCTACTAATTCTGCCTGTATGTTACTCTGCATTCCTACTACACACACCCTCCAAACACACCTCTCTATTCATTATTTACAGAAATTGTCTCCTCTGTGCTTAAATTAAGGTTGTTTCACCTGCTGGAATGCCCTCCTGCACCCATATTGGCTGATAAATCCCAGCTCATCCTTCAAGGTTCAGATAAACCCTATATCTCCTAAGAAGACCCCTCAGATCCACACTGTTGTGATTAATCTCTTTCCACCATGCTCCCCAGCACTTTGTTTAAATTTTCGATATATCAGAGTGTACCTAGTACTGAGATCATTTTTGGATATCTATTTCTACCACCAGATATGAATTTCTGGGAGGCAGGAGCCATATCATATCCATCTTTCTATCCAATAATAATATTAAATATAATTAAAAAGCATAGATTAGAGTTCTTTTAAAAAAAATATTTTATTTATTTACTTGAGAGAGAGAGAACCAGCGTGAGAGAGCATGAGAGCAAGACAAAGAGCATAAGCATGGGGGGAGGGGTAGAGGGAGAAGCAGACTCCCTGCCCAGCAGGGAGCCTCAAACAGGACTCGATCCCAGGACCACGGGATCATGATCCGACCCGAAGGCAGACGCTTAACTGACTGAGCCACCCAGGCGCCCTTAGATTAGAGTTCTTATCAATCTGAAAGGATGCCTGAGCAAGGTTCTGAGGCCCCCTGATACACTATGTACGAACTCCTTGGTTGTTATCAGATTGCTGGGAGATCCAGAGGGTTCTGAGGGAGGGCCTGTATGGTTAGAGTGGCAAGGGTTACACTACAGTTAAAGCAACTATTACAATAATTTAACAAGCAGAGCATAACTGGTTGAAGGTCAGCCTTGTTCAGAACTACTGTGCTTATCAAGGTTTTCTTAATTACAGAACCTCAGTAAATAATTGTTTTATACTTAAGGACAATTGAAAATGAACATTTTATTTGTTTATTTATTATTATTATTATTTAAGATTTTATTTATTTATTTGACACAGAGAGAAAGAGTGAGAGAGAAAGCACAAGCAGGGGGAGAGGCAGAGGGAGAAGCAGGCTCCCTGCAGAGCAAGGATTCTGATATGGTGCTCGATCCCAGGACCCTGGGATCGTGACCTGCTGAAGGCAGACGCTTAACCGACTGAGCCACCCAGGTGCCCCACAACATTTTTTTTTAAAGATTTTATTTATTTGTTTGAGACAGAGAGAATGAGAGAGAGAGAGCACATGAGAGGGGGGAGGGTCAGAGAGGGAAGCAGGCTCCCCGCCGAGCAGGGAGCCCGATGCGGGACTCGATCCAGGGACTCCAGGATCATGACCTGAGCCGAAGGCAGTCGCTTAACCAACTGAGCCACCCAGGCGCCCCCACAACATTTTTTTTAAAGACTGTTGGTACACACACACACATACATACACACGCTTGTTGATGCACACCTTTGACCAGAACAAATAGGGAGATTTTCATATATGTGTGAAAAATTTATCTAGTTTTCTTATATTATTTCATATTAGTTAACAGCTGTTCAATAAACAATTATACTTAGTGTTTAAAAACGTGTACAAGTCTTCCAATAGTAATATCAATAAAAATGGAATTAGCCTTTCCTTGACTAGCTCAATTTTTCCAAAGCATAATGACAACATTAATTCAACTGTAAGGGAAAACTCTGGGTTTCGCAAATATTTTTCAAAGTAATGAGACCGGCAAACCCTCTTATGTAACCAGCAACATTTACGGTAATCCACCCTCACTTTGCATTACACCGTGACTTGCCTTTACTTCCCTAAATTCCGTCTGAAATTTTCTATACAAATATGTCCAAAGAGCTTACATTTGCTTATTATAAGCATGTCTTGAAATGTCTGGCCTTACAAATGCTAATGAGACCAATACAAAAAAGGTTATACAAAGGAAAAGCATATCAAGTGTAATTATTTAATTATCCTGTTCATTTCAATAACTACTGGCCCAGGAGCTTCTTTCAAGGTTGTCATAAACATTCCTAATTCAACAATGCACAGTTCACGGTGCCTCTCGTGTTCCTTCTCATCAGTAGCCGACTTGGCTGCCTTATGTACAGCAGCACATGGAGGTTCATTATGTTTTGTCTAAAAATAATCATGCCAATTCTGGGACTTGTTGCTCTTCACAAAAAGAACAGTTCAATTTTTTTTGGAAAAAAATTTCAAATTTTATTTTAATGATCAAATGACAGCTTTTTTGATGATTAAAATTAAAATTTGATGATTAAAATTTGATGATTTGATGATCCTCATTTGATAAAATTGAAATTATTTACTCAATTTTCATCCCTGGATTACATGCAAAAATGGTGAAAGATACCACTTGATTGAAAGTTTTAGAATAGGTCTACTATACTCTCTTGTGAATTTTTCCCACTAATGTTATAAAGTAAAAGCAAAGTAAAGCAATAGATTGCAAGTGGAACAGGTAAGCCAGAATTCCAGATGAGGACACATTAAAGTGAGACTCAGGTAGTGTTCATAAAACACTCTTGCCAGCCACTCTTGTTACTTTAACTCATAGAAGCCATATACGAAGTTTTGAGATGAATATTTCTATTCTCTTCTAGAATATGGAAACTGGAGATGAAAAATTTTAAGCATCTTGTCCCCAGGATGGGAATGAAACCTTAACTCAGGTTTTCCAAGACAAATATTCTAACTGGGTTTGGGCGGGGGGGGGGGGGGGGGGATTGGGGGAGAGGTTTCTTTTCATGAATTTTTTTAAAAGATTTTTTTATTTATTTGAGAGAGAGCATGAGCAGGAGGGGCAGGGGACGAGGGAGAGAGAATCCAAGCAGACTCCCTACCAAGAGCAGAGCCCACTATGGGGCTCGATCCTACGACCCTGAGATCATGACCTGAGCTGAAATCAAGAGTTGGACATTTTACTGATTGTGCCACGCAGGCGCCCCTTTTTTTCATTAATTCTTAATGGTCTGTGTAAAACAAAATTCTTAACAGTTATGGGAAGATTTCAGACGATGTTAATGACTACTGTGGTGGTGACATTTGATGGGAAGCACACCAGAAGCTGAGGAGTGAGCCAGTGGACATTACAGTATGTTCCGTTACAGGGGCAGAGGATGATGGAGTGAAGCAGAACTCCAGCTTTATGCCACATTTATGCCTTTTTAAAATTCCCCTCCTGCTCACTGATATTATTTGAATTCAGTCTACTATCTTTGCTCTTCCTTCTTCGCTCTAGTTCTCTACATCTTCTGTGTCAGGTATGGACCCTCCCATCAAACAATCTTTGGTTCTACCATTCTTACCTAGTTTGGTTCCTTAATTCTCTGATGTCTTCCTGTCCATCGTACCCAATCTACCCCTCATTGGTTTCAAATTCACCCATATCTTCCTACCTAAGCTTGAACTGCTATTTCCTTGAACATTTCCTCAATCATCTCCAAAAACGATCTGTTGTCTATTCCTCCAGACTCAAAAGAAGGCAAACAGGACATGGATAGAACATCGGAGATAATTTCAGACCAGTATTCTTCTACTGTTATTCATCATAACTTCATAACCTGAACTTGTCTCTCTGTATCATTTATTTACTTCTCTACCGTCTTTTTTTTTAAATACAATATCCAGTCCCAGAATCAAGGTTTTTCCTTTACTTGTCTCTTGCCATTATCCTTGGAAATTAGGTGATGTATTAAAAATGTCTGACAGTCACCTTGGTAATTAGCATAGAGCTCATGTCCAGCTATTTCAAAAGTGCCCTTGAATCTCTTACTTATTTGACTTTCCAACTTTCGGAAGTTATCTATCCTAGGTTAACCTTACCCCACTATCTATTTTTCATAATTCCTACAAAAGGGTAAGGAAAGCACAAATATGGATTAGCCCTAAAATTTTGTGTGCTCTCACTGTCTTTTTCATCCCTGCTTTGCCATATTTCCATCAATTTCACATTTTCCTAACATGGCAGTTTCCAAAGTACTCTTTGGATCTTTCCCTGAACTACTTTAATTCCCAAGGCTCATCTCTTCTCCTTATGCTGAGTAGATGGTCTCATTTCCTATTCTCTGTGGTGATCATAGATACACAAAATTTTCTATGTGAATGTTTACTCGGCCCCAGCTCTGGACGATTAAAGAGCAGAACATACACATACATACACATTTCTACAGGCTACACCTGCTCTCACTCAGAATGGGTTGCATTGACCTCTAAGCTGATGGAACCCTGAGAAACTATGGAAACCCTGAGGAACTTTTTGCCTTCATATTTATATCCTCAATCCAGTCGATGTCATTTGAACTATTTAACCCATGTGAAAGCAAAATGAACTGGGTTTGAGTAATCATTTTGAGAGTCTTCGTAATTGGAGTAGTGGTGTTTGTAGGCTGGCCTGGCATATAAGTCCTACCAAATATACTTCGATTTTTCTTTTCCCTCTGCCCCTATTTGTCCATATCCATTCTCACCACTCTAATTCATAAATTTGTCACTTAATGGCTAGAATACTGCAAATATCTACCAAATTGATTTCATCAACCTAAAATATTTTCTCTCATCTTAGACTGCCACAGTGATTTTCCAAAGAACTATTTTTATGTTATACTTCCACATAAAAATTTCCCATGACTCCCCACTACTCAGTGAATGATACAAAAAAATCACCGACATGAATATACCTTTATAGCCTCAAGTCCCCAAATTTCCCAGAGGCTCAGTGTCCGAGTCAATTCGGAAAATTCCGTATTCTGAGAATTTGCTCTTGTCATCCACTTTCCCTGGATTTATAACCACTTCCAGTTTACATACAAATGTACTAGTCATTCTCCAAGCCTCAGTTACAATGCTAGCTCCTATAGATTGCCTTTTCTTAATACCCTAGCTTAAAGGGATCCATCATTTTATGGATTCTTAACATTTATCAGTCCTATGGCACTTGCTTCCCTCTAGGGAGCAGCTTCCTGAGCTTGGAGAAAACAATGCTCCAAAGGACTGTTGGCCATTTATTCTGGTGCATAAAAACAATATTTGGACTTCAACAGATGTTCAGGCAAGTGGAATTGAAGAGAGAGCACTCATCGGGATCCCAGAAGGGCTGCTAGCTGTGTGCTTCTCACATGGCAAGTTTGACTCTATTAACTCTTACCAGCCTTTGATCCTTAAGGCTCTTTCTAGATTATACGTTTGTTTATTTATTGCATTACTCAGATCAGCTAACCAACTTGCTTTCCTCTGAAGACATTAATGGTTTAAATCCAAAGGAAAGATGAACATTTTAAAATCTATATAAGCCTGGTGGAAAAATAGATTTGTACAAAGACATTTTGGAACCACTGATGTCCCATCATTTAAGCCGATAGCTACTTAAAGCCAGCTGTACTGAGGTTGACAGGCAGGAAAAAGCTCAGGAAAGTTTGGCACTTGAGCTTTCTGTTTAGAAATTTAGTGATATCTATTTATTGGAGCTTTAACATTCCTGAGAGACTTGTTATATTTCTTCATTTAACATAAGATGATAAAAATTTACACTTACTATTGAAATATTCTGAGTCAACTCAACCACTGAAGCCTGGGGAAAAAGCAACCTGTGAAACTGAGCCTGAGAGAGGTTAAATAGATTGTTTCAAATTATATAATTCGTATTCAACTCCAAAATCGGTGCTTTGCAATTTTTGTGATGAATCAAATACAGCATAGTATGCTTGGGTTCTTTCTTTTCTTTCTTTCTTTCTTTCTTTCTTTCTTTCTTTCTTTCTTTCTTTCTTTCTTTCTTTCAAGATTTTTTTATTTTGGGGCGCCTGGGTGGCCCAGTCAGTTAAGCCTCCAACCCTTGTTTTCTGCTCAGATCATGATCTCAGGGTTCCTGAGATCCAGCCCTGCCTCAGGCTCCATGCTCAGCGCGGAGTCGGCTTGAGTTTCTCTCTCCCTCTGCCTCTGCTCCTGCCCCCCACGTTGTCTCTAAATAAATTCTTTAAAAAAAGATTTATTTTTATTTCTACGTAATCTCTACTCAATGTGGGGCTCGAACTCACAACCTGGAGATCACGAGTTGCATGCTCCACCGACTGAGCCAGCCAGGTGCCCCTAGGTCAGTTCTTTTTACTCTGAGTTTTACTCCTAATTAGCATCTATCATGTTCCAGACACTGGCTTAAGTGCATTAAATATATCATCATATGTTCTTCACTGAACAATCTCTGTCCCAAAATGAGAACACTGAGTTATAGAGCAGTTCGGTGACTTGTCCTGGTGATAGTAAGAGCTGCTGCTAGGGTTTGAAACTTTGCCTAGTTACGCTGTACTTTACTGTCTGTTCAAGCAAAAGAACACTTCCTGCTGTTTGTTTTTATGAAGTTAATATTCTCTTTGTTTGCTTTCTCATTACATTATAAGCTTGACCCAAGTTTAAAATGAGAACAATTACATTACTAATATTGCAGCTTTATTAGGTTTCACATATTAGGTTCAATTACCTTTGAAATAAATTGCTTTGTTCTTTCATAAGGTCAAGATTAATGACCTGTTAATTTGAGAATTATTATTTTCTCTGTTTCTTTTTTGTCAAGCCAAATGTTATACCTACTGGGGAATATTATTGTAAGTATGTCTTTTTTTTCATATAATTAATCTTAATTAAACAATTTACCTTTAACCAAAATTCATGAGTATATTTTCAGTATACTTGGTTGTATTCAATTTCATCCAACTAGAGAAATACAGGAAACACTGAACATAAGCACTATACTCAAATTCTGCCTTAATATGTGCATTTATTTTAAAGAATAAATTTATGACATTATGAAATTCACCATGTGATGATATTGCCCTGTGTTTAAAAATAAGCATAAAGTTAAATGTAGTCAAATAAGAAAACGTGTTTCTGTAGAAGAGGAAAAATAGAAAATATTATTAAGTACGTATGATGAAAGGGGTTTTTGAAAACTCCAAATGACATTTCCTTCCTCTCCAAATATGATCTTTCCTTTTCATAGTCACACTCTTGAGTTTCTTGGTATTCTTCTACTTAAATGCAGGATGCACATCTCTCACCTGGCTATCCTCAGTCTTCAGTTCCTCCTTTCCCTCAAGAGAATATCTCTTCTCATACAATCGAGAATGACTTCCCATCCTTTACTGTTCCTGGATTAAGCTCAAAATTACATAATTAATTTCTTGAAAATGCCTGAATTTCAATATGTCTAATTTTTTTAACAAGATTTATTTATTTATTTGAGAGAGAGAGAGAGAGAGTGATAGAGAGAGGGTGGGGTGGGGTGGAGGGGCAGAGGGAAAGGGAGAGAATCTCTAGCAGGGTCCCTGCTGAGCACGGAGCTTCATCTCACAATGCTGAGATCAAGACCTGCGCCGAAATCAACTTAACTTAATAGACTGAGCCACCCAGGTGCCCCATGTCTAAATTTTTTTTTTTTAATCTCCCATCTACTGAAAATTATTTTTTTCCCTAACACGATTTCTGACTCCCATTATTTGTCCTCATTGTTCATTTTGTCACATCTACTGCCAAACACAGACTCTGGAATACATAAGGGCTCACCAGCATTAATTGAATGAATGAATAAATAATTGATTTTCAGTATTTTAGCATGACATTCAGAGATTTCTGCCCTCTGGTCTGATCTTCACTATACAATTTTCTCCTTTCTTTTTCTTTCATTATACAGTTTTCTAATTTGGACTTTGGCCCCAGAGCATCCTTCAGCACCTATAAAATAAAACCTTCTTGTAATTTCCTAGTGACTTCAGCACTGATTTCCCCCGTTACTGTCCTGTTTTATCGTCACCATAATATCTTAGGAGATACTTTCCCTTCACTCTAGACTCTTTTTCTCCCTCTTAAATCTGTGCAAATTATATTTTTGAGGATAGCACATAAATAATTTAAGATGCCGGTTTATCCAACTGAGAGGAGGAGACAAGAACAATTTAATGATCTTTTTTTAAAATTATTAAAATGTGCTATTAATTGGGGGACCTGGGTGGCTCAGTTGGTTAAGCATCCAACTCTTGATTTCAGCTCAGGTCATGCATGATCTGAGGGTTGTGAGGTTGAGCCCCATGTGGGGTTCCATGGTGGGCATGGAGCCTGCTTAAGATTCTCTGGCTCCCTCCTCTTCTGCCCCTCCCTCGTTTCTCTATCTCTAAAATAAATAAATAAAAATATGAAATGTGTTATTAATTTTTTAAGGAGAAATTGTATCTTTAAATCTCATTTCTAGACCACTCACAGGATATCCAATCTTTGCAGAAATAAGTGTATGTATTCTTTCCTACAAATATATCTACACTAATGCATAATTTATATCCAGTATATATCCAGAGATACTCATATAAAGTTATTTATTCCTCAATAGCTTTTTGCTTTTTGTATTATCTAACTCCACAATAAGCAAGGAAACTTTTCAAAAGTTTATGGCAAGAAGCCAATTAGCTTCCTCCATTCGAAGGATCCATCCTGAAGCACTCAGAAACATGCCTATTTGTTAAACTCAGCTAAGCTTCTGAGCTGAAATATGTAAAATGTTGGACAAAAGAGAATGAAGCATATAAATTTCGTCATAAAAAGTGTCTTGTTCACTTTCCAGTTTTATTCAAGTCTAGAATCTCTATTGTGGACTATCTGCCTGTCAGAGATTACTGAATAACAATCCCATTCCTTTAAACATGGGAGTTACTACAGGGAGCAGGCCATGTTGCTCAATAGGGCAGAAGGCACCGAGCACCTGGGTGGCTCAGTCTATTAAGCATCCAACCCTAGATTTCACCTCAGGTCAGGATCAAGCCCCCCACTGGGCTCACACTGGGTGTGGAGCCTGCTTGGGATTCTCTCTCTCTCTCTCTGCCCCTCCCCCAGCTCATGCTGGCACACACTCTCTCTCTCTCAAAAAAAACGTGTAGAAGGCGCAACAGCTGGACAACATAACCATAAAAAACTACCCTTGCTTTATTGAAGACTCTTGTTACCTCACTGTTTAGCCAGGGAAAGCTTTGCTCTTTCTTCAAGGCCTCGCACTGGCTGGGCAGGCTATCCTTTGATCTGTGCTGGTTTTCCTTTTGAGCAATGTCACTTTTTCTCGAAGGTTACCATTCTCACAATCCTAATGAGATCAGAGCATTGTTATAAATATCTTTTCAATCCTAAGGTGGGATACAGTATAAAAAAACATAATACAAATGCCTGGATTTGTCGAATTACTATGTTGTATACCTGAAGCATGGGATATCAACTATACGTCAATAAATAATAAATTAAAAAAAATAATAATACAAATTTAACCATTTTACTTTTCTTTCCATTTATTGCCAATATATGTAAGTAATCAATAAACAACAAATGATTAAAAAGTGTCCTAAGGCCTAACTCCATATAAGGAAATTCTCTGGAAAACTAGAAAACAATTCAAGCACATCAGTCAGACAAGTATCCATGACAATGAGACTGATTGGCTAGAATTTTAATTCACTATGAGAAACATTTAACACATCAAATGTTAAAGACGGCAACTTCATTTTTAAATGCGCTGAAATCTATATGTCAAGAAAATCAGGGGTGCCTGGGTGGCTCAGTCGTTAAACATCTGCCTTCAGCTCAGGTCATGATCCCAGGATCCTGGGATCGAGCCCCGCATCGGGCTCTCTGCTCAGCGGGAAGCCTGCTTCTCCCTCTCCCACTCCCCCTGCTTGTGTTCCCTCTCTCGCTGTCTCGCTCTCTGTCAAATAAATAAATAAAATCTTTAAAAAAAAAAAAAAAGAAAATCAGTTCCTCCTGCAAGAGTATTAACTGCTTCAAAACCTTTGTAAAACAAATAGAGCTTTTGTATGTGTTTATGTTATGTGCATGTACTAAATTTTAAATCACAAATTAATTATACTATACATATTAATTATATATTATATAGCATATGTTATGTTATATGCCGCTATGTGCATATGCCATATTATAATTTAATATTACATATTAACACAGACTGGCAATGAACCACTGTTGGAATCCATACTATGTCTAACCAAAGCCCCAGCATTCTCAGCTGGCCTACGGGGGAAACAAACAGTTACTCTCAAAGACTGTCAAAATATTGCTATTTTTATTCCATCCTACTCAAGTACAAATACAATCTTTTAAAAAAATTTATTTATTTGTTTGACAGAGAGAGAGACAGCGAGAGCAGGAACACAAGCAGGGGGAATGGGAGAGGGAGAAGCAGGCTCCCCGCTGAGCAAGGAGCCAGATGTGGGGCTCGATCCCAGGACCCTGGGATCATGACCTGAGCCGAAGGCAGACGCTTAACAACTGAGGCACCCAGGCGTCCCACAAATATAATTTTAGAATATAATTTTCTCTTGACAAAAAAGGACTCTAGGCATATTATCATCTTTATTCATTGATTACTTTCATTCTGAGAGAAGTATTTGGGTTGTGGCAAACTCATTAGAGCAAATCAGGAGGAAGAATTGTTTGATCAAAGTGTGTTGTTTTATTAACAGAAATCCAGAAAAAATATGCCTGATTTTGCTCACACATAAACAGATTGAAATGGAAACCTTTAGAATAGGAAATTTAAGTAAAATGAAATGTTTAGAATAGGAAATTTAAACATCTCAATAGTAATTATTAATGTTTATCAAAGATAAAGAATCACTAGCCATTTAATAGTAAACAATAATTGAAATGCACAAGTCCCAGTATAAAGCTTCTATCAGAGGCTTTATGTTCTACACTATTTTCCTTTCCCTAAAAATATCCACTTCCTAATGATAGTGAGTCTGAAAGTGAAAGCCAAGGACATTCTTCAGTGTACATTTTCCAACTCATGAAATGTTCATGAGTAAAGACCCTAAGGAATGCACGGTGCCAGCCTCTTTCTTTGCCAGTCCGGAAAGGAATCCATCGTAACAGTGGAGTTCACGGTAAGATAGTTCTATTTTTGAAGATGTACTGATAAAATCATATGCATCGTTTCTTAAACATCCAAAATAATTCGATTTGAGTAATAAACATAAATAGGAGTATTACCATCTATTATAAATAAGAAGCCACTTCTGTTTCTGCATCCCTTCAGATGTAAAATAGCAGCTGTAGAAACCATTTTGATCTTTAGAAACTTGGAAATTTTACTGGCCACATTATGCCATCATACCATCATTGTTTTTAGGGGCAGGTTTTCTCAAAGTCCTTTCCGAATCTGCACTGGAGCAGATACCATCCATGCCCTGCCACGTCCCCTGGGCATTTAAGTCCGCCCTGCAGGCAAATGGCTTTGTGGAAAACTGACTTTCTCCTTGAGGACTTTCTCTGGTCGTAGGAGAGTGCTTAGCCCTTGCACGGATCAGGCCAGACGTGGAAGTTAAAGCCTGCAGGAGCAGTTCTCCACTAATGACGGATGGGAATTAGTAGAGAAATAACCCAGCTTCCTTGCCCTTTGGTTAGCATAAGTCTGAGCTGAATTCTTCCAGAGGTCCTCAGCAGGATTAAGCCCCAATTGCCTACAGTGGTACCCTGCTCATTTAAAAAAATGTTTCTTCAAAAATTTTAAATTTTTAATTGAAGGATATTTGACATATAGTATTAGTTTCAGGTGTACAATATAGTGATTCAACAATAATACACGCTACAAAATGCTTACCACGGTAAGGGTATTACAGTATTTTTGACTGTATTCCCTATGCTGCACTTTTTAAACCTGGTGACACATTTATTTCATAATTGAAAGTTTGCGCTTCTTAATCCCCTTCATTGAAATCCCCTGAATTGGTCTCCTCTCTTCACTGTCTCCCACTCTCCTATCTATGCTTCTTGAGGTCACCTGCTAAATAAACTATTTGTGGGGGCCCCTGGGTGGCTCAGTCGGTTAAGCGTCTGACTTCAGCTCAAGTCATGATCTCGGGATCCTGGGATTGAGCCCTGCGTTGGGCTCCCTGCTAATGGGGAGTCTGCTTGTCCTTTTCCCTCACCCTCTGCCCCCCTCCCTCTGCTTACACTCTCTCTCTCTCAAATAAATAAATACACTCTTACTAAATAAATAAATAAATAAATAAACTATTTGTTCTCAATGCATGGTCTCAATATCTGCTTCTGGGGGTATATAACCTAAGACATCCTTTCAAATCAATCAGGTGAGGTCCCTGTCCTAGGCCTCATGCTTGCCAGGGCCTCACTCTACCCTTCTTCTGTTTTTGCCACTCCCCACAGGGCAAGGAGTCCAAGGATCCAATGGAACATGTCCATCCCCACCCACATTCCAGGCACCTGTAATACAAAGATTCCTTACTAAATAGCTTGATCCTGTTTCCAGCACTTGCACAGGACTCCTCTCTGAATCATTCCCTCCTGATGGTAGATTCTTAGGCCCAAGAGCAAATGAAGGGGTGCCTGTTAGAGGGAACCTGTGAACTGAGTTAGAGCATGCTGGCTAAGGTATCCATATAATTCAACACGAGGTCCCCCACAAAATGGGTTAGACTCCATAGTATCCCTCATGTCTCTGAATGTCTCTTTTGTAGTTTTCACTTATGTCTTCTCATGCTGAATTCTGGATAGTTTACTCAAAACTTTGTTACAATTCTCCATTTATGTCATCATCTGCAAATACTTGCAACTTATTACATCCATTGAATACTTAAAAAAAAACCAGTGCCTATATTTTTCACTCAGAAATTTCCAATTCTGTTATTTTTTTAAAAGTCCGATTGTTCTAAAGATTTTATTTATTTATTTTATTTTGAGAGAGAGAGAGAGAGCACACATGCATGTAAGCAAGGGTAGGGGCAGAGGGGAAGGGAGAGGGAGAGGGAGAAAGAACACCGAGCACGGGAGCCCTTCACAGGGCTCCATCCTATGACCCCGAGATCATGACCTTAGCTGAAACCGAGAGTCAGATGCTCAACCAACTGAACCACCCAGGTGCCTGCTTCCTGTTATTTTTAATAAGGTCATTTTTCATGACTATCTCTTTCTTTTTTTTAATTACCATTTCAATTTTGTTTTTTTTAATCTCTTCACCATTTTAAAAAATGCTTATATTTCATCTCACATTTGTGTATTATTTGCTTGTGTTATTTGGGCTCTACTCCTTCTGACCAATGGATCCATGATTCTTTCTTTTGATAGACTGTTTCTTTATGTGCTTTTGTGTTCATTCCCCGCCCCCCCCCCCGCCCCCGTGCAGCCTGGATTGCATGAGTGCCTCTCTTGAATTATTTTATGTTTGTTTTTACCAGTAATCCTAGGGGATAGAACAGTCCCTAGACTCATTTCTATGTAAAGTCCTTGGTTTGGGGTTCCTGATCCATTCAAGTGGAGTAATACAAACCAAGAGTGCACTGGATGAACAGACCGCCCAGGTTACCTCTTGGGAAATGCTTTTTCTCATCTAGCAGTCCAGATAAAGACGCCCAAAACAGAGGGTTTGTAAACTATTGTTGGATTTTATCTAATCACTTATTTCAACAAAGGTACACCTATTTTGAAGTTCCAATTTTATGGAGTTTTCAGTTACAACTTTCATTTTCACATGAAACCCAAGACCTTATCTCAGGTTCTCTCTGGTCATGATGTAAGCCGTTTGACTGCCAAGACAAACAGCAGCTTTTCCTGAATCTCTGCTCTGCCTTTCACATGCTTCTCTTGCTTCTCTTATCTCTATTTTATAAATTTTGTTTCAAATCCAATCAAATATCCACAATGACAATTTTAATTATTTCACGTGAATAATGCATTGTCATTATAGCAACACATGTTGTATTTCTCAAGCACTACAAACAGTGCCTCAAATATTCTAAGAATGTTAGCAACTGTGATCATTATTGTGGAACCACTTCCAAGTGTTACTTTCCTCATAACAGCCTGTAAGATAGTTAACATAATTATGTTCTCCATTTTATAGAGAGGGAATATAAGGCCTACATATATTTTGTTTCAATTTTCAGATAAATAAAACACAATAGGATTTATTGTTAAAGACGATGTGAGGAAGGTTTCTATTAACCTTGTAATATTGTAACCACACCAATGTGAGTTTGTTCCTTGGTGACTTGCGGATAGAAAGTACACCAGGTGGAGGTATTGTACAAAGGAAACTTTATTTGTGGCAATAAGGAGATCATGGGCAATAATTTCCGAAGACTGACTCCCCAAGCAAGGGTGAATAGGTTCCTTTTATTTAAGGTTAGGATGAATATTTAGAAAGGGGAGACTTCTCATTGTATGTAGAGGCGGGCAGAAGGTCACTCATGTGCCTTAAGGAAACATGCCTAGACATACATTGTATGTTATATAAATGAGGCTGAGGCTCCTCCTTGGGTGGAGATTTTAGTATGAGAATGAGGTAAAGGTAACGGTAGGTCATTGCAGAGGTCACTCCATGGTCTGTCTGCGCAGGCGTGAGTTGGGGTCTAAGTTCAAACTGGTCTGGGTGGTCTGGGCCCAACGGAGCTTTTCCTCTTTCTTGAGGGTAGTTTCAGTTTCCATCAAGGGATGCTATGCCCATGAGGTCTTTTGCCTGAGTTCAGAGATAAGCTGGAAAGAAGAGCTTAAGGAAAAATGTGGGACAAAGGTTGGTGAGTGCAAGCAGGTGGGCAGTAAAGTCAGGTCTTAGGGTCTAATGACAATATTTTAAAATCTGGTGTGGCATCTGTCCACTCCTTCATTATGCTTTCCTTGTGTGTGTGTGTGATTATTCTCTGACTTCCTTTCATATGAACTTTAAAACTTGTAAAAGAAAACAAAAGCAGTATTTTTAGGAAAATCTATAGACTTTTATATACCTAAGGCTAAAAATAGATAAGAAGTATTCCACTCGAAAAGCTAGAAAAGCAGTAATGTCACCAAGATGGTGAAGTAAGACAACCCAGCCCCTGTCCCCCAACAAAGATGAATGATTAGGTGGCTAGCCACAAACAGAAACAGCTCTGGGAGAGCTCAGGAGTCGACTTAATCCTCAGCAACACAGTAGAACAAAACACCTGAGAATAACTGCACAAAAAAGGAAAAAGGGAAGAGCTTCATTTTTTTTTTTTTTAAAGATTTTGTTTATTCGACAGAGAGCACAAGCAGAGGGAGAGAGAGGGAGAAGCAGGCTCCCTGCGGAGCAAGGAGCCTGATGTGAGACTTGATCCCAGGACCGTGGGATCATGACCTGAGCAGAAGGCAGATGCTTAACTGACTGAGCCACCCAGGCATCCCAAGGCAAGGGTTTCATTTTGCCTGCCTAAGCCCAGCCCCCAGCCCAACACTGCTCAGTGCCTAGAGGGAATTTCCTAGCTAGAAAGTGATAGCTGGGTGAATGACGAGCTTCCCCAGCCTTCCCAGTGCCGCACAAAGGACCCCACTGGGCCTACCTGCAGCTAGCTCCTCCAAATGGGCGTCCGCACCTCACCAGCCTGACTGCCATCACCAGCCTCCACTGCCGTGCATGTGCCCCACGTTAGAGCTTGCAGTCACAAGTCAGAAGGAGAAAGACAAATAGTGTATGTTCACACTTATATGTGAAATGTACAAAAGCTGAACTTATAGAAATAGAGAGCAGAATAGTGATTGCCAGGGACGGGGGGTGGGAAACATAGGGAGATGTTGACCAAAGGGTACAAATCCCAACTATAAGATGAATAAGATCTGGGGATCTAATATACGGCACGGTGAACATTGTTAAGAGAGTAGATCTTGGGGCGCCTGGGTGGCTCAGATGGTTGAGCGTCTGCCTTTGGCTCAGGTCATGATCTCAGGGTCCTGGGATCAAGTCCCGCATCGGGCTCCCTGCTCCTTGGGAGCCTGCTTCTCCCTCTGCCTTTCTCTCTCGCTCTGTCTCTCATGAATAAAAAAAAAAAAGAGAGAGTAGATCTTACTGTTTTTTTTTTTAAAAGATTTTATTTATTTATTTGACAGAGAGAGACACAGTGAGAGAGGGAACACAAGCAGGGGGAGTGGGAGAGGGAGAAGCAGGCTTCCCGCTGAGCAGAGAGCCCGATGCGGGGCTCGATCCCAGGAACCCCGGGATCATGACCTGAGCCGAAGGCAGACACTTAACTGACTGAGCCCCCCAGGTGTCCCATGAGAGTAGATCTTAAATGTTATCAACACACACACACACACACAAATTGGTAATTACATGAGGGGATGGAGGTGTTAGCCAAACTTCTTGTGGTAATCATTTTGCAATATATACAGGCATCTAATCATCACACTGTACACCTTAAACTTAGATATATTATGTCAATAACATCTCAATAAAGCTGGAAAAACATAAAAAAAAAAGAAAAGGAGGGTATCAGTGAGAAACAGAAGTTGGGATAAGGCATGGGGAAGACAGAGGTTTTCAATCAGTGGTGTCTCAGTGTCAGCCTCAGGTCCGTTGTTAGCTCTTGTAAATATAACCGAGCCAGGTAGGGACAATCAAGGCTAGACTACCAACTCTTGTGACTCCTGGAAATGGAAATGCCTGTGTATTGTCTGAATTCCAGCTTTCATCTGTGGGCTTCTAGAAAGGGATGCTCTTGGTCACAGGGTATGATCCCTTACTTCCCAGGACCTCCCGCTGCCTTTAAGCCACCTGTACTGGTTACTGCAGCTGGAGTAAGGCTGCAGTTCATGCTGAAAGTAGAGACCACAATTCTGTTCTCACCTCTTTGTTCCTTTGACCACAGGAGCACATGTGATGTCGAAGGGAGGAAAGCAGAGAGCCGGGCTTGAGGTCCCTTCCACTCCCAGGTAAAGAGTATATACGGAACAGATGAGCTCTCTGATCAAACTGGACTTAACTTCTGCCAAAACATGAAGCAGAACTTGTTTGCATATAATTTCATATCATTTGCATAAGCTGTTTAAATAAAGCAGCTGTTTCAATTAGTGATGAACATTTTGGGATCAATAAAACTGCTCAAAGAATTAGCACACAAAATTAGAAGATGACACATTTGTTAATGAAAGTATGGGTGACCCCAGCTCAACCTTGATATTAAAAAAATGCATAAATACTACCCTCTATTAAAGAATTTCATTACAAAGGGAACTTCACCACTGTTAAAAATTAACCTGTATATACATAGCAAAGGAGTCACCCATGAATCTTCAATTTTTTTTATGGACTATGTAACAGTTCACAATACAGGGTGTAATGGAAAATTTGAACTGGGAAATAAAGGGCTATTTTATGTACTTATAAACTCCTCTTTCTGGTGATTTGAAAACATGGCTACAAATCTTTTGGCACTGCCTGGAATGTGGTGATATGGTGGGCCGGGTTTAGTGACCTCATCCTAATGTAGTATGCTAACATGCAGCAGAAGGGAAGTGATGTAATTTCTGACACTAGATCAGGAAATTTTACAAAACTTTTTGCCTATTTCTCTGTCTTTTTGACTCACTTTCCTTTAGAACCAAACTGCCATCCTGTGAAATAGGCTGGGCCACATGCAGAGGTCATCTGTAAGTGTCCAGGCCAACAGTCCCTGCTGAAGTCTCCTCCAAAAGGCAGCATTGACCACCAGACATGTGAGTGAGAAAGCCTTTGGGATGATTCAAGCCCCAGCCTCTGTCTGACCGGAACTACAGGAAAGACTCTGAGGAAGAGGCACCAAGCTGAGCCCAGTCACCCCAGAAGTGTGAAAGATAATGATCATAATTGATTTTCTTTGTTTAAGCCACTACATTTGGGGTGGTTTGTTCTGTAGCTAGAGATAACCAGAACATTCCTATATCCGTTGTCTTATCCATCATTCTATCCATCTTTTCTAAATCTTCAGTTATTTCATAAAACAAAATAAATCTGTGTTCTCCTTATAATTTTAATCATGGTGATACTTGTCACCTAAAAGTCATTTATCTAAATACATTTATTGTACAGGTAAAGCAAATAGGACTCGCAGTGAAAAGAAAGATGTGGGCAGAGTCCTCCAAAGGGTCATGAACAGGAAAGGCTGAGGACCAGCCCTTGGGCCTCCCACTCCGCCAGCAATCCCCAGGGCTTGGCATTCTGTCTATTGTCATAACCATCTTTTGTTGAATATTTCATTTACTGGTATGCTATGCACATAAAAGTCAGACATGAAGGGACACCTGGGTGGCTCAGTCAGTTAAGCATCTGACTCTTGATTTTGGCTCAGGCCATGATTTCATGTTGGGCCCTGCGTTGGGCTCCCTCTGCCTTGTCCCTCCCCAACCCTGCTCTAAATAAATAAATAAATAAATAAATAAATAAATAAATAAATAAATAAATAAATAAAATCTTTAAAAAAATGTGAGGCATGAAGACAAATAAAAGCTTTTGCTTGAGGTACTCACAGGTTCTTAAGGCATTTGGGGAATGGCAACAACCCTCAGCATTATCACGTTCAGGGCTATTCCCAGCGTCATTGTCATAAGTAAAAAGTAAATAACATTGATGACACAGAACTCAAAAACAATTCTTTATCTTCACTAAATCTTATAGATTCTTTTTTTTTTTTTAGATTTTATTTATTTGAGAGAGAGAGAATGAGTGGCTGAGAGAGAGAGAATGAGTGAGAGAGAGCGCGCACATGAGAGAGGGGAGGGTCAGAGGGAGAAGCAGACTCCCTGCTCAGCAGGGAGCCCGATGCAGGACTCGATCCCAGGACTCCAGGATCATGACCTGAGGCGAAGGCAGTCGCTTAACCAACTGAGCCACCCAGGCGTCCCAATCTTATAGATTCTTAAAAATTATGGCTACCTACATGATATGCAAAGACCACAGATGTAATTCATATATCATTTGATCTTTTATATTATTTTAAAGATTTAAAACATGAGAAAAATCCAAAACGGAAATTAACAATCATTCATATTTCTACCACTCACTTTTTCAGTAAAATGATACATCTTCACTTTCAAACAGGGAAGAGAAGAATAAATTTGATAATATAATAATGATGATGGTAATAATAATAATAAATCTAATCAAAAGACTAAAAATAGGTGGTCAAATGTTAGGACTAAATAGATACTCTCTTCAAAAATGATGCTTTCTTTTTTTTTTTTTTAAAGATTTTATTTATTTATTTGACAGAGATAGCGAGAGCAGGAACACAAGCAGGGGGAGTGGGAGAGGGAGAAGCAGGCTTCCCGCTGAGCAGGGAGCCCGATGTGGGACTCGATCCCAGGACTCTGGGATCATGACCTGAGCCGAAGGCAGACGCTTAACGACTGAGCCACCCAGGCGCCCCTCTTTTTTTTTTCTTAATCTCTAAGCCAATGTGGGGCTTAAACTCACGACTCCGGGATCAAGAGTCATATGCTTTTCTGACTGAGCCAGCTTTCTTGAAAAATTCTATCAGCTCTTGTTTCCCACATTTGTTTTTTGGTTTTTTTTTTCCTCATAAAGTTATAAGGAGTATTCTGCAGCAGTAAACTCTGGTTGCATTTCTGAAAATTAATTAGCAGATGACAGCTATCTCCCTTAAAAGATTCTTTGGTTTTAGAACCCATCAACTCTAGTCCAATTACTCTTCTCTTAGTATTTCTAATCGCTTTGCTCAACAAGCTATCAATTAATATTTGGCTGCTCAGGCACTGTTTACTTGATCTGTTTCCTTTAAAAAGAAAAATAAAGAGAAAAGATTTGCTTACCCAGACATCTACTTTTGCCTAAATTTGGTGTTGTATACATATATTGACTATTTCCAAGAAAAGTTCTTTTCACAACATCTTCTCATTTTCTCCATTTGATTTTTATGAATAATACCATCTTTTTGCACAACCTTCTTAATGAGATTACATATCCCAACTCATCTATTATTCTGTGTCTTACTTCTACTTGCAGATATTTTGATTGGCAGTTTAAATAATACCTTTTTTTTTAAAGTAAAGAACAATACCTGGTATTTATATATATATCCCCCCCCACATACTTATATGTATTTTGAGGGTTTGATGTACACCTTACTTTAAAGCTGTCATAGACATAATAGTAGGATATTTTAACATTTATAAGAAAGATCATACACAAAGTGAACAGAACAAAAAAAAGAATAGAGATATTTTCATATACATACCCAGGAGGCTATCTAGAGGGTAGTAAAAATGGGATGTTTGCTACATTTGGTACCACTTTGCCACTGGGACATTGAGTTCTCTTTTTTTTTTTTTTTAAGATTTTATTTATTTATTTGACAGAGAGAGACACAGTGAGAGAGGGAACACAGGCAGGGGGAGTGGGAGAGGGAGAAGCAGGCTTCCCGCTAAGCAGGGAGCCCGATGCGGGGCTCGATCCTAGGACCCTGGGATCATGACCTGAGCTGAAGGCAGATGCTTAACGACTGAGCCACCCAGGCACCCTGACATTGAGTTATCTTAAGCAAGGGGCTCTAACCTGGGGTCCAAGAACAGAGTGGATATGCGAAATACCATCTTTATTTTCATTGACTTTTAGCTGCAATATAGCATTCCAAAACCACAGTGATATTGGTTGTGCCTATAACTTGGTCACCACAAAACTACATACATGTTTATATCACATTTCAGTTGTTAAAGCTATCTTGAAATATTGTCTATATTTATCACTATTATCTCTACTTTTAAAGTATGACAGTTATATTAACCCCATCATAAGATCTTATCATGCATTGTGTTAATGAAGAAGTACATATTTTAATGTATTATATTATTTTTTACTTTTTGATAACCTACTGGAATATTACTAGTTTTTTCTATAATCCTTGCATCTTTTTTTTTTTTTTTTAAGTAGGCTCCACTCCCAGCATGGAGCCCAATGCGGGGCTTGAACTTATGACCCTGAGATCAAGACCTGAGCTGAGATCAAGCGTCAGACGCTTAACTGACTGAGCCACCCAGGCACCCCTATAATCCTTGCATCTTATTTTAAGTATTTATGTATGAATACCTTATTCTGTGAAGAGGCATAGGCTTCACCAAACTGCCAAAGAGGCTGATGGCATAAAAAAAGTTAAGAAACTCTGAACTAGAGCAAGAGGATCAAAGCAAATTATTACAATCCCCTCTTTTTTTAAAATAAAGATTTTATTTATTTATTTGAGAGAGAGCGCGCGAACAAGTGGGGGCGGGGCGGAGCATTGGAAGAGGGACAAGGAGACTTTGCGCTGAGCGCAGGGCCCAGCCCCACAAACCCTGAGATCAGGACCCTGAGATCACTACCCCAGCAGAAACCAAGAGTCAGAGGCTCAGGCTGAGCCACCCAGGTGCCGCTGCAATCCCCTCTTATCTGCAGTTTCGCTTTATGCAGTTTCGCTACCGCGGTTTCGCTTCTGCGGTTTCAGTTACCTGCATTCAATGGGGAGCAGATGATCCTCTTTCTGACGAATCATCAGAAGTCAATAGTAGCCTACTGCTACGTCACAGTGCCTGCGTCATTCACCTCACTTCAGCTCATCACATAGGCATCTTATCATCTCACATCATTGTTAGAAAGGTGAGTACGTATATTTTGAGAGAGAAAGACCACATTCACATTCACATTACTTTTATTATAGCATTTATAGCATTTTGTTAGGTTGGTTTGATTTTATTATTAGTTATGGTTGTTATCTCTTACTGTGCCTAATTTATAAATTAAACTTTATCACTGGCGTGTGTGTATAGGAAAAAACATAGTAAGGGGGGTTGAGGGTTAGGTGAAATACAAACTTCCAGCTATAGAATAATTAAGTCACAGGAATGAAAAGCACAGGGAATATTGTAATAACCTTGTATAGTGACAGATGTTAACAACACTTACTATGGTGAGCATTTTATAGTGTACATAATTGTCAAACCACGATGTGTTACACCTGAAACTAATATAATATTATACGTCAACCCTTCTTCAATTAAAGAAAAAACATAGTATATATAGGTTTCAGTTCTATCCCTGGTTCTAGGCATCCGCTGGGAGTCTTGGTGGATAAGAGGAGACTCCTATACTTAGTATGTGCACTTGGCCTGTGATCTGCTCTAGTTTCCTTAGAGACTTGCCTAATTCTAATTGCTAATTCAGTGCAGTAGGATGAAATATTTTAAAATCATGGCTCTCCAGAATCCAGCTTTTAGTGGGCTTTTAGTAAGGGTCAGGACCCACATAAAAATCTCCACCATAGCATTCTTTCACTTGGCTGACTATTCTGGGTCAAGCTACTCTGGGTCATAAGGTGAATGATGAAGCCCCTAAGCTCATGTACCATTTCTTCCACAAAATGCAGGCCTGCAAGAAATAATTACAATGCAGAATGATAAACACTTCAACACCTTTTCAGCCTTCATTCACGCTCTCCTATGCCAACCCTGTGGTCCATATGCACAAACATATGGCTGGTGCTACCCCTTTGTTGTGTCCCCATTGCTTCTGTTATTCTTTCTGTGCTCCCTTTCCTTCTTCTCTAGACTCTGGCCATCAAGATCTTATTCATTTTTCAAAGCCCCATTTGTATATGATAAATAAAAACAACACAGTACAGTATATACATGAAAAAAGGGTTTAGTATCTCATAATTCTCCTTAAATATCTTTTCCTCTTCCACGAAGTTCTCTTTAATACCTAGTGATATTCTTTTTTTTTATCAACTCATAGATCATTTTTTTTTCAAATAACATATAATACTGAAAGCATCCTGCCTTGTGCAACTGAAATATTTGTGTATTTTTTTCTACTTGATGGTGGGCTCCTTGAGGACCAGATATAACTGACTCATCACTGTATTCTTTAGTACGAAAGAGTGCTTGAGATACCACCTAATATGTATTTGTTGAATGAGTACATAAGTTAATATTGCTGGAAAGAAGAGCAAATCATATTAGTGTAGAAAAGTATTTTCAAAGGGGTCATTTCTGAGCATAGCCGATCCGTCAATCGATTTTAACTTGTGCCTAAAACTGGTCCTTGCCAAGCAATTCTTTTGGGATTAATTAGAATAAGAATTTGTTAACTGTTCTTGCTTATGTGAATGCTTCATATTCTCATAAAGTAAAATGTATGATGAATATAAAGTCTACCTTCTACACTATTTAAATTTTTTAAAGTTTAGTTATTTTTTAGTAATCTCTACACCCAACGTGGGGCTCGAACTCTCAACCCAAGACTAAGATGCTCTTCCGATTGAGCTAGCCAGGTGCCCTTAAGTTTTTTTTTCAAATATTTATCTATCACTTATTTTATAGAGATGTTTCATTTTTTTAATAACATTTTCTATGATATTTTTAACAACACCTGAAAGATAATTTCAGTACCATAAAGTTCATTTGAGAAGAGAAAATATATCCTTTGGGACACATCATGTTTCAGCAACAAATAACATACAAAATCAGTGGGTTCACATAATAGTTTAATTCTTGCTCATACTACATGTTCATCATAGATGGAGAAAGTATACTCAGAGGTACATTCAGAAGGTACACCCATGCTGAGCGAGGATCAGTTTTTACATGTGGCAGGGAAAGAGAATCTGAAAAATCACCCAATGATACTTAATTTGGAAATAACGTACAGCACTTTTTCTTTTTTTGGCCAAAGAAGTTATATGTTCATATATAGCCTCAACATTGGTAAGGAAGTGCAATATTACCATGTGCCTCAAAAGAAAAGAACATGAATATTTTTTAAAAGTTCTAATATTAATCCAATCAGTTTATGGGGATTTATTTTTAACCTTTTCTTATTTCCCAGTGTTACCTTTTGGGTAAAACTTAGAGACCAGACCAGGGGTTTTTGTTGAGACAATGTAATGTTATTACATTTTAGATTACATAAAAAGTTAACCATAGAGATACTATACAGGACTTCCATTCTAGTCATGATTTTATTTTTTTATTTTTTTAAAAGATTTTATTTATTTATCTGGCAGAGAGAGACACAGCGAGAGAGAGAACATAAGCAGGGGGAGTGGGAGAGGGAGAAGCAGGCTCCCCGCTGAGCAGGGAGCCTGATGCGGGGCTGATCCCAGGACCCTGAGATCATGACCTGAGCTGAAGGCAAATGCTTAACGACTGAGCCACCCAGGCGCCCCCTAGTCATGATTTTAAATGTGCATTCTTACATCTTATTTGTGCCTGGAATTTTCTTCAAAGGCAAATAATAATAAGAGCTTTAAGAAAACTGTGATCCTGTAACATTACTAAGTATTATTTTATTAAGAAATATTTAAAGATCAAAAGGACTCATTATGCCAATGGAAGCAGATTGATGAAATATTAGATAACTTTGTGCTGTTTGCGATAAAACTCTTTTTGTGTGCCCTTGTGAAGGAGACTGTTGACTGCTTACCCAAATAACTATTTGTCCTTTCCTCCTCAATGACAAAACTTTGATTTTATTTAGTCATGTGAGGAGGAGAGAGAGGTTTCTCAGTCTTCGTTCTAGCTAGGTTCAGTCATCTGATTAAGATTTGGCCCCTGGACTATAAGCAGAAGTGCTGTGTTGAATTTTTGCGAAGCTTTTCAAAATGGAGAGGGCACACTCTTTCCACCATCCTTCCTCTTTTTTTGCTGCTGTCTAGGATGTGGATATGATGGTTGGAGTTGTGGAAATTTTCAGTAAGTGCATAGGGATTTTCCTGCTGCATGACCCAGAGCCTGGAGGTGCCATAAAGCAAATAGTCACGATCCGAGAAAATGAAGTAACTCTAGCATTTCAGAGAAATCAACCTTTTAGTGAACTTGTGATTACTCTATCTTAATTCATCATAGGATTTGGGGCTCAGCCGTCCATGTCAGTCATAAAATGACAAACCAAGGACTGGTATAAACTGGTCAGTCCCTTTTCCTTGAGAAATTTTGTGGCTTTGCCTTTGTAAGTCCCACCTTTGCCTTTGAGCTGGGTGATAGTCTTCACAGAGGTATATGGAGTAAATCCTTAATCCTTTAAACTAATGGCTCTGTCTTATTCTTTGGAGGTCAATCTGCAGGAGATTGACTCCACTATGTTGGCTCATGTTCTTCCTGACTTATGCTGGATCATGACTCCCTCACTCAATGTTTCACCAACTTTATGTTTCTTTTATCACAGGGAGGGTTGAGAGAACTGAGAAAGTTCAGTAATATAAATGTAAATGGAAGAGACTATATGAGAAAAAATAATAAATCTTGAGACCATGGTAGACACACTTCTTAAGCTTTACTTCATGCTGACTTGGTAATTATTTCAGATGAGTACTTCTAAAGTTTCCTTTCCTGCCAAAATTAAATTATAAATATTTTTAAACTCGTGATTTCCATTTTATTTTTGGCTTGGCAAATATACCATAACAAGAAAAATGCCTTTACCTATAACTTTAGTGTCTATGGCTTCAGTAACTTTGGAACTTTGGATCTAGTCAAATACATTCCAGAACATTATATAAAGAAACAAACATGGTAAAGTCTGTGAGACAGAATTCTTATATTGCATCCCAAATTGTGAAAGTAGACTTAATTTTGCTGTTCATTAAACTGAGTCAATATTTTGTTTCTTATGCTCAAAGATACCTACAGCACTGCTTTGAAGTTTGACTCTAGTTTAATATGTGATACTGTAAATTATTCAAAAGTACAAGTAAAGAAAATCTTTTGAGACAACTCAGGTGAAATCTACATCATAAAGCAACCATTTAGTCAAGAAGATGCAAGGGACTGAAAAGTTAGATTTCTAGATGAACTGTTTATTGAGTGTTTGGCAATAATAATATTTGATATCTACGAATATGTTAACATAAGATATCTAAAATCTCCTGGTATGATATGTTATAGTATGATATGTAGTGTGGTATGGTATGGTATAATATTAAAGCTCAACTTATTAATTCATGTTGTATTGTTTACTAAAGTCAAAAGAGAAAGCAAGGCTTTGAATGCCCTAGTTAAGCATAATATGCGCGTTGAATAAAGCAAATGCACTGAGAGCAAATGGTATCTTCTTTAACAACTTTTCTCACAAAACAACCAATAGGGAAATCAAACATCTTATACAATCTTTAGAATTTCTTAAAAATATTGGCTTAAGTACAATTCACTTTTGGAAATTAAAATACATTAATTTTAATCTTAGCAAGATTGGTCCAAGCATTGTAATGATTTCAGATGACGTTAACGTTGGGAAGTCCCATGTAATCAAAATTACCCCAACTTTTACCTGTTGAGCCATTTTTACATCTAAAGGGATCACACAGACAGAAACAAAGGGTGTAAAATATACTAATGGCATAGTGATAAAGGCTAATGTATCAATCGATTTCATTAATATAAATCTACATTATTTTCTTTTGCCTTGCCATTCCATAATTGTCATATCAATACTTCTTAATCTGTTTCACCCTTGATAGTTTTCTGTAGTTTAAAAGATATTAGAAGGATGCCTGGGTGGCTCAGTCATTAACCGTCTGCCTTCAGCTCAGGTCATGATGCCAGGGTCCTGGGATCAAGTCCCACATCTGGCTCCTTGCTCAGTGAGGAGCCTGCTTCTCCCTCTCCCTCTGCTGCTCCCCTTGCATGTGCTCTCTCTCTCTCTCTCACAAATTAATACGTAAAAATCTTTAATAAAAAAAATAAATAAAAAATATTAGAATTATGGAGTGCCTGGGTGGCTCAGTCAGTTAAGTGACTGCCTTTGGGTCTGGTCATGATCCCAGGGTCCTGGGGGTCTGCTTCTCCCTCTGCCCCCTTCACCCCTGCTCATGCTCATTCACACTGTTTCTCTTTTTCTCAAATAAATAAAATCTTTAAAAAAAAGATAAAAGATATTAGAATTATAAAGCAATTTAAGTTTTAAAAACTCTACTTCCATATTCAGAATTCAATGACTCTAAACTATGAACGCTGACTTCACAAATCAGATAGAAGAAGTTTAAATATTAATGTTATCAGTTGCATATTTATTCGGTTACCATGCACATGAACCTAGTAACACATAAACAGATATATTTGAATAAAAGTGTGAATAATATAAATTATTTGAATAAATTAAATTTGTAAATTTAGATTAAATTTATTTGGTGCAAATTATACTGAATTCGCTCTGATAATTAGCAGTTTATAAAATAAAAATATTTACCAGTGGTTCATGTGGTTAACTAATTGTCCAGATTCAGTTCATTGTTATGGTAAAGATACAAATGTTCAGGATTCCACCAAAATGACACTGAAATAAATGAAACAAGAATTATTTAGAATTCTAATGCACCAAAATCCACATGACCACAAAAAATTCTTCTCCCTTTTTCCATCATGAAAAATCATTATAATCAGAATTATACAATTTAAAAAGTCTAAGTCTTCTCATTTTGCCTTTCAAAACATACATGTTTGAAGAGAAAGCACAGATTCCCAGGCCCCTTCTTGTGGAGAGTCTGATTCAATTGATGTGGAATGGGACCCAGAAATCGATGTATTAAAATAAATACCCCAAGATAGCCTTATCAGAGAAGTTGAGAAGAAGTGAGCTAGCCTAAGGAGGAGATTTTGGGAAAGCCCATAATCTACCAAAGGCCACTTCTGTGCCTCTGTCAGTCACGCCTCATATTGCCTTGCCCACTCCTATGAGCAAAAAGATCTTAGGGTAAGTGGAGAGATTGCTTCTTCCAGCCAACTTTTTCATAATCATTTTGGTGTTCCTCAAACCAATATTCAAAGAAAAAGAAAAAAAAAGGAGGAGGAGGGGGAAACCATAACATGTATATACATGATGCTGTGTTATATATATATCTTCTTTTTTATCATCTTTATGCCAAAGCTTAATTTAAATACTTTATTCCTTATGTCAACATTTTGATTGAGTATTCTTCTTTAATAGCTGTACTAGCAAAAATTTAGAGTAAAAAATATAGGGCAACTTCTGAATGTAGAAAAATTTAATCAATAAAAACAGGTCAGTAGTAAGATTAATTAAAGTTTTGTTTTAACTTTTTAAAAAATATTTTATTTATTTATTTGTCAGAGAGAGAGAGAAAGAGCACAAGCAGGGGGAGCAGCAGGCCGAGGGAGAAGCAGGCTCCCTGCTGAGCAAGAAGCCCGAAGTGGGACTCAATCCCAGGACCCTGGGATCATGACCTGAGCTGAAGGCAGATGCTTAACTGACTGAGACACCCAGGCAGAGCAATTAAAGGTTTTTTTTTTTTCACTTTTGCACACATATGTGCATACCTACCCACACACACCCACATTCATACACCTGTAATATTTTGACACTCGAAAACTAATATCAGATTCTCTCCTCTTTTTTTAAAGTTTTTATTTATTTATATTTATTATTATTATTTTTTTAGAGAGGGAGAGTGGTGGGGAGGGGCAGAAGGAGAGGGAGAGAGAGAATCTTAAGCAGGCTCCCTGCCCAGTGTGGATCCCAATGTGGGGCTTGGTCTCACAACCCTGAGAACATGATCTGAGCCAAAATCAAGACTCAGATGCTTAACCAACTCACCCAGATGCCCCTTCAGTTTTTATTTTAATCACCCAGTGCTTATAATGACAAATGCACTCCTTAATCCCCATCACCTGTATCACCCATCCCCCCACCCACCTCCCCTCTGGTAACCATCAGTTTGTTCTCTAAAGTTAAGAGTCTGTTTCTTAGCTTCTTTCTCTCTCTCTTTTTTTCCCTTTGCTCATTTGTTTTGTTTCTTAAGTTCCACATATGAGTGAAATGGTATTTGTCTTTCTCTGACTTATTTTGCTTGGTATTATATTCTCTAGCTCCATCCATGTCATTGCAAATGGCAAGATTTCATTCTTTTTTATGGCTGAATAATATTCCATTGTATAATTATACCACTTCTTATTCTGTTCATCAATCAATGGACATTTGGGCTACTTCCATATCTTGGCTATGGTAAATAATGCTGCTCTAATCATAGGGGTGCATGTATCCCTTTGAATTAGTGTTTTTGCATTCTTTAGGTAAATACCTAGTAAATACCCAATTGCTGGAACACGGGGTAGTTCTATTTTTAACTTTTGGAGGAACCTCTGTACTGTTTTCCACAGTGGCTGCACCAGTTTGCATTCCCACCAACAGTGCAAGAGGGTTCCCCTTTCTCCACATCCTCACCAACACATGATTTCAGCCATTCTAACAGGTGTGAGGTGATATCTCATTGTGGTTTTGATTTGCATTTCCCTGATGATGAATGATGTTGAGCATCTTTTCATGTGTCTCTTGGCCATATGGATGTGTTCTTTAGAGAAATGTCTATTCATGTGTTCTGAGAATTTTTCACTTTTATTTTTTTCTTCTGCCCATTTTATAATTGGATTATTTGTTTTTTGGGTGTTGAGTTGTATAAGTTCTTTATATATTTTGGATACTAACATTTTATTGGATATGTCATTTGCAAATATCTTCTCCCATTCCATAGGTTGCCTTTTAGTTCTGTTGATTGTTTCCTTCACTGTGCAGAAGGTTTTATTTTGATGTAGTTTATTTTTGCTTTTGTTTTCCTTGGCTCAGGGGACCTATCTAGAAAAAAGTTGCTGCAGCTGATGTCAGAGAAGTTACTGTCTGTGTTCTCTTCTAGGATTTTTATGGTTTCAGGTCTGACATTTAGGTGAGACAAGAATTTTTTTTTTCTCCAATTTATAACTGAATCTTTATCAAGCATCACTCACACTCTTCTGCAGGTTTCACAGTTATTTTTTCAAAGAGATTACAGTTATAAATTAAAGATCACCACAACACAATTTTGAAGATCAATATGGACAAGTTTTCAACATAAGAATAAATTTTTTTTATCCTAATAAAAGTATGAATAAGAATACATAGAACAGTTCAAAGAAAAGGAATGAACATGAATCAGATCAAAGTTGTAAAATACTTATACAAAATAAGGTTATATCAGCCCATAGTGTGCCGAGAAAAAAGGTATGGGGAGACAGATAAATCTGGTTAATGACTTTATGAAAACAGTAGAAGGGATAATCTTAGATAAATATAAATAATTTAAAATTGTATGCTAAAAAATATCTCCTAAGTGCTAATAAAGAACAAATAATTTGAAGAAAAATGAGATTAATGTAGCCTGACAAGATAGAGATAAGAATAGAGACAGTATTTCCTCACCAAAGATGATAGTTGCAAACATTGATGTAATTCTATATAAATGTTATCAGCAGCACACTCAAATTTCATTTTCAGTTTCTTCTGCAAATTGATAAATATGCAATTACCCTTTTAGCAATTCCAGTGTATATAAAAACGTTTACTGGGAATTAGGTGACCCTGGTCAGGAGAATTTTCAATTTTACTCCTATTTTTGTATTCTCATTTGAAAAAAATCTAATTGTGTAAATGACTAAAGAAAAGCTGAACATATTCAGATCACTAGATTCCCCTTAAAGTGTCAGTCCTTTCATGCATGAAATGAGTCTCAAGTAGCCTGAAGGGGTAGGATTTTCAAAAGTACTTAACTCTCATTTTCCACCTCCTCGAACTCAATTTCATAAATAAGAAAGGACTATGACTCATTGAAAGTGGTTATTATTATTAAATATAAAATGTTTCTTTTGTGCATAAATCCTGGGCCTAGAAGGGGCACATTTGCTAAGTCATTCAATTTTAATAAAATTATATCGATAATTGCTGTTATTTGGGGCTTATAAAGGAAATATCAAAAACTTAAGATAGGTGTTTCACTCACATTTATTTTGGTCCCAAAGGTATTCATGGCTGTCTCAGCACAGTGTCATATACAGTACAATGAAAAGACATGTAGTCAGAAAGCATGAGCATGGGGATTGGATTTGGGTCACAAATGTCAGTGACACACTTTCAAGGAAGAAAAATATAAATTAGAAGACATACAGATTATTAAAATATAGAAAAAGAGTTAAAACAGTACAGCAATGTTTACATTATTTTTTAAGAAGTTACTGATTGTCAATAGCACTGATGTGTAGAAAGAGCCAACAGGAAAATGAAAGCAAATCAGAAGAGCTTGCCCTATGTGTTAAAAGATTAATTAGAATTACTAAAAGATAAATGAGTTGTGTTCTAAGTAAAACATTAAACTTACAGCTTCAAAACTCTGTAATAACCAGTCAGAGCCCAGAAGAATACTAGAGTCTAGAAATGACTAAAGTGACTAAGACATTATCCCTCTCTTACAGAATCATATAATCCAGGAAAATTCAAATGGCAAATAGACAAATGAAAAAAGGATGGCAAGAGGTTTTGAATGAAAAACCCATTGGGGGAGGTTGCATTTGAGATGGGCCTTAAAGAGTGCTATGATATTGAGTAGATTGTGTTTGGGGCAAGGAAAATGGTGTATTCTATCAGAAAGGAAAAGCTGTATAAGACACTATATAAAAATGTACGAAACTGTGCAAGCTATATAAAGCACTTTATGAAAGGTGATAAGTAACACAATGACATTCAAGAAAGAAGAAGAAGTACAACTTGGATCATGCATGAGATAAGAGGGGACAAGTAGTGGGTGAAAAGACTGAGTCGTGTCAGGGCCACATTGTGGAGATACTGGATATCGGAATAAAGGACTTGGTGTGTGAACAAGAAATGACGCAACAATCAGGTAGATCAAACAGAAGTGGTTGGGAAAAGTACTTTTCTCAGGAAAGACATATTATAATAAGGTAGGAATGATAATTATATTGATTAACAAGATAACTTAAAGATGGGGGTAGGAATAAATTTGAGATAAAATCCAAAACTACAGAGGAATAACAAATAGCAAGGCCAATAAATGTTGCCAAAATGTAAGTTGGAGTCAAAAATAGGCTCCAACCTATTGGAGGACGAGGATCAGAAAAAGGAAGAGTTCTTTCTGTCAGTTTATATAGTGCCTAAGATATCCTAGAAAAGGATGTGGGTAGTGGGGGAGAAGTATTCATAACAAAGGAGTATTGAGGTTGATATGAGGCAGAGATTAAAAGACACACTGACACCAAGTGAGTCATCATCTTTCTGCACTTCCACGAAATGAAAATTTGCTGTGTCTTAATGGCACATACTCAAGTTAGCAACTGAAAATGAGCTGGGCCTGGCCTAGAAACGCAAGTGGTAAAATGTTAGAAGAGACTTAAAGTGTCATGTAGAAATAGGTGATGATATTTGGTAGCATTTATTGGAGAATAACACTATCCTCTCCGATAATCCAAAGTCCACACTTCCTTATAAACTCCTCTCCTTCTTGGGAAGAAGGAAAGGGTTTTTTGTTGTTGTGGTTGTTTTTTTTGTTTTTTTTTGTTTTTGTTTTTGTTTTTTGTCAATAAGCAGTAAGGTTTACCAATAAAAGTGCCTTGGAAGAGGATTGTTAGTAAAAAATAGGATAGCTGGTTTGCCTCTGCAGGAAAATTGCCTATGATTATTATTTGAGGAAAATTAAGAAATATATCAGGACCCCAGAGTTTCTCACCAATATTCCATGATCTCACATTTCTTCAATAGAGAAAACATTAGACAATAGACACAGGGAAATGATTTCAGAGATAAACAGAATAAAAACAAAATTAAAGAATTTGATTCTCAGGTTCACTTTTGTAGCCTAAGGAAGTAAATTTCAAAATGAAAAATATGTCCCTACTTGGCCCTATGTGTGATGGACTAGCTTATGGGTCTGATCCAAAAAGTGCTGTCTAGGGTGATGAGAAATGTGGGGTTTTTTTTGGAGAATGGGGAAAACTAGTAGCAGAACGCTCTAGGCTCAAGTCTGGGGTTAATAAAATTTTTTGAACCCTTTCTTAGTATACATGACTTAAAGTAGGTAACAGTATAAAAGTTATTTCAAAAACTCTTTGAAAACATATATAATAGTATAAGCATGTAATAATTTATTTGGTAAATGAAAAAATATTCATCTCAAAGGAAAAATATACTTCATAATTAAGACAATACAGTGGGAAACCAGATAAAACTCTGAATGAAAGAATTTTCATAACTTTCTTTATGATACATTTCAATGAAAAAAGCAAAAGAAATTATGCTTTGCCACTCTTACATTTAAAAATTGTTCAAATAAATCAAATTTATTTAAAACAAGATTCAAATGTGAAATATATTTCAAAACATAATGATTCCTCTGTATCTATCCAACCAAAAAGAACTTCAGTTGTTTAGATCTTTGATTTCTTTCTTCTGAGGATCATGTTGCACTACTGGACTAGCAAAAGACAGAGAATTAAACCAACAAATGGGGGAAAACCTCTTAATAGAAAGGATGCTGGAGCAGAAATCATCTAGTAACTAGATGTCTAGTAAACTAGATGCAAGTTCTGCTGCTACACAGTACTATGACCTCGGATTGGATGGTATTGAATTGGATTACCTGGGTCTCATTTTCCTCATTAGTAACTAGAAGAGGGGAGATGATCATGAACTTAGTGGTGGATTTAATATGCTATGATTTCATAATTTCCCCAGCTTTCACACTAGACTAGCAGTACCATTGATATACTGTAACCCTAGAGAGCACTCTGTTGATTGCCTTCCTAACAGTCACTTTTCCTTTCTTCTTCACTACTTATCCCACTTTTTGTGAATGTACCATTTCCTTTACCAAAGACTGGTTTATCCACAAGCATGGTATGCAATTCTCAAAATGAGACACAAGGGGAACTCTGCTGTATGGGACTGGGAAAGATTTGCCTCCCAGGAAAATAGAAGCACAAGGAGAGATGACATTTGTCTTCCACCAGGAATAGCTGAATGAAGGTGTTATGTAAGATCTTCAGTAGCTTTTTGGGGTTTATTAGTGTACATACCTAAAATGAAGCCAGCAGGCTGAGAATAGCTGAGCAAAAATGAATCTCTTAACATTTTTTTTAAAGATTTTATTTATTTATTTATTTGAGAGAGAGAGAGAACTAGCATGAGAGGGGAGAGGGTCAGAGGGAGACGCAGGCTCCCCGCTGAGCTGGGAGCCCCATGCAGGACTCGATCCCAGGATTCCAGGATCATGACCTGAGCTGAAGGCAGTTGCTCAACCAACTGAGCCACCCAGGCACCCTCTTAACATTTTTTTAAAAGATTTTATTTATTTATTTGACAGAGAGAGAGAGAGCACAAGCAGGGGGAGCGGCAGGCAGAGGGAGAGGGAGAAGCAGGCTCCCCGCTGAGCAAGGAGCCCAATGTGGGGCTTGAACCCAGGACCCCGGGATCATGACCTGAGCCAAAGGCAGATGCTTAACCAACTGAGCCACCCAGGTGCCCATGAATCTCTTATCATTTTGATGATGAAATGAACAGTTACCCATATAATCTTCATCACCTGATTTCATGTAATATAAAATAATGAATTTTCTTATCTTTATTTTTTTTTAAGATTTATTTATTTAAAGGAGAGAGAGTGAGAGGGCGAGCAAGCAGGGTGAGGGGCAGGAAGAGACGGAGAAGAAGAGAGAGAATCTCCAGCAGACTCCCTACTGAGCACAGAGCCTGACGTGGGGCTCAATCTCACAACCCTTAGATCATGACCTGAGCTGAAACCAAGAGTCAGATGCTTCATCGACTGAGCCCCCAGGCACCCCTGGATTTTCTTATCTTTAAACCCCTTGTATTCATGTATTCTGTTATTTGTGGCTAAAAAGTCCTAAGTGACAAAAACAAAAATAGAAAATATTTAAGAGCGAAGTTAAGGTATCTATTCACCTTTAAGTCCCTTCAGTGCTCAGTATATACTGCATAGTAAAAGCTACATAAATGTTTATTAATTTAATTTGATTTGATTTATTTTGGGGGGGTGAGGAGCACCTGGGTGGCTCAGTTGTTTTTAAGTGCCTGACTCTTGGTTTGGCCCAGGTCATGATCTCTGGGTTGTGAGATTGAGCCCCATGTGGGCTTGGTGCTCAGTGTGGAGTCTTCTTAAGAGATTCTCTCTCTCCATGTCCCTCCTCCTCTGTCTCTCCCTCTGCTCATGCTCTCTATCTCTCTCTAAAATAAATTAATCAAAATCTTATTTTTTAAAAAAGATTTATTTATTTACTTATAAATAAATCTAACAAAATTTTAAAATTTATAAATGTAGGGTGCCTGGGTGGCTCAGTTGGTTAAGCATCTCCCTTCAGCTTAGGTCATGATCTCGAGGTCCTGGGATTGAGCTTCATGTCGGACTCCTTGCTCGGGGGGAGCCTGCTTCTCCCCCTTCCTCTGGCCCCCACTTGGGCTTGCTTTCTCTCTAGAGTGCTCTCTCTCTCTCTCAAATAAACAAATAAAATCTTTAAAAAAATAAAATTTATAAATCTAGCAAAATAAATACAATATCTACATGAGGAAAGCTATAAAACTGTGATGAAAGAAAGAAAGAAGTGGAGAGACATTCCATGTTCATGGATAGGAAGACTCAATATTGTCAAGATGTCACTTCTTCCCAACTTAATATGTAGCGTCATTGCAATCCCAATCAAAATCCCAGCAATTTATTTTTTGATATCAACAAACTCATTCTGAAATTTATATGGAGAAGCAAAAGATCCAGATTAGCCAACACAATATTGAAGGAGAAGGACAAAGTCAGAGGACTGACACTACCTGACTTTAAGACTTACTATGAGGCTAGGGCGCCTGGGTGGCTCAGTTGGTTAAGCGACTGCCTTCGGCTCAGGTCATGATCCTGGAGTCCTGGGATCGAGTCCCACATCGGGCTCCCTGCTCAGCGGGGAGTCTGCTTCTCCCTCTGACCCTCCCCCCTCTCATGCTCTCTCTATCTCATTCTCTCTCTCAAATAAATAAATAAAATCTTAAAAAAAAAAAAAGACTTACTATGAGGCTACAGTAATCAAGATAGTATGGTACTGGTGAAAGAATAGACAGGCCAATGGAAAAAAATAGAAATCCCAGAAATAAGTACACATAAATATAGCCAACTAACCTTTAACAAAGGAGCAAAGGTACTGCAATGGACCAAAGATGGTCTTCTCAATAAATGGTTCTGAAGAAAACTGGACATTCATATGCAAAAAAATAATCTAGACACAGACCTTATACCCGTCACAAAATTTAACTCATAATGGATAAATGTAGAACACAAAACTATAAAACTCTGAGAAGATAATATAAAATAAAAATCTAGATGATCTTGGGTAGGCAATAAAATATAAATAACAGGAAAGGCATGATCCATGAAAGAAATGATAAGCTAGACTTCATTAAAATATTAAAAAAATATTTGCAAAAGACATATGTGATAAAGGACTATTATCTAAAATATAGAAAGAACTCTTAAAGCTCAACAAGTAAACAAAAACTCCACTAAAAATGGGCCAAAGACCTGAATAGACACCTTACCAAAAATGATAGGCAGACAGAAGATAAGGATATGAAAAAATGCTCCATATCCTATGTCATTAGAGAAATACAAATTAAAACAACAGTGAGATTCTACCACATACCTGTCAGAATGGCCAAAATCCTAAACACTGACAATATCAAATGCTGATGAGGATGTGGAATAACAGTAACTTTCATACATGGCCGATGGGAATGCAAAAAGTTATAACCACTTTGGAAGACAATTTGTCAATTTCTTACAAAACTAAACATACTCTTACTATACTGTATGATACAGCAGTCATGCTTTTTGGTATCTACTCAAGTGAGTTGAAAATTTATCTTTTTTTTAAAAGGCTTTTTGTTTGTTTTTTGTTTTTTTAAGTAAGCTCTACACCCAACATGGGGCTTGAACTCACAACCCTGAGAACAAGAGTCACATGCTCCAGGCGCCTGGGTGGCTCACATGGTTAAGCATCTGCCTCCGGCTCAGGTCATGATCCCAGGGTCCTGGGTTGGAGCTTCATGTCCGGCTACCTGCTCGTCGGGGAGCCTGTTTCTCCCACTCTCTCTGCTCCTCCCCACTGCTCATGCTGTCTCTCTCTCTCTCAAATAAATAAATGAATAAAATCTTAAAAAAAAAAGAATATTTTCGTGGGGAAGAATGACATGAAAGGGAGAATATATAATAACTATATATTCCTGCTGGCAGTATTCTACAACAGGACCTATCATTGGCACAGCAACTCAGCCAGTTGCCCTTCCATTTGCCAAAGAGGACATAAGAAAACAAATTAAATATTAATAAATGAGCACAATGCTGTATTGCACAGTATATTACTGTGGTACAGTGCTAAATATTAGTAATAATTACCAGTGGAGACATCAATTTAATGTTGACATTTTAAAATTTAACTCTCTCTACCACATAATGTGGTCAATAAATTTGGCTGATAAAATAGTAGGGTATTGGAATTGGTAGAAGCTTGATTATTATCCACTAAGTTAAATATTCCTCCATTCAGCAAATCTTAGACATCTGTATGTTTTTACTAAAAATATGCTCAAACTTCCAAATTTAAATTTTGGCTATGCAATAAAATAAGCGTATCTTGAGTCAACATATCTGTGGAAATTTTATAAAAAAGCGAAAAAGTGAATCACATTATATGATACTTGCAATGAGTTTTATATTCCTTCAAGGGACAGCTTATTATATCACAGCATTAAACCAAACTGTAAAAAAGGTTTAAAATACAGTAAGTATACAAAATATTTTAGATGGTTGCAATTGTGGACTGGATGTGAAAGTCCAAATGGAATTACAGGTCCAAATAAAATGAAATATAGTATTACTATAGAGATCTTCACACATTTAACTTACTTAAAAATAAAAGTGAGAAAAATGATATTTTAATTTTTGCTACTGAATTAGAAAATGTTAAAAACAAAATAAAACAAAGCTGTACGCATACAATTCTGCTTAAATTCATTCATAGAGTTCTGGTAATGTGTTGTTGTTGTTGTTTTTTTTTTTTAAAGATTTATCTATTTGACCGAGAGAGACACAGCGAGAGAGGGAACACAAGCAGGGGGAGTGGGAGAGGGAGAAGCAGGCCCTCCACGGAGCAGGGAGCCCGATGTAGGGCTCGATCCCAGGACCCTGGGACCACGACCTGAGCCGAAGGCAGACGCTTAACGACTGAGCCACCCAGGCGCCCCTGTTGTTGTTTTTTTAACAAAAGGAAAAACCGACGTTTTATTACATGCGCTCTGAGGACTAATGATGAAATTGAGATGCAAAGAATGACCAAGGTAGGAAGCTTTTGTACATTTCGGACAAAGAAGCACAAATCTGTGAAGAATGTGCAGGACAATTATGTTCTTATGTTCAGGAGCTGTAATTAGTAAGGGATTTTATTTTTCTTTTTTCTTTTTTTTAAAGATTTTATTTATTTATTTGACAGAGAGAGAAACAGCGAGAGAGGGAACACAAGCAGGGGGAGTGGGAGAGGGAGAAGCAGGCTTCCCGCCGAGCAGGGAGCCCGATGCGGGGCTTGATCCCAGGACCCTGGGATCATGACCTGAGCCGAAGGCAGATGCTTAACCAACTGAGCCACCAAGGTGCCCCTAGTAAGGGGTTTTAAACAGGATTTGGACTGGGTAGTAAATTAGTGAAAGTAACAAGATTTGTTTATACAGAATTCTTGGCCCTGAATTCCCTGTCACTGACAATGAGGTGGTCTCTCTGCCTTCCGGTGTGTGAGGGGGTAGCATTCACATGTAGAATTTATTTCCTCCTTTTCCGAAACAAAGGAAAGTCTTAGTGTTCTGGCACTGGCCATTTCTTAAGTAACTTTAATTCAAAATAATCAGTACGACACTGTGGAACATTTTGTGTTGGATAGCCCTAAGCCCCTAGCGTTCCCTTCTCTGAAACTTCCCTAGAAGCTTCACATACTAAGAGCTGAGGTGGTAATTTATCTCATAGAAGGAATCTTAGTCCTGACAATGGATCAGTTCTGTTAAACTAATTTCAGGAGGTGGTGATGCAGGTGTGTTTCCAAAGGTAGGCCTATGGTTCAAGTTATCAGGTATTAAACAAGAGGCATTTCTATGGAAATAAAAGAAAAGCAATGGCTAATGAGTGGAGAAAATGATAAACCAGTTTCTGAATTGCGAAGGTAGCTAGTCGAGATTTCTAAAGTCAGGGTAGAAGCATCTTTAGATGGAGTGAAGGCAAGCAGTGGCAATTGGAGAGATTTTCTGGTTTGCATTTAGAATCTTTGGTGATCTCTTTGAGTGACCCACTCAGCAACAGGCTCAGACATTGTCTGTATATAAGCTTTGTGGTGATTTCCCTGAAGCTTATGTCACATCATTCACGTTCAGTTTGCAAGGCCTCAGGAAAAAGTAGTTTCAGCAGTTCTGGTAATATTAATAAAGCACTCAAACTTCGTTCATGTGTTTTATGACACTTGGACCTTTCAACAGAATGGCTTCCTTATTATTTACAGTTGGGTTACATATGTAAATATATATAATGTAGTAGATTTCTATGGAATCATATTTTAATATCTACACTGTAGCAACATCCTATGAAGTCTTTTTCAATTCAAACTTTTACAATTTATGTGCAATGTATTACTGCAAAGAAATAAAGTAGCAGAGGATACTCATAACAAGTTTATAGACTGCATGATAGAAAGACATATACCTATGTATCTGTGTCAAAGTAAATTTCACACTGGGCATTCACAGGGATCAGGCAATTGCACAGATACTGTTTAGGACAATCCAAGCTTGTGCATATATCTATAAAATGAAAGTCTGGGAAACACAATATTGAATCCTTTCATAATAGAAGGAAATTGTTGCTCCATTAGCTTTATTTGTAGTTTAACAAAAAAGTATTTAAATGTTAACACTTAGGCCATGGTAGTATATTAAGTGCAAAATGCAACATAAATAAAGCATTGTTAGCAAATCAAATTCTGACATTTGATTAAAATTAATAAATTGAAAAGAATCAGTTTATAGAAATACTATTTCAAATTTCAATAATAAAGTGATTTGCATTAACAATTCTGTATAAAAATGGCTCTTACCAAACATTTTGAACTGTGCTACAAAAGCTAGGCCTTAAAAAGGACTTTGCCAAAATTTATTATCCACATCTCATAGAGAATACACGTATTCCAAAATGAAGTGAGATAAAACAAGAATCGGTTTTATTTTCTAAACGTCAATCTTTCAGAAATTTAAAAAATAATTACAGAGAAAATTTGCATCCTATTAAGAAATTATATATCATATGCATGTGCATATATGAAAATAATAAATTGTGAATAGAACAAATGCAGTGTAATTTCTGCAACTGTAAAATCAAAGAAACTTAATATCATGAAAGATATTTGAAAGATTTTATAACTCCAAGCAATAACCTTTATTTTTATCTGAACCACTTTTTTTTTTTTTAAGATTTTATTTATTTGACAGAGAGAGACACAGCGAGAGAGGGAATACAAGCAGGGGGAGTGGGAGAGGGAGAAGCAGGCTTCCCGCTGAGCAGGGAGCCCGATGCGGGGCTCGATCCCAGGACCCCGGGATCATGACCTGAGCCGAAGGCAGACGCTTAACAACTGAGCCACCCAGGCACCCCTATCTGAACCACTTTAAACAGTACACTATCATATGGCAGTGGAAGGGAAAGCCAGTATTTCAAAATTTCTTTCTGGTAAGTACCATAGAGTACAAATGTTTCATCAATAATCATCAAAATGAGTAAGAACTCTCAGAAAGGACAGATTACTTGTAACTTTAAAGTTTCAGTGTTGACTTCCCTCTGTTGAGCAAATTTTCACACATGTAGAGCCTGTATATGGAAGGCTTGGAATAAATAAGATAATTTTCTTAAGATTCATTTATTTGAGAGAGAGAATGAGAGAGAGAGCATGAACGAGAGCGAGTGCAGGGGTGAGGCGGGGAGAAGGGGAGGGCAGAGGGAGAGAGAGAATCCTGAAGCCAACTCCCCGCTGAGCCAGACACCAGACTCCCAACATGGGGCTGATCCCAGGACACTGAGATCATGACCTGAGCCAAAATCAAGAGACAGTCGCTTAACCGACTGAACCACTCAGGTGCCCCTAAATAAGAAAAATTTTATGGCTTAAGGAAGACAGAATTATTTGACTTATAAAAGACAAAGCAAGGTGAAGGAATAATAAAAGGAATTCTCAATTACAGAAAGTATTACTACATAGATTGGAACAAAAAGTGAAACCATCTGAATACTAAATAAATATCTGAAAGATTATCTTATTTTGGGGGAGGTGGAGGTGATTTAAATAGTGGAAATTACTGCTGAGTTGAATGGAGGCATCTCAGTAATTAGAGTTTCCAAATTAGCCTAGATTTTCAATGGGATGAGATGATTTCTTGTATGAATGGGATGGAGACAAATAGGTGATCTTCACAAATCAGCACAAATCCTGTGAATCCCATTTGCTTTGAGGGAAAACAATGACCGAATATACCCATTCCGTGTTGTGATATTTTGATTTATAATAAGAAATATATGTTTGGTCTTTGTCCACAGTTAGGTTCCTGGCTCACAGCTTGGAATTTCCTGAGCAATAAGAGCAATGGGAGCATTTTTGTTATAATATTTGACCACTTGTCTTTGGTTTCTGAAATGCTTCAGAGCCATGAAGATGAAATGGGAGTCTTATTATTCATAAGAAGCCCCTTTCCGGGGCATTGACTGTCTGCCTTTGGCTCAGGTCATGATCCTGGGGTCCTAGGATCGAGCCCCTCATTGGGCTCCCTGCTCAGCAGGGAGTCTGCTTCTCCCCTCTCCCTCTGCTGCTCTCTCTCTGTCAAATTAATAAATAAAATCTTAAAAAAAAAAAAGAAGCCCCTTTCCCCCACAACTGGGTTTATGTTAACAAGGTGACTTTTGGAAAGCACCTACAGCTGGTGGCTGGTAGCTAGGGGAACCGACCATGAATAGAGGGTGGGAACACTCAGTTCTACCTCCCTGACCTCAGGGGAGGGGGAGATGGGCTGAAGGTTGAATCAATCACCAATGAATGGCCAGTGATTTAATCAATCACACCAATGTAATGAAGCCTCCATTAAAACCCAAAAGGAGAGGGTTTAGAGAACTTCCAGACTGGGGAAACAGAATGCTTCCATGTGCAACTGTGCTGGGTCCCCAACTCCACGAGAACAGAACTCCTTCATCCAGGACCTCACCCTGCTCTATCTGGCTGTTGATTCATATCCTTTAATATCCTTTGTAACAAATTGATAATCTATTGGGTAAATGGGTTTCTCTGAGTTCTCTGAGCCCCTCTAGCAAATTAATCAAACCTGAGTAGGGGATTGTGGGAAATTCCAGTTTGTAGCCAGTGGGTCAGAAGCACAAGTAACACCCTGGGCTTGCCATGTCATCTGAAGCGGAGGGCAGTCTTGTGGGACTGAACCCGGAGCCCATAGGACCTGACACTATCTTCAGGTAGGTAGTGTCAAATTGAATTGAATTATAGGACACCTAGCTGGTGTCTGAGAATTATTGGTGTGAGGAGGCATCCCCCACACATTGGAAATTGGGTGATCAGAACCCCTACATGTGTATTCACTTCACAAACCAGGATTGTTTTACAACTGAAGTTTAAAGACTTATTTTTCTCGGGAACCACAAATGTCTCAGATGCTTCACAGAAATAGTGCCTGGTACTTTTTCATCTGAGGTGCCACACCCTTGAATATATTCATAACATGTCATTGCAAAATCAGTCTATCAAAATATCACTAGAAGTTTGTAGCTAATGTAAAATTAGTTGAAACTCTATACTTCCTGTATTTTTAAAATATTTTTCCTGCTAGAAGCCTATTAATATTTTTTATGTCTAAAATGCGATTCAACCAAGGAGATGGATTTTTTAAAAAAAGATTTTATTTATTTGACAGAGAGAGAGCACGCACAGAGGGAGAAGCAGGCAGAGGGAGAGGGAGAAGCAGGCTCCCCATAGAGCAGGGAGCCCATCGTGGGGCTCTATCCCAGGACCCTGAGATCATGACCTGAGCTGAAGGCAGACCCTTAACCGACTGAGCCACCCAGGAACCCCATGAGAGATGGATTTTAACATCCTTATTTCTTCTTGGCCTAATATGTATAAACTAAGTATGTTTCTTTTAATGTGCAATCAACATCCATGGGTTTTTTTTTTTTAATTTATTTGTCAGAAAGAGAGAGAGAGAGACAGAGATCACAAGCAGGGGGGAGGGGTAGAGGGAGCCTGCTCAGCAGGGAGCCCGACGCGGGACTCCATCCCAGGACCCTGGGATCATGACCTGAGCTAAAGGAAGACACTTAGTGAACTGAGCCACCCAGGAGCCCAACATCCATGGTTTTTAATAACAATTAAGATTCTCACTGTGTACCCGACATTCATTTTCTATGTACTGAAAACAAAGATGCCTTTTGATTTGAAAACAGCTTACTAGCTTTTTAAGCCCTTTACACAGTATACTTTTCTTTCAGAGGAGTAATAGCAAATCAGTTAACAGTGAACAGTTAACAGTGTGTCCTCAACATATATCATCCCTGCTTGCTCTCATCATTGTGTGAACCTAAATAATACCGAACCCGGGGCGCCTGGGTGGCTCAGTCGTTAAGCGTCTTCGTTCGGCTCAGGTCATGATCCCAGGGTCCTTGGATCGAGCCCCGCATCGGGCTCCCTGCTCGGCGGGAGGCCTGCTTCTCCCTCTCCCACTCCCCCTGCTTGTGTTCCCTCTCTCGCTGTGTCTCTCTCTGTCAAATAAATCAATAAAATCTTTAAAAAATAAATAAATAAATAAATAAATAATACCGAACCCAATTCTGTTAAGGTGAGATGTAGGCCTGTAGGTATTAAACAGTTTATCCTCTCTCTTTTTCTCTCTCTCTCTGTTATCTCTATCTCTGTTTTCTGAAAAAATTGTTCTGTAGTCCCATGCAATTGTTCTCATAGTATATTGTGAAGATACATATATTTATTTGCTTCCACTATTCTCACCTCAGAGGAATACTGGAAACTTGATTATAAAGCAATGAAGCTAATTTTCAGTTGTTATGTAGTTAACTCTTATTGTTTTTTTTTTTAAAAGATTATTTATTTCTTTATTTGAAAGAGAGAGCAGCAGCAAGAGAGAGCACAAGTGGGGAGGAGAGGGAGAAGCAGGCTCCCTGCTCAGCAGAGGAGCTCAATCCCAGCACCCTGAGATCATGACCTGAGCTGAAGGCAGCTGCTTAACAGACTGAGACACCCAGGAATCCCATGTTACTCTTATTGTTTTGAAGTCACAAGTAGTATATTAGTGATGTTGGTTTCTTTCAACCTGTGAATCCCAAATTTCAAAGATAGCAACTGGTGATTTAACCATTCTTTCAAGAACCAAATCTTATCCTTTTGGTAGTGTTTTTCCTAGCACCTTCCTATCACCTCACTGTCATGATGATCTCATTAATATTCCTAATTTACCCCACGATAGTGATTAATATCTGCAAATAAACATTTCTGAGTGCTTAGTATGTGTCAGGTACTGTGTGAAGCTCTAGAATTATACATAACAATCTCAGTCCTTGAGTTGCATACAGACTAGTGAGGAAGGCAGATAAGCAGAGTTGTGAGTAAATTCTAAATGAGTGTATAGAAAGTCCCTTGGGAGCAGAGTGGAGGCATGCTTGATCTTACCTTGAACTTATCTGTGTTAGTTATCTATAGCTGTGTAAGAAATTAACCCAAATGTAGGAGCTTAAAACAATATACATTTATTATCTAACAGTTTCCTTGGGTCAGGAGTCCAGACACGATTTGGATGGGTCATGTGCTTAGGGGCTCATACATTTTCAATCAAAGCATGGGCCAGACTTACCTAGTATACACAGAATCATTTATATATGAACAATAATAAAGCATATTAAATATGTAAATGCAGTTTAATTTTACACATAAAATGACACATCTATTGATGCTGTATAGTAATAGTAAATCTTGTTTCTCTTTTCCAATAAAGGAACATTTGATTTAACTGAATTCTTCTATATAAAAATTTGTGAAAAATATAAACTGCAATATGATCAGTGATTTAATGAAATTCTCTGAGTCCCCTTGTATTAATTTATAACATAGCCTTAGAAAAATGCTAATATTAATTTATAATAGCATAATAACAAAGTCAATTTTATTCTTTGAATTAGACAATGGGAATATTAATATTTTACTCCATAATTTTATATTAATCAAAATATAATTGCACTTAATTTGGCATCTCAGCTTACTAAAATATCACTTTTGTTTGCATGTACTTTGTCTTCTTAGAGAAAATATTAGGCAAAAACTACAATCATGAAATTACATTGCTGTCAAATAAATATTGCTCTCAATCTAATAGATTATATTGAATTACAAACACTTAAGTAGAAATGGATCTATTAATTCATGCATTCAATTATATTGCTAAGTATATTGAAAAATAGACATATACACTTAAATATGTAATCAAATCAATTTCTAAGCCCAACTAGTTGGCTCTTGTTCTAATTAAATGTGCATTAACTTCTTAGCCATTAAGAACCACATGTTGAAACCTGTGAAGTAATTAGGCCTCTGTTTGATGGCTTTACATGTGTATAATAAAAACATTTCTACTAACACTGCTCAAGGAAAGGCCATTTGTTTCATTTTAGTTATTCAGTTTGAACTTCTAAATAAAAATGAAATGATTTATGTAAAATCTCTGTGAAAGTAGAAACAGTTCTACAAAACTCCCACTGAGATTTGTAAAGATTCTAAGATTAGGGCAAATCCTACAAAAGCCTTGAAAATTCATGCTGTCAAATACTAGAAATTCAAAGAAATTCCTGCTTTTGTGTAGACGGGGCAGATTAAGTCATAACTGAGTACATCAGAAAATGCATCTTCTGGGAAGAGGAGTTGACAGACCCCTACACAAAGCACACAAACAATGCAAAGTACAAAGCAATGTCTTGACATAACCCTGGGGCTCTGTCTTCACTGTGGTGCCCAGCATGTGAACATCTGCTCTGCACAATCCTGGATTCCCAAGTAGGAAACCACCTAGCATTGCTGGGCTTATCTGTATGGGAGAGGAAAGAGGATCAAGTGTAGGCATCGATTATTAACTGTGTGCGGTGGGGAAGACAGGGAATCCTTGAGCTTGGGGCTGGGTTAAGAGAAGGTTCCAATTTCAGCCACTTACTGTGTCATAATCATCCCTCTCCCACCAAACCTTATGCCATTTTTTGAGGCTAATCTAGATTCCTCCTTCCCCTGGATAGATTTATCTTCCAAGCCTTTTTTGTCCTTTTTTTTTTTTTTTTTAAGATTTATTTATTTATTTGAGAGAGAGAGTGTGTGTGGGGTGGGGAGGGGCAAAAGGAGATGGAGAGAAAGAATTTCAAGTAGACTCTCCACTGAGCATGGAGCCAACCTGGGGCTCGATCTCATGACCCTGAGATCATGACCTGAGCCAAAATCAGGAGTTGGATGCCTAACCAACTGAGCCACCGAGGTGCCCCTTTTTTTGTCTTTTTCTGTCTATACATCTTGGTCAGAAACAATAGAGACCAAAGTCCAGGGTTTGCTGAGTTAAGGAAGCTGGGAAGGGAATCCACATTCCTGACAATTTATGCAAACTAGTTCAGTCCCACATCGGTGTTCCACACACCAAAGAGTTTTAGCTGCACCACTGCAAACAAAAAGTTGACAGGGCATGGGTGCCCACTCCCAGGTAGAAGACCCTGGAAGGCCTTGTTGATTTATGCCCTATAACAATTTGGTCTAGGCTATCCCGTACCAGTTGTTAAATATATTGAATGTCACCCTGGCCTTCTCTCTTATGTTCATCCATGTTAGAGCATGTATCAGTACTTCATTTCTTTTTATGGCTGAATAACATTCAATTTTATGAATATACCACATTTTGCTATCCATTCATAAGTTGATGGTCACGGGTTATTTCCAAATTTTTGTGATTAGTGCTGCTATAAACATTTGTGTACAAGATTTTAACACTTGTTTTTAGTTTTTTTGAGAATATAACTGGGAGTAGAATTGCTAGGTCACATGATAAGTCTTTGTTTTGGCTGCTCAAACTCCCTTGAAATTTTACATGAATTTTAGGATCAGCTTTTCCATTTTTGCATAATAGGGATTCTGCATATTGGGATTTTTAATAGAGATTGCATTGAATGTATGGATTATTTTGAGTAGTATTGTCATCTTAAGAATTTTAGCTTTTCCAATTAATGAACACAGAATGTCTTTCTTTTATTTAGACCTTATTTAATTTCTTCCAGCAATGTTTGCAGTTCTCAGTGTACCATTTTTGTTAAATTTATTCCTAGATATTTTATTCTTTTCATGTTATTGTAAATGGAATTGTTTTCTTAATTTCCTTCTCAATTGTTCATTATTAGTAAATAGAATACAACTGATACTTGAGTTAATCGTGTCTTCTGCAACTTTGCTGAATTCATCATTAGCTCTAATATTTCCTCATGAATTCTTTAGGATTTACTGTACATTAGATAATGTAATCTAGGCTTAGAATTAGTTTTACTTCTTCCTTACAAATTTGGATGTCTTTTATTTATTTTTCTTGCCTAACTTGCTCTAATGCTCTAAATCCAATGTTAAATAGAAGTGGCAGAAGTCCCTGATCTTACGGGGAAAGCTTTCAATCTTTCATTATTGACTAATGTTAGATGCAGCTTTTTCTTAAATGGCCTTTATTAGGTTCAGGAAGTTTCATTCTATTTCTAGTAGTTTGAATGTCTTCATGAAAGGCTGTTGGATTTTCTCTTTTGCATTTTTTTTTTATTAATTGAGATGATCATGTAGTTTTTCCTTCATCCTGTTAATGTGGTATATTACATTGATTTTCTTATGTTGAACAGCCCTTGAGTTCCTGGGATAAATTCCAGTTGGTCATGATACATAATTCTTTTAATTTACTGCTGGATTTGGTTGCTAGTATTTTGTTTAGGAGTTGTGCATCCATTTGTAGTTTTATTTTCATACGATGTCTTTTTCTGGCTTTGGTATCAGAGTAATACTGGTCTCATATAAGAGGAAGTGTTCCCTCCTTTTCTGTTTTTTTTTAATCTTTTTTTTTTTAAGATTTATTTATTTATTTTAGAAGGAGAGAGAGAGTGAGAGTGTGGAGAGGGGCAGAGGGAGAGAGAAACGGACTCCCCACTGAGCAGTTAGCCTCACGCGGGCTCCATCCCAGAACCCTGAGATCATGACCTGAGCTGAAATCAAGAGTTGGTTGCTTAACTAACTGAGCCACCCAGGCACCCCTCCTTTTCTGTTTATAGGAGAGTTTGAGAATCACTGATGTAAATTTTGTAAAATTTATATTCTTTGTCATGTGTGGCTACCAATTATTTGTTCCTCTAGCTTAGAAGTCAGCTATTTTTCTGAAACAGCAGTAGCCAATAAAAAAAGAAAAGAAAAGAAAAAAATCCTATCTATCCATCCATCCTCTATCTATCATCTATACCTTCCATTCTTTGCAGGTGGGGTCTGTGTTGGAACACTCATTCAGAGCTTAACCATGTTTTTAACAATTCTACCATAGTATTCAATTCCTTCTTGCATGGAGCTAAAATATTAGCTTGAAGTGGAAGGTCGTGATCTTCTTAGGTATTTTCTGAGTATGCCTTTGGCCCTGGACACGTACATGTCCAAATCTAGAAGGCTTCCCAGCACATGTGGGAACTTTTCAAAGTTTTAATTGCTCCAAATATCTTCTTCACTAATTTCTTCCTTACCAGCTTTCATTCTGTCTATTGTTTGTACAGATTTTTGTCCTTTACCCCAGGTGGCTTCTTTTATTACATTTGCATTTCAGATTGGCTTTCAACAAATGCTCAGAAAGCAAACTCAGCCCTGGAAATACTGTATGCAGGTGAAACAAATGCAAGCACTTGAGTTGAACTTTCAGGGATCCATCACAGTTGAAAACACACAACCACTTTTCTTTGAGAATGAGGTTTATATTGGTCTCCCTGGTACCAGAAACTTTTACCAGAAATGTGGGCTTTTGTTTTCATGGCTGCTGCCAAGCTGGGGAGTAGGTTATGTAAACAGTTAAAACACCAGAGCATTTTCTTACCCAAACTCAGCAGCTTCTTTTTCCATTGAGTTTCCCTATTTTTTTTGTTGTTTTTTTTTAAAGATTTTATTTATTTATTTGACAGAGAGAGACACAGCGAGAGAGGGAACACAAGCAGGGGGAGTGGGAGAGGGAGAAGCAGGCTCCCCGCGGAGCAGGGAGCCCGATGAGGGACTCGATCCCAGGACCTTGGGATCACGACCTGAGCCGAAGGCAGACGCTTAACGACTGAGCCACCCAGGCGCCCCCACTTTTTTTTTTTTTTTAAAGATTTTATTTATTTATGTGACAGAGACACAGCAAGAGAGGGAACACAAGCAGGGGGACTGGGAGAGGGAGAAGCAGGCTTCCTACGGAGCAGGGAGCCCGATGCGGGGCTCGATCCCAGGACCCTGGGACCATGACCTGAGCCGAAGGCAGATGCTTAACGGCTGAGCCACCCAGGCGCCCCTGTTTTTTTTTTTTTTAAGTTTTTTTATTAGATTCCAGAATTTTAAAAAACTTGATTCTGAGAGTTTAAATCAGCCTATCCATGACTTCTGTGAAGGGACAAAATTTTGAAGTTTCCTACTCTGCCCTTTTTGATTATTTATAAAAGTTATTTTTATTTTTATTGTTTATTTTATTTATTTTTTTAAATATTTATTTATTTTTTTAGACAGAGAAAGAGCAGGGGAAGAGACAGAAAGAGAGAGAATCTCAAGCAGTGGGGAGCACTGAGTGTGGGGGGATCACTTGATCCTATCACCCTGAGATCACGACCTGAGCCCAAATCAAGAGTTGGATGCTTAAGCAACTGTGCCACCCAGGTGCCCCTATAAAAGTCATTTTTATATCTAAAGGAACCGAGTATTATTTGAGGGTGGTTTCTCTTTTTTTCCATAATTTTAATGATAAGTCCCATCTATATGCTCTTTGATATTGATTCAATTTATGATTACTGCTCCCATTTTTTTTGTAGCTACACTCCTCTCCACATGTCCAAACCAGTGAATTACCTGGGTAAAATAAAGATGAAATCGCATCTGGCTATCAAACACCTGAAAACAATTATTGATTTCATCATGACTGCTGGAACTTGGGAGGAGGCTACATGAAAGCTAAAGTGTTAAAGCAGTAAATATTCATAAAATTACACATAATATAAATCCCCTCTCCAAGGGGTAGCCTCTCCCACTTCAGCCATCCTTCTTTCCCTTTGACCATAACTTGTCATCCCACAGTAAGCACCTGCATGCTTTTGAAGAACATGTGAGGAGAAAATCTGGAAATGAGAAACTTGTACTCAATTGGTATTTAATTATTATTGGAGATTGTGTCTGAGTTCCTATCAATGGACCTATTATTTAGTCTGTAAGATGCCACATGCTTTGAGGGTACTAATATTATAGCACAAAGGGACATCTCCTCAAATGCCTTTTACCAGATGAAGAAAGAGAAAGTCCTGTTTTCCAATGTTGATGATGTTAAAAAACAAAACAGGGGGTGCCTGGGTGGCTCAGTCGTTAAGTGTCTACCTTTGGCTCAGGTCATGATCCCAGGGTTCTGGGATCGAGCCCCGCATCGGGCTCTTTGCTCAGAAGAGAGCCTGCTTCTCCCTCTGCCTGCTTCTCTCTCTGCCTGCCGCTCCCCCACCTTGTGCTCTCTCTCTCTCTGACAAATAAATAAATAAAAATCTTAAAAAAAAAAATACAGAACAAAACCACAGGCCCAAAATGGAGTCACTTATCCTAGTCTATGTCACCAAACATGGGCTTACTATCAAACCTAATTGCAGGTTTTTTTTTTTTTTAAAGATTTTGTTTATTTATTTGAGAGCGAGAGAATGAGACAGAGCACATGAGAGGGGGAGGGTCAGAGGGAGAAGCAGACTCCCTGCCGAGCAGGGAGCCCGATGCAGGACTCGATCCCGGGACTCCAGGATCATGACCTGAGCCGAAGGCAGTCGCTTAACCAACTGAGCCACCCAGGCGCCCCAGTTTGTTTGTTTTTTAAGTAGGCTGCATTCCCAGTGCAGGGCTTGCACTCACAACACTGAGATCAAGACCTGATCTGAGATCAAGAGTCAGATGCTTAACTGACTGAGCCACCCAGGTGCCCCTAACCTATTTGTAGTTTTGACTTCTCCCAGAAATGCAACTTTAGCCAATCAGTCAGAAATTTTCTGATCAGCACCAATTAGGTAATCTGTCACATGGACCCTCTCCATCCTCTAAAGGAAGATGAGGTAATCCACCTAATAAGACCCTTTTGTCCCCAAAAGAAGGTGACCTCACCCTAAATAATCCTTTTTCTTCTTTTTATGACTTCCTTGTCCTGCTTTTAGAAACCTTTCCTTTTTGTAACCTATTGGAGCATCTCTCTACTTGCTAGATGGGATGATGCCCAATTCATGAATTAATTGATACAGCCAATTAGATCTTTAAAATTAACTCAGTTGAATTTTTGTTCTTTAACAATGTTAATTGTATGGACCCACTTATTTTTTTTTTTTCGAACCCACTTACTCTTTAAGTAAACTGTAGGATATGGAGAAAGACTATAACAAATTTAAAGTTTGCCACTTTCAAGCCTGAATGAGTGGATGAGAAAAGCTTGCTGAGCATATGTCACATTTGTAAGAATTAGAGAATGCATCTCTTGCTTCAGTGAGTGCAGCCTTGTGCTAGAACAACTTTGCCCTCAACAAGATGCCCCTTGCAAAGCATAATTTTTGCTAGTATACATGGTGTCCTAGGACATGGTCACTAATTTCTGTAATACAGTTAGACATACACTAACAATTTCTAGAGTAAAGAATACATTTTTATATGATGACAGAGACAGGAATAATTGGTTAACAAAAGAGCTCGATCAAGGAAGATGAGTACAAATTTGCCAGTAAAATAATGAAATGGCAAGGGACAGATATGCTTGGGAGAACACTGCAAAAACAGCAGCTAAGCATGAAATTTCATGGATACTTGAGTGGCCAATTTTGAGAATGGTTTGTAAGAAGTGACAATAAATTAGTTGCATGGATAAAATAAAATAATATTGAGGAGGCCAGTAATTTTTAAGTTGAATAACTTAGGTTTTATTTTATTGAAGGCAGGAACTCAAAGGAAGGTATTGATCACTGGTAAAATCTGATTTCATCTTTGTTTTAGAGAGAGTCTCTGGAGAGTACATTAAGAGTTGGAGATAGAAACCAGAGTCAGGCATAGTGGCTAATTAACTCTGGCAACTTATCTCTACTGCTTTCTGGTTTTGCTTATGTGATTCTGGCAAGGGATACCCTATGGCCAATATTTGATTGCTAGCATAGAAACAGAAAGAAGTATGTGAGGAGCAATAGTGAAAAAAGAGGTGACAATATTGCACTTGAGGGAAGGAATAGGAAGTAGGAAAGGGGGAGGGGAGAACAGTTATGAGGAATCTGGATGTAAAGATCAATCATGATGATGGTTTTGGTGATATTCACACTTAAAGGAAAGCAAATTTCAATTTACTTGCAGAGCAAATCGATGGCAAATTTTTGAACAGAAATTTTTCCAATAAGCATAGTAATGGTGGGGAGGAAAAGTGTTAAATTCATTTCATTCTAGAGTTTAGGCACAGCTTCCTGGTATTTCCTGAGATAATGTCTCAGGAAATTATATTTATTATATTTATTAAGCAATCCATTTATGGGGCGCCTGGGTGGCTCAGTCGGTTAAGGGTCTGCCTTCAGCTCAGGTCATGATCCTGGAGTCCCGGGATCCAGCCCCAAGGTGTCAGGGCTCCCTACTCAGGGTATCTGCTTCTCTCTCTCCCTCTGCTCACCACCCCCTTCCCCCACCCCCCTCCAGCCTTGTGCTCACGCATTCACACATTCTATCTCTTGCTTATGTTCTCTCTCAAATAAATAGATAAAATCTTCAAAAAAAGCAATCCATTTATATGTTATTCTATTTAAATATATGTATTACCATTTCAAAATGTCTACGGAATAATCTCTCAGGCATGCACATAAGATTATGTTAAAATGACTGAAATTTTCAGCGCAGGCATATAAATCTTTGAGTCTTTAACCCTCACTAAGCCTTCTAGCATATCTCTCTGACTTAATTATTATCAATTATTCAACTAAAAAAAATTTTTTTTTCAAAATAACAGCAGTTATTCTGCCCTGGTCAGATTATTGTATAATTTTTAAAAGTCAAGTAATCATCTTGAATGATTAATGAATGACCTCTTTCTAGGCTATACAATTTAACATTTTATAATTTCAGTTTTGCTCTCTTTTGGCCTATCTAGCCTTCAAACTCATATAATTTGCCTATACAGTTTAAACAAATAATTTACAAAACCTGACAGGATCTAGGTTCAAGGTAAGAGAATAAGTAGAATTTAAGATCTAAAAGACAATAATGCAGATATTATCTATCTAGGTCAACATCTTTTTATAAGATTGAGGTTATTTGTATCTAGAGGGCATCCACAACCTGCCCAAGGTTACTCAGCTAATTAGTTACAGAGCTGGGATTAGACCTTTCTTGCCCATTCAATTTTGTGTTCTTCCTTTCTGGGTCATTAATAGTTGGTCTTTTTGCAAAGTTGCATGCAACCATGGTATTTGAGGAATACAATTATCCAGGTACAGAGAATGAAGAAAATATTTTTTTGTGGGTGTTCTTAGTTTCTCCCCAGAAAATATAATTACAATTAATCATGTGTACTGAAAACATGGAATTAAAAACAGGAAGGAACTTGTGCAGGTGACTCTAAGAACACCTCACAATGACAAGTGTCTGCTATCATTCAGAGAATTTCATTTCTCTGGTCACAACCTCTAGACTTGAAAATTAAGGAATTTCTCTTTTTTTTTTTTCCAGCTTTACTGACATATAATTGGCATAGTATTGTGTAGGTTTAAGGTATACAATGTGGTGATTTAATATATGTATATATTGTAAAATGATTACCACTATCATCTTACATAGTTACAATTGTGTGTATGTGTGTGTAGAGAACTTTTAAGATCTACCCTCTTAGCAACTTTTAAATGTACAACACAGTATTAACTATAGTCAGGATGCTGTACATCACTTCTCCAGGAGTTATTTTATAACTTACAACATTCCTTATTGCATTTGCATTCTTTTGTTGGTCTGATTTTATTTTAAGAAAAGTAGAGAAAAATAATTATATTAGACTATATTATACTACAGATTATAGTCTCCTGAATAAATTCTCTAACATAAGCAAAATAATAATTATTTTTAGTATTGTTATATAATAAATAAGAGAACATATTCATAGTGAAAAAGTTAGATAAAATAATTTTTAGGCAAATGGTAATACACTGTCAGGGAGGAATAATTTCCTCTGTCCTTCAAGGTCCTTCTAGCTGGACTAAGAATTAAATTGATATGAGACAGATTAACAGAGAAAATCAAAGTTAATAGCATACATCCTGATGGGACTCCACACGGACGTGGAAATTCCAAAGACATTGAGGCAACATGAAGCTGATATGAGCTAAGGAAAGGGGTAGCGTCTGAGGAGACAAGGGGGAGAAAGATCTGTAGCAAGAAGGTGAAAGGAGATGTTTGGAAAACAAAGTCTGCCCTGCCTTAGGTAGATAAGTTTCTTAGATAAAGAGGAATCTCTGTTAATAGCTCAATTCCTGGTAAAAGAAGGCAGTTGAGGGGGAGGTAGAGAGCTTTTTCTGAATCTGCTGGGTTTGGATTGCTTTTAACTCAAAATAATGTTCATGCCAAAGTGGCCCATCTTGGGGTGGCCTGCCCTTGGTCACTACAACATCATCTGTGTAAGATGTAGAAATAAATGGAATTGAATGGAGACTCATTTATTGATATCTTAATAAAAATTGCCTAATCAATAGAGGGGTTACTGTTTGTAATTTATATTAGAGACAGATATTTTGCAAGTAGTTTTCTCCTTTTAAATAGACTCTCATGGCTTAATACTCAAACTTAGTTCAGGTTTTCCTTCAGCCACACACAAAGACACTGAAAATTGTGATAATGTTATAATCACTGAGTCTAATTGCTTATGAATACTGTATTTGGGAGTGAAAATAACAGAATTTTAAACTAAAATAAGGATGCCAAGACAATTTGAATACAACTAAAAAATGATTTCTTGTTTTCTCAAGCCTCTGCTTTGTTGAGCTGATGCATTTTGTCCTCTAATTACTTTTGAAAAATTTCCATCATTGGCGTTGATCACTCAGCTGTATTTGTACTAAAAAAATGGTTTTTTGTTCCCTCAAAATACATGACTGCTTAGGAAATATACTATATGCAAATTATATAAAAATATTATTTGTTTCCTGGAGTAACTGAGCTGAAGATAATTGTGTATCTTAATTAATGAAATTCTAGGAAACTTTATCCTATGGAAGCAGACCACCAAATGAATTATATTATAAACAAATATCAATTTGAGAAGAAGGTAATGAAGCTAGGAACAATATGACCTTGCAAAGAAATTATTTATTTCTACATTGTTTTCCTATTTAATTTTCAATTTCTACCATTTAACTTATCTAAGGTATTTATATTCTTTGGAATATTTTACATATGATCCATTTAAAAATTGGTTGCCTACTTAAAGATATCTGTCTTAATCTGTTAATCTGTTTTAGGGTTGTGGGGCACTTAAACCTGTTACATTTCTTCTTCAAAGCTGAATTTGATGCTCCTTAGTTTTCTAGTAGTTATCAGCATGCCTGTCACAAGCCCATTCAGTTGCAAGATTCTCCACTGTGGAGCCAAACCCAAATTTTCCAGCCTTTGTTTTCATTCATTCTCTCAAGTCTTGATCCCTCTAGATCTTTTGTGTCAGAAGTTGAGTCTCACAAGATCCCCAGGTGGTGTGTATGCTCATGATAGTATAACAAGCCCTGCTCCCAAAGAATGGGCCCACTGCATTTAGATGGATCTTGTAAGTGCCCGGTGTCAAGGAGCAAGAATTCCTGTCCCCTCAAAGATCCCTCTAGCCAGACTAAGAATTAAATTGACATGAGACAGATTGATAAGAGAAAATCAAATTTAATAGCATACCTATGGAGAATCTGTTACCAAACTTAAACCTGTCTGTGCACCTGATGTGCAGTAAGCCAGTGTCTGAGACACCACTTTTATTTATTTTTTTAAAAGATTTATTTATTTATTTTAGAGAGAGGGAGAGAGTGCGAGCGTGCATGGGGTGGGGGGAGGGCAAAGGGAGAGGGAAAGTCTTTAGCAGACTCGGTGCTGAGCACACGGAGCCTGATGTGGGACTCAATCTCCACCCTGAGATCATGATCTCAGCCTGAACCAAGAGTCAGATGCTCAACTGACTGTACCACCCAGAACCCCTGAGACACCACTTTTAAAGCAAAGAAAACTTTATTATCAGAAAGGCAGCCCAACAAGGCAGGGGATCAATCTCAAAGCTGTCTTGCTCTGCTGAGCCTAGGGACAACTTATATACATGAGAGGAGGGTAAAG